>NC_085993.1:7295329-7605329 GCF_030014385.1 Trichomycterus rosablanca | reverse complement strand
AATCAGTCCAAGTTTAAAACAGTGAAGCATGCTGGGTAATCTTTAAAGGTATTCATGTCTTTAAAGGGATTCATTATATATGCAAACAAACCTAGAAGCAACAGCTTCGTTTATCGCAATCTGGCATAGTGACTAGTAAGCTGTAAAAAGGTGAGAGCAGGTTTGCATTATAGATAGCAATCCAAACTTTTCTTATCCTGGAATCGCTTGTTGTAGCTCTTTTAATATGTTTAAATCAACCTTAGATTTATCAAACAATAAAGTTTCATTTCATTTCTTTTTTTTATCTTCTCACAATTTTAAATGATGATGATAGTAAAGTGTTCCTATTTCACACTAAAATACATTTCATACAAAACTGTACATGAATAAACCATCTGTACTGTCAGTATTGTGGATTTTATTAAGCTCGCGGCAGCAGCAGCATCAAGCAGTGTTCCAGCGTATCATGTGAAAGGCCTAAACGTTGCCTCAAAGTGAACCAAGCACAAAACGCTCATCATGTGATAGCAGCCAAGGACCCATATCAACCAAGACCAAGAACACAACAAGACTTTTTATTTTATTAATTTATTTTTGAATACATTTAGGGGGCAGCAAGGTGGCTTAGTGGGTAGCACTGTCATCTCACAGCAAGAAGGTCCTGGGTTCGATCCCAAAGTGGGGCGATCCAGGTCCTATCTGTGTGGAGTTTGCATGTTCTCCCCGTGTCTGTGTGGGTTTCCTCCGGGTGCTCCGGTTTCCTCCCACAGTCCAAAGACATGCAGTGAGGTGAACTGGAGATACAAAATTGTCCATGACTGTGTTTGATAATAAACTTGTGAAGTAATGAACCTTGTGTAATGAGTAACTACTGATCCTGTCATGAATGTAACCAAAGTGTAAAACATGATGTTAAAATCCTAATAAACAAACTAACATTACATTTAGGACATTTAAACTTATAATTGTGACCATACATGATCCAAACAATTGAGGATTGAAGGCCTTGCTCAAGTCCCTGACCTGGCAGATGCAGGACCTCAACCAGCAACCTCCCGGATAAGACCAGAAAACAAGCCTAAAATTTTACTGGATAAGACCCAGACAAAATCAAGGCCTATCCCACCAGGGATCAAGACAAGACCAAACAGTAAATTTAAAAGCAAAACATTACAAGCAAACATTACAAGCAAAACAATTACAGCTACAAGCTATAAAATATTACTTTCCAAACTATTTTCAAAAGTGCTCAGTAAGTCTTGGTTTTAAATGGAAATGAAAATTACGAAATAAAGCCAACACAGATTTCCTATCAGCCTTAGTAATAAGTTGCTGTTTATCTTTCTACCGATAGAAGCATGATGGACATCATTAAACAGAAAGTGAATAATAAATCTGTATTTTCTTCTCCCACCACGCCTGTCTGTAAGAAAATCTCATCTTTCTTCCTAATTAAAAGCTTCTTTAGTTCACAGCTCCTCTCTACAGCATGACTCAGTTATTTATGATGGTAGATACTATAGATGCTGTCCAGATACATTTAGTTTTTTGGAATGAGATCAGAGGGACAGAACTGAACACTGACCAAATACTGTTTTAGAAGTCAGTTCTGGACATTTCTGTCATAGTCATTTTCTCCACTGGCAAAAAGTTTTGTGCTGAGCAAAACAACTTCAAAAAGCAATAAAAATGATAAACATTACGATGAGTGCTGTACTATCCCTTTGCTGCTGCAACAATGTGAATTTCCCCATTGTGGGACTAATAAAGGATTATCTTATCTTATCTTAAAAAGAGGAAAAGGTTGAAATCTGTTTTAGATTTTTGGAGACAGTAAACTACTTTGTTTCTTTACTCTTAAACAGAATCTTTAGTCACAGATTTTATTCAAGTGAATTATAAATTTACATACTTTATCTCACACTTTTTATTTTGTACCCAGCAGATTTTTTTGAAATCATAATTAAACATTTATAAAAAAAATTTTTTGAAGACAAATCTGTTCCAACCATTCAGCCACAAAAAGAGATATTGTTCTTTAAGTTTGTGCATTTCATTTTTTAATAATCCAACTAATAAATTAGTTTTAAATAATCAGTGTTGTTGGTTTAATTCTTTATTAGTTGCTTCTTTAGTCTAAACTGTAGAATCTGATCAGCCACCTCAATTCTACAGTCTGGAGGATCAGACTTCCACATGATGGTGGGAAACTTGTGTGACCTTTGATCTTTCTGCTGTTGCACAGAACACACACTTCCTGAAACATGATATGGAAAATGTACACACACACACACACACACACACATATATACAAACATATCATCACACACATATACACATAACACACAAATACACACATATCAACACACTCATATATGAACACAAATATAAATACACACACAAAACACACATATCAACACACCACACACACAAAACACCCACATATACACACATAACCCACAAACACTTACATATCAAAACACACATACATAAATACACACACAAAACACAACACGCACTCATAACCCACAAATACACACATATCAATACACACACAAAACACAACACACACAATAAGACACACATAAACATACATGCATATCCACATGTATACATTTACCTAAAAACACAGTCACAACAAACACACAAGATCATTATAATAACAATAAATGATTAATGATTGTGTGTTTGTGCATATTTGTGTGTGAGTCGTTGGACCACATCCTGTGGAGATGAAATGTGGGTTTGATAGGACATCCGTCAAATCTCTCATCACACACACACACACACACTTTGTCCTGTCACATAATTTCTTCAGGTGTGTGAGTGCGCCACCTTCTGTTCATCTACTGTTAAAACATAATCGTACTAATACAGTATGTCACTTATTTATGTCAATAATGTCACTTATTTATTTCTGAAAACACTGGGTGAAAGCACACAGAGCATTGCTCACTCACACCTATCAGTTCTAAAAAGCAGCCAATCTACATACTGACAGGCTCTGGGAGGTAGCAGAAATAAAACGTATATTCCTGATTTTGTGTTGGAAGTGTATTTGATAATGTTTAATATATATATACACAGGATCTCTGCACTAATCCACCATCCTGGAGACAAGGATGTTTTGCCAGTGCCACCAGTCTCCTTGGATGCTCTACAGGAACAGCTGACCTTACCTAAGCTAGGACAGACCAGATGCGATGTCACATCCTTACAATACAACAGTGACTGATGTACAGTCAGTCCAACAGTCCATTAGGGTTCCTTCTCATCAAACTTTGTCTTTATCAACCTTGTTTTCAAAACAGGGGTACAATCATTTGGGAAAAAAGAGCCTTCCTCAAACTGCTGCCAAGTTCGAAGCAGGTAATTTTATTTTAATTTTGCTAGCGATGGATGTGGCTGAACTCAATAATTTGGACACACTGCGTATATATTTTTAAAAAACAGAAAAGTCAATAAAATAAGTGAGCTGGGGTGTTCAAGCTCTAAAGCTGTGCTTTCTAAACTGGCGGTTTAACAGGAACAGCTGGCTGGCTGTGGTCAAAATGGTTTTTCATGTCAGCTGCAAATATGACCCCTGCTGGTTGACTGAGGTGCCTGCACAAGCTGGAGTCATGAAAGAGCTAGGGTGGCCAGGCCAGCCATCCGGTTTTAGGTTGGACAGTCCGTTTTTTCAGCTGCCAGTCCTCCACCCATACAACGCTAAATCCTCCTTTTGGAGTGAACTGGTTACATTTTTTTTATCAATATTATCTGTCATTGGCTCAGGTACATGTCAATACAAATGCTTTGTATTTCATTGGTTTAGCAGCCTCATTTGACCGTAGTGCTACCACTGGCCAATCGCAGAAGGTCCGCCCTCTAAATGCTAGTCTGTGATTGGGTGGTTGTATTTCGCCCGCTCGCTCTGTTCGGCATACACCTCAATGTCAATTAGTACCACAAATTCCTGGCTAATAGTAAACTTTTTGGAGGCAGCGAGGAACAGACTTAAATATCAAAAGTAGACACAACATTTGGTGAGTAAAACAGTAATTTGTTATAGAATTCTTGCTTAAATTGGTCAAAAACTCTGTTATATGGGTTATGGTTTCATTCTGCGTGTTGCAGTATCATGTCCCCCTGTTCCTGGTATGACGTCCTCCTTTTGGGGTGTAATGTCCTCCTTTTTGTGACTATGAATGTGGCCTGCTTAGAAAGAGCATAACGTGACTCTTCGTACATGATAGAGCACTCTGTGCTGCTTTCCTCGGTCAGGGTGGACATGGTGCACACACACACACACACACACTCACACGTAGGGCAGTTATTTAGTAGCTCCAATGAGCCTGAGTGCATGGCTTTGGACTTGTGGAACGAAACCATAGCACATGGAGAAAACCCACACGGACACAGGGTGAACATGCTATGAACCTATTCTATTGTACACATTTCTCAAACGGATGCCTCACTATCCTGCTGCTAGTTCTGAGCTGTGATGTTACACGTCAGAGGAAATCATCTCTTGGACAGCTGACAGACAGGAAACGTTTCCTGGTGTGTGTCTGTGAGGTAATTTCCTGTCCAAACCTCTGCTTAGACAGGAAGTGGGCTGAACTATGAGTATGTTTGAAATGGCACACTGCTCTAGTAAATTTGCTTTATTGCTTCATACTACTCCTGTACCAGCATTCAGAACGATTTTGTTTACTTAAGTATTATGTGGTACCAGGAATTGTGTAATGAGGTGAAAGGAAAAAATCATTAAAGTTTGCATTGTTTATTTTAGCATGTTTTCTTTCTTCTTTTTTCTCATTTGATAAATTTAATAAATCAATTGTGTAATTTTCTTTACCTTCATTAACCATTAATCATGGCGGGGCCAGTTCAAGCAAGAAACACTTATAGCCTGAACAGGACATCAATCAATTGCCGGGCTTCGGCCACTCCGCCCCCAGACATAGCCAATCATTGTCTGTGTAGACACCCAGCCGGCCAATGGCACTGCTAAGATTTGAACCCGGGTCTTATCTCAGCAGTGGTGGGCTAGCCTAAAAGAGAGTTGTGCCATCTGAGTGCCTGGCTTGGATTAAAGATGCTCAAACATCACAGATCATTACGAACCCTTTAAATCTCCAAAATTGCATAATGCAGCTTTATGAAACATCCTGAAACGATCAAACATTCTGAAGTGATCATGGCTCTCTACTTAGAGAAGGCTACACCCTCTAGAGCAGGGGTGTCAAACTCATTTTCACCGAGGGCCACATCAGCATTATTTTGGCCCTCAAAGGGCCGATTGTAACGTATCCTGCTGTGATTGCAGTCTGCTGTTTTTCTTGGAGGCTGAATTCTGCATTTATATTGTCCTCCTTTACCACAGACACGGCCTCATAACACAAGAGACGCACCGGTTTCTCTTCCTGAAGCACAAACTTGTTTTCATTTTCATTAAATTTCCTCCTTCTGCTTAATTTTCTTACTTATCTTTTTGTACATTTTAGGATCATGTGTAAATATGTGTAACATCATCTACTGGTGGGATGTGTCACTTTGCCGGTCACAAAATCAGCCTGCATTTTGAGAGATGCAGTTAATGTAGGATTTTACAGTGTATTTTTAAGACAATCATTCTGTCCTCACTAATAGTTTATCCCTCTTTCTCAGCTAGACAGACAGACAGACAGACAGACAGACAGACAGCTAGCTCTCTTCAGAATATAGTCGGTTTATTTGCTTCCCAGCTGTGTGATACACTGTGTGCACCAGAATGAAGTAAAAATACAAACAATAAAAACAATAAAGAACTTAATACAGTAAAAGCACACAGCTGTAGTCAAGTGTTACATCTGGTACAATATGAGATTTAACCACATGTAAAATAACGAGTTAAAATTGTGTGTAAAGATACTAATTGCTATAGTAACAGTAACAATTGTATTTAATTACGGTAAATTTGTAACTAAAGCGCTGTGATATACTCACTAAACATTTACAAACAACTGAGAATATAAACGCCACTACTTACAGATGATGCTTTGGTATTATACTGCAAGATATTTATCTGTATTTATTTATTATTGTTTACATTACTGACTACGCTACCCCGCGTTCTTTTGCAGTAAAAGTCACATGGCTACTCAGCGAGGTCAAAGTTAGTTGCCATGACTACGATGTCAACAGTTGAATTTAAAGGCGCAGGAGTCCCATTAAATAATAAACGCGTCTCTGTAACGACTCGAACCATCACAACAATCGTACAGTCGTTTAAGCTCTCGCGGGCCGTGAGTTTGACACCCCTGTTCTAGAGTGTGAAGTGTGAGGGGTTTCCTTCAACACACACACACAAACATACACAAAGACAAATATACACACACACACACACACACACACACACCCTGATATCATCACTATTAGTTATCAGAGAGTTAAATTGTAATTTGAATTTATAGATTGCAGATGTGACCGATAACACATTCAACTTCTAACTTCCTGTAATGAGAGACAGGCGGAAAAGAAGCCATCAGCAGGCCAGGCCCACTAACACACATACACACTCACACGCTTAAACCCCCACACAGATCCACACACAGAAGAAAAATACATCATTCTCCCTCATCTGCAGGAATCTGGCAGGCGCATGTGAATATGTGTGTGTGTGTGTGTGTGTGTGTGTGTGTTTACAATATTATGCCTAAGTTTGGACACACTCAGTCAAATGCAACGTTTCAGGGATTTTCTACTTGTGACATTTTGTATCCAATATGTTACATATAGCAAATAAATAGAACATGTACATTGAAATGTGCAAGGTGTTTACTGTCTGTAAAGGAAATAAATGAAATAAAAAAGGTCAGAACAGGTTTAGCATATTACTAAAGGTTCAAAAGAATTTTATCTGTATAAGATCTGTGGCAGTGAACAAACATGCAATGTGAGTGTATGTATAAAGTATATAAAGATATCCGGACTGGGGGTGATGGTGATTGAAGGGAACGCAAAAAAAACAAAACCTACACTTTAATCTACAGAGTATCGACTATCAAACTTACTACTCTCTAAATATCAGCATTAGCTATTTAAAACCCTTAATCATTCCACCACGCCTAATAATTTCTGTCATCATTATTTATTATTATTGTTAGGAGTAGTTGTAGTAGCAGTAATTCATTCTTTTATTGTCTGTTTAACTACCACTTTATCCTGGTCAGGGTCACAGTGGGTGTAATTCACTGGGCGAAGGCTAGTACACACCCTGGACAGGTCACAGGACAAGCACTCTCTCTCTCTTTCTTTCTCTCTCTCTCTCACACACACATAGGGCAATTTGACTGCATGTCTTTGGACTGTGGTAGTAGAAATATATTTTATAAAAACAGTGTAAACATGTGCCTTTTTAACAATATAATAATAATAATTATTATTATTGATATTTGTATTTTTCAGACTGTATTTTCATTGTACTACAAATAAACCCATGGTGAAATAAATTCACTTGGATTAGGAGAAATAAAAACAGCAAAAGAGAGAAAAGAACGATGAAGAGAAAGAAACCAAAAATAAAAAGAGGAAGCTTGAGTTTAATGACAGGTTTACACACCTGGTTCTGGTGACCTCTCTGTAATTACATGTGTTTAGATTGTATTATTTTTATAGATTTAATGTCAAAGCTGAAGTAGAAAAAGTTAAAAGTAAGCAGCTCCTCTCTGTCAAGTGGAAATAACATCCAGTGTTCACTATAAACACCCCAGACACACAGAAATCTTCAAATAAACACCATCCAAAATGATAGCATCTTTATAACAACCAGAACAACCAGAGGTGGGTGGAGTGCTGAAATACATTAGAAATAATTACAAGTGGTTGAACTACATATGACCAAAACTATGTGGACACCCCTTCTAATTATTGAGTTCAGGTGTTTCAGGCAAACCCACCGAAAACAGATGTATAAAATAAATGTTGTGTTTGCAACATTAACATGGGTTGACAAGTTCAGTGTAGAGAAACTCCAGTGGCCACAACAGAACCAGACTAGAAGAGCTGAATCAACTTGCTTGTAAAGTAAAGCAAACCATTTATTCTAAAATTAGTTCCTAAACTCACAAAACTTCTTTTGTCTTTTGAATGGGCAGAAATTCCCACATACACAGTCTAATGTCTTGTGAAAAGCCTTCCCAGAAAAGTGTGAAGGTTTTTATTGAGTACATAATGGCTGACCAATATATTGGGTAAGAATCAAACTGTGAAGACAAACTATGAAATTTAGGACTTTATTTAACACAATCAGTTTAAACTTACCAGTAAGGCCCTGCGTTAGGTGTGTTTGGGCAGGTGTAAAATCAGTTTCTTAAGCTGATATGATCTTAAGTCCACCTAAAAACATGGGTTTCACTGAGTTTGGGTGAGGAACACATACTGTGTAAATGCCAACCTCTCCAAAGTCTGGCTAATGTGACTCTTTATTGTGACTGGTTGAAGGTGCTCGGGTGGCACAGAGATCTACAGTATTATGATAGCCTAGGTGTTCTATCGACTAACCGGGCATATACACAGACATGATTGACTATGTCTGAGTTGGGGGCATGGCCAAAGCCCTGCAATGGATTGGCACCATGACATTGGGGCAGGAGTATTCCAGAGGATCCAGACCTGCAATGGCCCTGACCAGGACAAAGTGGTGGATGAAAATGAATAAATGGCTAAATATACTACATAGCTTTTTATTTCTGTATCAAAAATATGATGTTAGATTTGGGTTAGGATGAACGGTGTGTGTTCACTGAAGCAATAAGCCCCACCAGACAAAACCAGAATCTATCCTGGGTGTGAACCATGTATACAAACTGTACTTTATATCACAGTGGGCTTTAGGGCTGTCTGTAAGGAAAAAATCCCCTGCTTCAAAATCTGCAGATCAAAGGTGATTGATGCTGATCAAGCTTCTAAGCTTATAGGAATCTTAGATGATGTATATATATTTTGACCAAGCAGACTTTCAGAATGCTCAGACTGGAAGATTTAAGTCATTTTAGTTTGTGCCACTTAAGAGTTAACAGTCGGCACCTGTTGGCAAGTTAAAAGTCTTTGTAAAGAATAAAAACATGTGTGTTCGGGTGAGGCAGCAGTCTAATGCGCTAGCTCATCACCACTGAGATCTTAAGCTCTCAAATACCATCTGTGCTTTCTACCTAACTGGGCATCTAAGACACAGTTAGATGTGTCTGAGGTAGAGAGGTTGACGGGGGTTCATGTGACTTTATGTGAATCTGCCTTTGGCAGGTAAAACAGCAGAGAAAAGACTTGTTGCACATGCTGTGTGCTAGTCTACAGCTATGATGAGAGAAAACAGCTATGTTGGGAGATACCCAGTTGAACAGGTAAGAGATGTGAACTTACTGTGTCCATCATTACTGGGAGACCTTCGTCCCATCTGATTGGGAGTTGTGATTGAAGGATGATGAGGAATTTCTTGACCTCTGACCTCAGGTGCCTTGCTGATGCTGATCTCTGGAGACTCGTTCCTCTTAAACGTGGTCTCAGGGGGTTTAGCGCTGGCAGCAACTTGGGTCCGGCTGATCGAAGTGGTAGTGGTAGGAGTCTTATTGAAAAGCTTCTGTGTCTCTGGAGCTTTGCTGTCGGGCCTCCTCAGGTTGAATCGAGCAACGCCAGGGCTGAGAGAAGAAACACAGGTTACCTTAAAGAGGAGCATTAATGAAATGCTGATGTTACTGACTGTAACATTTTCTGCTGCAAACTCCCACTCTGACCAAGGATCCAGTTTATCACACACACCAACTGCTTCTTTTCACTTGACAGAGATGTTTTACGCATTCGACTCAATCAGCCAGCAGAGGCCACAGGAGCAGTAATGAGGAACCACCCCCACCACCATCAGCAATTTTATCCATTTATCAAACTGTAACCAATCAGCAACTGAATGATGAGATTTACTGGCAAGTAATTCTTTTATCATAATTTCTTCAATAATGCAATCATAAAAATCAACTATGGCAGAAGTTCAAACAGTTTCTGATCCATTTTAAATCTAAACCATTTCTTCACCCCCTAGTTTATTATGCTTATATAAGAAATGTAAAAAAGTGTATCAGTTGTAGTAAAATAGCTGTATACCTGGGTGAGCTGTCAATGGCTTTTCCATTATTAAACTCAATGTTGAGTTCGGCACAACGTGGTCCCAGTTCAGGGGTTCGTGGTTTAAGTTTGGAGATGTTGGTACTATTGGTACCAAGCTCATGATGGCGACTGACGGATGGAGATGCGGAGCTGCGCTGAATGGATGGAGAACGACGCACGTGAGAAGAATCTGCATTCTCCACCTCAAATGACCTCTTCAAAGCTGCAGAAAACAAAAAAAGGATTTCAGGACATTACACTGATGTCATTACATCTGATAAATGTGCAGAATCAGAATCTTTATATTACCTTTCCATAATGGAAGTAACTTTTAAATTAATATTAGGAAATACAATTGTTAAATTGTTGCAGAACTTTGTTCAACTCTACTACATAACGTTGTGTTCGAACTTGTGGCAACAGTTTGAAAAATGCCCTGTGGGAATGGTCTGGAGACTGGTGTAAAAGAAGCTGACTGGTCTGCACAGAGGCCCAACATGGGAGAACCAAAAACCATGAACGCCAACCAGTTAGTGATTGTTGGCAATGTTTTGGTGATTTTATTACAGCGTGTGTATTTTTTATAGTGGAGAAACTGTAAAGAAAAAAGAAACAAGAAAGAAACCAGATATTTATTTAAGGGACTTAAAAAACATTTAAAGTCTTTCTGAAATTTTACTTCAAGTTTAACACATGAGCTGAAACGTTAGTGACGAAGCCGGAGTGTGTGACTCACGTAGGAATAAAGAAACAATTGTTCACTACAGATGAGGTGTTGACATGACAGGACATTCACAGAACACTAATAAAGTGCCAACAATAATCACGGGCAGAGATGTAGGGGTCTAACGCCTCTGAAACTCATGACGTCCAGGGTTATCGCCATGGCAACAAAAGTGAACACCAATAGCTAAGCAGAAACGGGAAACAGCTCTACCCATGACTTCCTGGATTGAAGTTTGGAAACTTCTCCATGTCTCTAGCAGCTCTGGCAACAACAGCTGTGTGTGTGTGTGTGTGTTTGTGTGTGTGTGTGTTTGTGTGTGTGTGTGTGTGTGTTTAACAGCTGTTGGGCTGCACTGAAATTTGGGCATCCAAAGCTACACGCTCCCACTGCAGCTGCTCAATCTAACCTCACACACACACACACACACACACACACACACACACACACACACACACACACACACACATACACCAATCAGGCATAACATTATGGCCACATTCCTAATATTGTGTTGGTTTCCTTTTGCTGCCAAAACAGGCCTGACCCATCAAGGCATGGACTCCACTAGACCCCTAAAGGTGTGCTGTGGTATCTGGCACCAAGATGTTAGCAGCAGATCCTTTAACTCCTGTAAGTTGTGAGGTGGGGCCTTCATGGATCAGACCTGTTTGTCCAGTACATTTCACAGATGCTCGATTGGATTGAGATCTGGGGAATTTGGAGGCCAAGTCAACACCTCAAACTCGTTGTTGTGCTCCTCAAACCATTCCTGAACTATTTTTGCTTTGTGGCAGGGCGCATTATCCTGCTGAAAGAGGCCATAGCCATCAAGAGATACCGTCTCCATGAAAGGGTGCACAATGCTTAGGTAGGTGGTACGTGTCAAAGTAACATCCACATGGATGGCAGGACCCAAGGTTTCCCAGCAGAACATTGCCCAAAGCATCACACTGCCTCCGCCGGCTTGCCTTCTTCCCATAGTGCATCCTGGTGCCATGTGTTCTCCAGGTAAACGACTCATAGGCACCTGGCCATCCACGTGATGTAAAAGAAAACAGGCAGGTCATACGAAGCGATTGGGTGTGTAGTGACAGCGGATTTACAATCAAGAGTTGGAAATGACTAAATTGGGAGATGAAGGGGGAAAATCCAAAAAAGAATAGAAAAAAGCAAGAGGAGGGGCTGTTTTGTTCCTGCATGGCAGAAGCTGAAGTAATGTCAAGCTAGCCTGACTGTAAACAATAACGCATGTATATTTGATTATCTGTAACTACGTCAATTTGTACATGCACTCATATACACAAACACAAATGATCTGTGCACACCTACCTCACTTAACACACACACACTGTGTATATGAAGATAAAGACCCTATTATAGTTCAAGAGGAAGTTACTCATCAGTGACAAAAAGACACACCAACACACTCATCTCTAGTGGCTTAAACACTTGCCAAACGAGAATGAAAACACACACACACACACACACACACACTTACTTAAACTGCACAGGAAAACACAAAAGACTCAGAAGTCAAGAAACTTCTAATTTCCATACTAACTTCACAACATGTTAAAAGGTCTAACAGCACATCAACCTGATTGTAGAATTAATTCATTTGGTCAGGGTCACGGTGTGTCCAATTTTCCTGAAATTACTGTGTGCAATGCAGTAACACACCCCCAGACCTGATGGAAGGAGCCTACTGTAAAATTACTATAAATCATATTTCTATTATTATATTCCTGTTTATTTTCCTCAGATACATCTCGGTACATCCACTCTATTCATGTTTGCTTTTGATGACATGATGCTCTAGTAGTGTTTGCAGAGAAGCAGCTCCATATCATCATACTCCCACCCCCATCTTTACTGTAGCTTTTGTGTATGGGATCATAAGCATCTGTTAGTCTCTCTTACTGTCCTGATCATTAGCCTGAGATCATGCTGAGATGATGGTGAAGCTAGAATTCCAACTGTGGATCATGGAAGGATTTAATGTCTGTTGGAATGTTTAAGGTGTTTGCAGTTAGAAGTAAAAAGTGAGTAAAAAGTGAAATAGTAACAACTAACAAATATGCTACATTTATTCTCTGGACTGGTGTAAACCACACTGCCATTGGATTATAGACCAGTGAAAACAGATGATCTAAAATTATATATATACAGTGTATCACAAAAGTGAGTACACCCCTCACATTTCTGCAGATATTTAAGTATATCTTTTCATGGGACAACACTGACAAAATGACACTTTGACACAATGAAAAGTAGTCTGTGTGCAGCTTATATAACAGTGTAAATTTATTCTTCCCTCAAAATAACTCAATATACAGCCATTAATGTCTAAACCACCGGCAACAAAAGTGAGTACACCCCTTAGTGAAAGTTCCTGAAGTGTCAATATTTTGTGTGGCCACCATTATTTCCCAGAACTGTCTTAACTCTCCTGGGCATGGAGTTTACCAGAGCTTCACAGGTTGCCACTGGAATGCTTTTCCACTCCTCCATGACGACATCACGGAGCTGGCGGATATTCGAGACTTTGCGCTCCTCCACCTTCCGCTTGAGGATGCCCCAAAGATGTTCTATTGGGTTTAGGTCTGGAGACATGCTTGGCCAGTCCATCACCTTTACCCTCAGCCTCTTCAATAAAGCAGTGGTCGTCTTAGAGGTGTGTTTGGGGTCATTATCATGCTGGAACACTGCCCTGCGACCCAGTTTCCGGAGAGAGGGGATCATGCTCTGCTTCAGTATTTCACAGTACATATTCATGTGTCCCTCAATGAAATGTAACTCCCCAACACCTGCTGCACTCATGCAGCCCCAGACCATGGCATTCCCACCACCATGCTTGACTGTAGGCATGACACACTTATCTTTGTACTCCTCACCTGATTGCTGCCACACATGCTTGAGACCATCTGAACCAA
Source organism: Trichomycterus rosablanca (assembly GCF_030014385.1). NCBI lineage: Eukaryota > Metazoa > Chordata > Actinopteri > Siluriformes > Trichomycteridae > Trichomycterus > Trichomycterus rosablanca. The sequence goes on along the minus strand of NC_085993.1, from coordinate 7,591,565 downwards.
ACAAATTAATCTTGGTCTCATCAGACCATAGGACATGGTTCCAGTAATCCATGTCCTTTGTTGACATGTCTTCAGCAAACTGTTTGCGGGCTTTCTTGTGTAGAGACTTCAGAAGAGGCTTCCTTCTGGGGTGACAGCCATGCAGACCAATTTGATGTAGTGTGCGGCGTATGGTCTGAGCACTGACAGGCTGACTCCCCACCTTTTCAATCTCTGCAGCAATGCTGACAGCACTCCTGCGCCTATCTTTCAAAGACAGCAGTTGGATGTGACGCTGAGCACGTGCACTCAGCTTCTTTGGACGACCAACGCGAGGTCTGTTCTGAGTGGACCCTGCTCTTTTAAAACGCTGGATGATCTTGGCCACTGTGCTGCAGCTTAGTTTCAGGGTGTTGGCAATCTTCTTGTAGCCTTGGCCATCTTCATGTAGCGCAACAATTCGTCTTTTAAGATCCTCAGAGAGTTCTTTGCCATGAGGTGCCATGTTGGAACTTTCAGTGACCAGTATGAGAGAGTGTGAGAGCTGTACTACTAAATTGAACACACCTGCTCCCTATGCACACCTGAGACCTAGTAACACTAACAAATCACATGACATTTTGGAGGGAAAATGACAAGCAGTGCTCAATTTGGACATTTAGGGGTGTAGTCTCTTAGGGGTGTACTCACTTTTGTTGCCAGTGGTTTAGACATTAATGGCTGTATATTGAGGTATTTTGAGGGAAGAATAAATTTACACTGTTATATAAGCTGCACACAGACTACTTTTCATTGTGTCAAAGTGTCATTTTGTCAGTGTTGTCCCATGAAAAGATATACTTAAATATCTGCAGAAATGTGAGGGGTGTACTCACTTTTGTGATACACTGTATATATACAGTATATATGTGTGTGTGTACAAAAAACACAGCGTTTGTTATATTTACTTTGACTTTTATTTTACTGCAGACAGAATGAACACAAGATATTTCATTCTTTGTCAGGTCAACTTCATTTAATATACAACCCCAAATCACAAAAAGTTGGGACAGTATGGAAAATGCAAATAAAATAAAAATGCAGCGATACAGTATTTCATGTTTTGTCTACTCAACTTCATTTCATTTGTTAACATACCTCTATCCCTGCATTTCAGGCCTGCAACACATTCCAATTAAGTTGGGCCATTTTAACAGTTGATTGTAATTATTATTTGGTAAAAAAGTAGTATCCATTAATAGCTGAGTGTTTAAGGAACAAAGATGACAGAGGATCTCCAGTTTGTCAACAAATGTGTGAGAAAATGATTGAAATGTTCCTCATAAAAGATTGGAAGGGATTTGCATATTCCCCCTCTACAGTGCATAATATCCCTAAACAATTCAAGGAATCAGGAGGAATTTCAGTGTGTAAAGGGCAAATGCGCGAGCCTAAACTGAACACCCGTGATCTCCAATCTCTCAGATGGCACTGTATCAAGAACCATCATTCATCAGCAGCTGATATAACCACATGAGCAAGGGATTACTTTGGCAAACCTTTGTCAAGCACTACAATATGAAGTTACATTCACAAATGCCACCTAAACTTTTATACTGCAAAAAAGAAGCCTTATGTTAACCATGTCCAGAAGCGGTGTTGAGTTCTCCTGGGTTGGAGGCATCAGGGATGGCTATCATACAGTGGAAATGTATTGTGGTCAGATGAATCAGTATTCCAGATCTTTTTTGGAAGAAACGCACGCTGTGTGCTCTGGACCAATTTTGAAAAGACCTTTCAGACTGTTATCAGCAACAGTTTTGGGGTTAGCTAGGGTCTGTCATTGACTCTGATTCCTTTAGAAAAGTATTTTAAAGTAACATATGCTGCCTTCAAGATGTCATCTTTTCCAGAGAAGTCCATCCATTTTTTAACAAGACAATGCAAACCACACACTACACACATTACAAAGGCATGGCTGCGAAAGAAGAGGGTACAGGTACTGGACTGGCCTGCCTGCAGTCCTGACCTGTCCCCAATGAAAATTGTGTAGAGAATTTTTCAACAAAAAATTTGACAACAACAACCTTGGACTGTTGCACATCTTAATGCATGTTTGCAAGAAGAATGGGACAAAATAAAACCCGAAACACTTCATCACTTGGTATCATTGGTGGCAAAACATGTTTTAAATGTTGTGAGAAGGAATGGCAGAACAAAATGGCAAAAAGTGGTAAATGCTTTACAGTCCCAAATTTTTTTGAATGTGTTGCAGACCTGAAATGCAGGAATGGATGTTTATTAACATATAAAATGAGGGTGACCTAACAACACATGAAATATGTTATTATATTGTCTGCAAAAAGGAAAAAGTCAAAGTAAATGGAAGAAACACTGTGTTTTTTATTTGCATTTTTTCATGCTGTCCCAACTTTTCCTGATTTGGAGTTGTAATCAATTTTGCTTCAATATTTATGTTAACTAGTAAAAGTCTAAATAATCTAAATTGACACCAGAAAGTTTCTTTTTCTCTCTGTGAATGTGAAACTCCCTTCCTAGTGTTCCCTGGTATTAATTTTACAGTCATTAGAACTGTACTGAAGGGATGGAACAATAATCTTCCAAAAGATCTGTGCTCAATTTCTCTTTTGATTATTGGAAGTGAAATATCATGTCACACCAAAATCTCCCACAGGTGTTTAACCAGGTTGTTTAAAACCCCATCATACAAGTGATATCCTGTTAATATTCATCCATAAATTCAGTCAGTCCTTGTGTTCTGTAGATACAGGAATCATCAGCCTGGAAGAGACCAGTCCCGTCAGGGTAGAAATGGTGTCTCTGGCCTAGTAATTGGAAGGTCACTGGTTTAAGCCGCACCGCTGGCAGGTTGCCACTTTTGGGCCCCTGAGCAAGGCCCTTAACTGTCAATTGCTGGCACTGTATATGGACACAATTGTAAGTCGCATTTGATAAAGTTGTCTGCTAAATGTCGTAAAGCAGGTAATTAATCTGTATTAGGTAATTATTCAGGGATTTTCCCCTCCTAGGGGACAAGTGAATCAAAGCCATGTTAGCAAAATAACATGACCACATGACCCCATTGATGTAGGGGGACAAGCTTTTAGGCATGTACTGTTCCCTTAATGTGTGTCACACTTGCTTTTAATCACTTGCAGAAAAGAATGATACAGGATGACTCAATAACATCTCAGTAGAACAGCACCAGCATTTTTCTTCAATTACTCAGCATTCTGTAGATATGCTATAAAATTCTATTATCTATTAATCAATCAACCATTTATCTAACCAAACACCTAATCAATCAATAAATCTATTTATCAATCAAGCAACCAATAAACCAAACAATGAATAAAAGCATCGGTAGCTCAATGGTTAAAGTACTGGACTTGTGATCAGAAGGTTGCCTGTTCAATCCCCACTATCGCCATGATTCCACTGTTGAGCTCCTGAGCAAGGCCTTTAATCCTCAATTGCTTGTGTATATTCAGTAATAAATATAAATCACTTTGGATAAAAGTGTCTGCTAAATGCCATGAATGTCAACCATCCAAACAACCATTAAATCAATTTATCTATAAATCAATCAATATATTTATCAATCATCCAACAAACCAACAAATCAATCAACAAACCAATCAATTGATCTATTAATCAACCAACCAACAAATCAATTTATCACAAATAAATCTTTTATTAATCTGTTAATCCGTTCTTTCTATTTATTTCTTGAATTGATCAGATTTGTTGTTCTTTCCACAGCTTAAAAAAGTCCTGCCTTCTGTTAGACGTCTGTTCTTCCTCAAAGTCAACAAAAAACCAGAAACACCAGAAACACAAATTCAACCACATTGCACTTCATGAAAACTTCAGTCACATGAAAGTCACATGATAAATAAAAAACAGCAAAATGCTGAAATACAAAGCACTTATTTAATATTAATACTAGTTTTTAAACTCCATCAGTCTGCACTAATGCAAGTACAATAACACACACACACACACACACCACACATATGCACACACACACACACACACATATGAACACACCAGGAATGAGGGGGTGAGACCAGGGTAAGTTGGAAATGAAATGTGGGGAGGTCAGGGTAAGATCGGGAATAGACAGGGAAGAGACAAGGGGAAACTATCTGTGTCCTACCTGAGATTCTTTCTCTGTCCATTTTTCTGCATTACTGATCCACATGGAGCTCTGAGCCGAGAGTTCACTGTATTATTCACACTTCCTCTCTCTCTCTCTCTCTCTCTCTCTCTCTTTTCTTCTTCTCCTTCCTTTATTCACACACTTCCTCTATTCAGCAGTCCAGTTAGTCACACGCCTTCCCCTCCTCCTTCCCTCGTTTGCTCCCTCGCTCTCCTTCTCTTTCTTCCTTTTGTAAGTTCCTTCTGAGAGAACAACCAGAAGAACCTCATTCTCCCTCAGATTCTTTCAACTCTTTTCAAAGAGCTGTAACTTTTCACCTCCCCTGCTCCTACACTTATTCTTCCTTCCATTTATGTTCTTTCTTTCTGTCTTTCTTTCTAGCACACTTTTCTTACAGGTCTTTTTCACTGCACATGCAAAGACAAAAACTGACCCAAGCAGGAAGCGAATGAAGTGTGCAGTTCTAGCTCTACTCCATTTTTTTTCTCTAATATGAAAGATGACTGTGTTTTTTCCAGCAGTGGTTTCCAGACTTTTTTTCAAAGTGGGATGAAGGTTATCATATAAAAATAACTGAAGCTGAGTTTTTACTGTGTGATTTCAGTGCTTTTATAAGATCCTCACTTGATACAATCTATATACCGGAAAATATCCTGTCCAACTTTATGACACACCGAGCAATATCATGTGACTGAGTGTCTGATAATACAATCAGATTCTGTAACATCAGGCTTGTGAATACACCTCACTGTCATCAATCAGCAGCTTTCAGACTTTCCAGACACTGGAAGAACTTTGTCGACAGAACTAAAGCAGATGCCGGTGAGCAGCAAGATTATGAGAGAATGTCAGCACTATTAAATGTTATATACCAGTATAAAATTTTGATTGTGTAATGTGTACAACAGTAAGTAAACTTAATGGCCCAAAGTATGTGAATACCCTCTTCATTATTGAGTTCAGGTGGTATAGTTACACTCATTGCTAACAAGCGTACTAACTGCTAATCTAGTCTCTTAGCATTAACCAGCATTAACAGCCTGATCACAGAATCTGCCATGTAACTGTGCTTGGGCGAGATAAGAGCTAGCACAGCAAGTTGACTGACAGTGTTAGTGTGTGCGCCTTATACATCAGTGCTTTAGTTGCAAGTTAAAAAAAAAAAAAAACTGAAAATTTTCAAATGAGTGTTGGATGACTTTCACAAACTGTGTAAAACAAAATGTTTGGGGTTTTTTTTCCACAAATTTCCTCCCAAACTAGTCGTAACCAATTACCCGATTGCATTGTGCCTTCTCTCTACTGATGCTGATCTCCACTCCTGATTGAAAAGAGCGAGACCCCTCCGACACGTGCGCAGTAGCCGACAGCATCTTTTCACCTGCACTAGGTGAGTTCATATGCGGATCAGCTTTGTGTACGGAGAGACACACTGTGATCAATGCATTATTCCTCAACTCAGTGCAGGCACCATCAACCAGCCAGCAGAGGTCATAACTGCATCAGTTATGAGGTCCCAGCTCCGGCTCCCACCCTGTATGAACAACAGGCCAATCGTTGTTCATGTAGCCGCCCAGCCTGCCGGATGGCAGAGCTGAGTTTCGAACCAACAAGTTCGAAATGTCAGCTCTGGTGTGCTAGCGTGTTTTACTGCTGTGCCTCCTGAGCAGCAAAATGTGTTGTGTTTTTACAAGTTTACTGTTTAAATGATCTAAAATAATTTAGTGTCACCAAGCTTGACAGTTTTTGTGCTGACCTTGCCTCTAAGAGCATTTTGGAACCCGATAGTAAATGCTGTACTGGAGGACAGATCATTTTTACACTACACTGCATGCTGTGAACTTGTGAGCTGAGCTGTTGTTGTTTAAGATGTTTTTATTTCCCAACAACAGCGCACTTACAGTACAGCAAAGCGACTCTGTTAGATCCAAAGACAGCCATGCAAAATCAAGTCATACACACACACCCACACACAGTCTCATGAGCCCTCCAGGCACAAGTGAACATATTGTAAACACACACACTCACACACTTAAACATTTACGTAACATTTTTCTAACAAAGCAGATGGGTCAGAGTCGGGGTGTACATGTGACTATGTGCAACCATGTGGACACACAGAACTAAATTTGGCAACATTAATAGACATTACTTTCAAATCTGGCCTTTGACCTTTGAAGCTTTATTACTGCTGATGTTCATGTATTATATAACTGTGTGTGTGTCTGTTTGTGTTGTTGCCAGTGGTGCAGAAAGAAAACATAGACCATATGAATAAAAAACAGATACGTTATGCAGAAACACACACACACACACACACACACACACACACACACACACGAAACTACACATTAATGAACATCATAACTTTCAAATCTGTGCATGTGCGTGTTGAAAAATGAACACACTATTATTTTATAACATAACTATAACATTATTTATTTTCACTTAATGCTTCATCCTGATCAGGGTCACAGTGAGTCTGCATAGACACACTGGGTGCAAGAAGGGAATACAGGGCATCTTGCACTTACCCATTCAATTGAGGCTAATTTAGACCAGCCACCACAACTTTTGCAAGTTCTGTGGGGGTTAATGAAAACTGAAGCACTTAAACACATGGAGAACATACCAAATGTGTTACAGACACTGACCAGAGTGCACTAATATTTCCGTACAAGTGTGAACTAATGAGCTGTGTGGTCAACCAGTGTTTTAATGAGCTGAAGGCTGTTCAATTTCTGCATAAACCGTTTCATAGTTCCAAATACAATATAAAACCCTTATTTACAGTATGTTATTAATACATTGTTGTGTTCTACATAACATGTAATACTTTTCTTAGAGGTTCAAATATTTCTTCATGTGATAATGCAGGTTATATAGTATAAAATTATCAGAAAAATCAAAAGCCATATAAATGTTTGCCTTTTTATTTCTGTATATAGTATAGAGATAGAATTTCTTTATTGTCATATATACATATACAGATGTACAGTACAACTAAATTCTTTCTTTGCATATCCCAGCTTGTTTGGAAACTGGGGTCAGAGTGCAAGGTCAGCCATTGTACAGCACCCCTGGAGCAGACAGGGCTAAGGGCCTTGCTCAAGGGCCCAACCGTGGCAGCATGGCAGAGCCAGGATTCAAACTCTCAACCTTTTGATTGATAGCCCAAAGCTCGACCCACGAGGCTACCACTGCCCATAAGTGATTTGAGATGTCTTTTTTCAACAAAAATCATACATAATATTGGTCCCATGGTAGATATATTAGTTCTTCTTATGTTAGGGAGAGATAATGTCCTTTTATCAAAGTGATGACACTACACAGACTTTTCTATTTTAAAAAATTGTGAAACCACTGTTTACTTTAGCATTATGGAAGGGAATTCACACAAAAAATAAAATGACAATTAAAACAATCAAATATAATGTAAATGTAAATAAAAAATGCCAGTGTGATTTCCTTGTATGCCTTCTCATTTTGGTTAGAAACATTAAATGTCAAAATAATAAAGAAAACACAATAAAAGTGTAATTAATACTATTAATAAAAGAAAAATTAAGAATGTGTTTTTCTGCATCGATAAACAATAAATTCCTAAATAAAATAGACGGTTTAAACACACAAAGAAATAAATTGTGTGGGTGTGGGAGTGTAAGAAAAGTATGTACATTTATTAAAATATTACATAATTCCACCAAAAGAATCGACATACCTTGCTGTAATGTTGCTTTCTTCATCCTCTTCATTAAGTCAGTAGTAATGTTCAGCTGTAGTGGTGAGAGTTCCTCCACCTATACGTTCTGATCGTCCTCTACGTTTAGTACATTCAGGCCATGATGACGAGTATTTTTCACTAAAGAGCAAAAGAGTGTAAGAAAAGAAAAGAGAGAGAGGACTGTACACGTGAGCCCTAAATCAGCAGCTTCAAAGCACGCATAGCCCATTATTAACGCACAACTGGATGTTTTGAGGTCTTTAAGTATTTCTGGTATCTGTGGTGTAAGAGCTGCACTTTTTTTTGTTGAACGGATCAGTTCAGTAAGGGTGGATCAGTGTAAAAGCAGTTTTTGTGCCCTGGTGCAGTCCAGGGTAACATACTCAGGTCGGCCTAAAACTAATGGCTTGAGGATTGATGTCCAAAAATAATGAGTCTAGATATATCAACCACAAACATAAATGTGTATGTGTATAAAATCAGGTATAGAAAAAATAGCATGCGTTCAACTGTTTGGGAAGTGCCCTTTCAACTGATTTTGGAATGCATCTGTGGGAATTTGTGCAAATTTAGTCAAGAGAGCAGTTATGAACTCAGACATTGATACTGGATAAGAAGGCATCACAATCACAATCAATGTCCCAATTCACCCCAAACATTTTACAGGCGTTAAGGTTATGGCTCTGTGCAGGCCACTGGTGTTCCTTTACACCAAACTGGTCAAATCTTGTTCTGATGAATCTTTGTGCAAAGAAGCACAGTCATGCTGACACAGGAAACAGTTTTTCCCTAATTGTTGCTAGAAATATGGAAACATTTTTCACTAAGTGCATTTATAAAGCATTTGGTGTGGCTTAAACACGTGGACTCAATAATTATGAGAGTTGTCTACACTAATGTTTATTGTTACTGCGCCACCCAGTGATCAAATCAGAGACTTCACACTGTGGAGTAAAGCATTTATTCTCATGGGTTTTCTGCAGGACGTTACATGAGAATGCTCGTGTAGAAACAGACCCCCTGTAGATGCCTCATCTGTACTTTTTATTGGCTTTTTTGGAGCCACTATTTCATCTTTAAGCTAACTAACAACTCAGTCATTCAGCTTGTTTTTTTCTTTAGTAAAGCAGGATATATCTAAGTTTGTGTAGATATTTTGGAGCATCAGTAAGGAAACACTCTTAATTACACATTACTGTCCTGCTGAATAATTTAAAAACGTTAGATTTTTTTTTTTTTAAATAGTCAGACAGAAACCAATGTAGTACAGAATATTTAAATGTTTTATGAATAAATATATAGTATTTTGCTTATCTGAATGTAAATGATATTTAAACCAGAGAAAACTAAACTTAAGGCAACATTAAACTACTACAGTAATACATCAGCTCAGATCTGCCAAAATGCCATTAAATAAAAATAAAAAAACTTTATTTATAACAATATAAAAGGCGGCTCAGTGGGTAGCACTGTCGCCTCACAGCAAGAAGGTCCTGGGTTTCATTCCCAGGTGAAGCGGTCCGGGTCCTTTCTGTGTGAAGTTTGCATGTTCTCCCTGTGTCTGTGTGGGTTTCCCCCGGAAGCTCCGGTTTTCTCCCACAGTCCAAAAACACACAAGTGAGGTGAACTGGAGATACAAAATTGTCCAAGACTGTGTTTGACATTGAACTTGTGAGCTGATGAATCTTGTGTAAGGAGTCACTACCTGTCCTGTCATGAATGTGAACAAAGTGTGTAAAACATGACGTTAAAATTCTAATAAATAAATAAATAAATAAATATAACAATATAGTCTGTTTGGAAAATAGAAATACATAAACATAAACATACAGCTTTTACCACAATTAGTTCACTGAATTTCCAGCAACGTTTCTCTGTGTTCCTCCTGAGGTAAACGAGGCTGTATTTCATACCGCATGCTTTCTACTTCATAGTATTAAAACGCAGCATCAACACCAATGAAAGTGCACTTGTTAGTGTGCACTATTCGTTTAAGTAGAGTGTGATTTGGAACACAAGCTCAGTCTCTTCCCGCCTCTTTGTGCCTCATACTGACAAAATTCCCACCTTTACTACAAAACTTTAATATTTTACAAATATTAAAACTTATTTAATAATCCTTATATAACCTAAAATATAAACCTAAAACTGATTATATCATTTTTATAACCTTTTATATTCCTTTTAAAATTATTGTTGTTCAGATTGTTTATATCAATCTAAACTTAATTGTTTCCTATTTAGAAACATTAAAATCAAGCTAAAAGTAACTGAATCATTAATTTACCACTTACACTAAAACTGTTACTATTAACCCAGTTTCCCCTGAAGTAATGGCAAAAATATATTATCAATTTTAAACATCTCTTTATTTAAACCACAAAAAAAATTAAGTACAGTATTTTAACTCTACCTTCACTAATCAAATCTAAAGACAACTTGGGATCTAGCGGGCATGTAGTGCAGTGCCTGCAGCAGACACAGTTCTGCTAGGACGGGATGACCAGACCAGAGCGGTAGAGAGAACAGAGTGGCGACACTCCCATAGGGAACCGCTGTAAAGGGGGCAGGACATTTTTTCTGTGCAGCTTCCGGGTTGTGGAGCTCTCCAAACATCCCATAGAGCCCCATTCATTTTTACTACTTATCAAACATTTTTAGCTGTTTGTTGCTCATTTTAAAAAAAAGAATGAATTTAATGTCATTAATATACTTAATACTGTTATTGTTTAGCATTTGCTCAGCACTAAATGTTACATGTTTATCTTAATTAATAGGTATAACTGAATTTAGCTTAGTCAGCTAAGCTAAATTATTGACACGAGTCTTTTCACCTAAAATTGATTAATTAAAAGTTGATTAATCAAGAGTCTTGTTACAGAAATGATAATAAAACATCAGAGCCATAATAAATCATGCTACTTTTACTTTCATACTTAAGTACATTTGAAGGTAAATTTAGTTTAGTACTTTAGTGGAGGTATTTTTACTTTTACTACTACTTTTACTGGAGTAATATTTTACCTTGGATATCTCTACTTCAACTCAGCTACATGGTTTGTGTACCTTGTCCACCACATACATTAGACAAAATGAACTAGTGCATATTAATTATGAATTAATTCATGTATTACATGTAGAAATAAATTATTACTTACTCATGAAATAGATGAATGAATGCTATGTCATGTACCTGCACTATAATGTTAAAGGTGCGGTAGTGTGTTTATGAACCTGTTCATTTAGTGCAGGTAAACCTTATGAATCCAGCCACATGGCTTAGTGTTTAACCAAAATGATTATTATTATGAATCCTCAGGAAAGTGAAGGGAGATTAGTTAATGTAAAAAACAAAACATAAAAAAACTGTTTAAACTACTTAATGATATCGCATTATGTAATGTATGCTAATATAATGTACTGTGTGTTAACAAGAACGACCTATTAAGTCATTATAAACATCAATTCTCCACTTCATATACCAAATTGACATTAAAGCATATGCAGTAAATGTAAACGCAGTTGAAAATACCCAGAAATTGTACAAATGTTTATTATTTGCCGTTTAATATTTCATTTACTGCTGCCTGTCCCATATGAGAACATGACAGCGCCGGGTTTGTTTGGAACTACTGGAGGGTTACATGAACCACGTGACCGCGTGGCGGCGAGATCAAGGAGTGTCGCAACTCTCTCTATCTACGGCTCTGGACCGGACTATGTGGGTGAGGTCTTCAAACGCTGTGTAAGGACCCTGATTGGCAGATAGAGAGGCGCCTGTGCAGAGTCAGGAAGTGCAGGTCAGAGGAGGCGTGAGCAGCAATATATCCACCTCTACTGCAATCAGTGATCCTCCAGTAGTGGAAGACAAATCAACTACGCTAGTAAATAACAAAACTATCAGTAAAATATGTAAACACCCAGTTCTTCAGCCTTTTGGAAAGGCTTTTCACAAGATTTTGAAGTGTGTCTTTGTGCCCATACTAATGCAAGACACTGTATTTTATTGTATTAAAAATGTAATCACCTGAAGCAGCTATTATAGAACAATGTAATACATGTCAATTATTTTAAATAATTTAAGAAGCAAGTTAAATGAGTTATATGTGTTTGCACTTATGTTAAATGTAGTGATAAAAATAGTTCTGTGTTTGCAATTTTAAATCAGACCTCAGACCAGTTATTAAAAGCATGACTTCGGAAATGACCGTGGAACAAACAGGAAATGTGCAAAGTCTTATCTGTTTATCATTTTTTTCTGCATTTGTAACTGATGACATTGTCAGAGTACAAAGTTGTACATTGTCACTGAACTTTGAGCATGACCTTTATGTCTTATTTAGGATTATAAATGACTACAGTGGTGACTTATGTGCCCATATGAATAGCTTAAGTGAAAATTTTGATTTCTGCTTAAAGGATATGTGTCTGGATGTTTGGATGTAATACAAGAACCATCAAAAGGAAGATGATTTATATGCTTTATAAGCTGATTTATAAGCTGTCAAAACATAAGTGACATTGTCCATAGTCAGATGAGCTTTACATTGCCATGGGCTTAAAGGCTGCTGTCCAAAAAAGATCCTCCTGCCTGAAAATCAGAACCTTAAAGCCCAGCTAAAGTTTTTGCTGATTACATAGACAAGGAAATAGTAGGAGCTGAAGCAGGGACTATTTTTCATTGTGGGCAGTGTCATACATGCCTAAAATTTATAACAAACCCGTTTTGATAGTTACTGAACTTTGTAATGAAAGCATTAAAACTGGCCCTATTTACAATGACACATCAAAAGTCAGCAGCTGTAAATGTAAAATGTAAATGTAGTGAGTCCTAATTACTGTTAAGATAAGGAGGACATATAACAATGGTAAATGCAACAATTAGTAAATAGCTGACACTAATAGCATGTTTTAAAATCTTTTTTATTTATATACATCTGCTTTTTACTTCTCATATCAACTCTCAGAACTCTTACTATAGCTAATAGAATAAAGTTGGCATGAGGGTCTGCATTAAAATGTAGAACTTGAATTTTTTATTTAAAACAGGAACTTAGAAAAACTTCCAGCAGAAAGCTAAACAGAATTAGAAGACCAATCACATCTGACATGCAAGGGATTTGTTACTGGATTGAATTTCACCTGGCCAACTTTGCTAATAAAAAGCTGGTGTGACTGCAGCTTTACAATGTTTAAATACCATCAGAAATTATGACAAACTCACATCAAAATTACATTATTAAATTGATTGAAACAGTAGTTATAATAAAAAAGGCTGTGTTATCTCCATAACACAAAACATAAAAACAGTAAAACACAGGTTTTGCTAGCAGTGGATTCTTATGAAGGGTCTCAGCACATATGGAGGACCACACTACTCTGTAATCATCTACTGCTTGTGCAGACACCTCAAACAAAATTGGAAGTTGCTGTTGCAGCGGCGAAGAAGAGGAACCCCATCTGACTTTTCCTCTGACAAACATGGCTAATTGTGTTGGTTAAGTCCATGCAGGACTCAAGTGAGGTGGTCCGGTCAGTCAAATGTGCTTTTCAACAACCCTCACTATTCTGCTTTCTCCAGTCCATTTTCTTCACTTTCATTTCATTTTCATGTTTTACTGCCACTTTATCCCAGCCAGCCACCCACCTATTCCCCAACAGCCATGTAGACACCAGACAATGTGAAAGCACCACTGAAGATAAGAACCCTTTATCGCAGTGTTAGTGGGCTAGCGCGGCCCATCTTTTATAAAAAAATGAATGTAATTTACAGTTGAACTCAAAAGTTTAAATAACTTGTCACACCATAATTTCTAAAACCTTTTACACATTTCAGTTGTTTTACAGTTTTATTGTTGATTTTCCAAAAAAAAAAGCCAAAGTGTGTTTAGATGATTGATATGGTTTGTAGAAAGTTTAATAATAACTTTGTGAAGCCGCTCAGGTGGCACAGCGGTAAAGTACGCTAGCGCACCAGAGTTGGGGTTTCGAATACATTGTATCAAATCTCATCTCTGCCTTTCCGACTGGGCTGGACGGCAGCATGAACAATTGGCTGTTGTTCAGGGTTAGAGGGTAAGAAAGTCGGATCATAGGTCCTCATAACTGGTGCAACTGCGGCCCCTGCTGGCTGACTGATGGCGCCTGCACAGGGCTGAGGAATAATGCTGATGGGGGTGTGGCCCTCCATACACAGTGCCAGTCAAGTGTATGAACTTGACTCGTGCAGGTGAAAAATGCAGTCTGTACTGACTGTACATGCCAGACTTTGTGACCTCCTGATTCCTCATTACTGATTATTATGATTGACTACATGGAACCCAAAGTTGAATTAAAAGCTGCTGTAACACATTACCATCGGCTTAGAAGCTGTCATTCCTGCTAGTTTATTTGTGATCAACAGCTACATTTAGTCAAGCTTTAAAAAACTAATTTTAAATCAACAGCTTTTAATGTTGTTTGAGAGTTTAGTTTCTCTTCTTTTATCACTGTGTCTGGACAAAGGAAAAATTAAATATTAAGACTGAGATACATGTTCCTTACAAGTGTATGTAAACTTTCAGCACTTACTGTACATAAATGTTACACAATCATTCAGTGGTTTGGTCTTTACTTTTTACAGATTTGCATTTCAGGTTCGTTGTTTGTGTTGCAGCGGGTGAAATCATACTGAGGGTTTGTTAAAAATCTGGCAGTCTGGCCACCACGCATCACCTCATACTCACTGTTTGAAGACTGTTTAACAGGTTTGTTTTTTCTGAGGTCATGACACAGCTTTCCCTGAGGAGAAAAACAGAGGTGATATAAGTGTGTGTACATTTGTGTTTATACAGTATGTGTGTAGGGGTGCACTTGTGAGAATATATGTTTGTGTGTGTGTGGCACAAACCAGTAATATCACCAGGATCACCACAAAGAAGAACTGAAAACTTATCACGTACAGATACGGATAGTACACATATGTTGCATTGTCCATTTTGCATTTTGCTCCTGTAGGAGATAAAAAGATATGTTTTTAAATTAGACCATTTTTGAGGAATAAAATCTGAGGAATAAAAACAAGCTGGCATTCTTGAAATATTTGTTTTTGTTGGAAAAAATACGAACATTAATTTTGTTCATTAATTTGGTGTATACATTTATTTAATGCTGTTTATCGACTGTATCATGGTCAGCGATGAGAATTAGGCCGTGATTTGTGGACACCACTCATAATTATTGACTTTAGGTGTTTTAGCTACATCCATTGCTAACAGTGGTAACAAAAATTATTATACGCTTCCAATGTTTTGGCCCATTTGGATTTCTATTAATGGCAGACAGAGGGGTTTTTGTTCTGTCTGTGTTTCCTTTCTTTCCTCTTTTTCTGAGTACTTTCTGTTATTTTGACAGCCACAGTTTTTATTTTCCCCTTTATTTGTTTTGTTTGTGGCTTTCAACCAACCACAGTATTGTTAAGCATCCTGCAAATTAGGTTTACATTAGGGCTACATCTTGAGTTACAGTAGTGAGGTGCGACCTGTCCCATTACAGATCATCTTTATGTGCACTATATAGTTCACAGAGTGTGTGTTTTGGGAATCGTCCACAGTGATAATGGACTGATAGACCAAATTGTGTTTATTTGGTCTATGTAGGCAAACTGTTCTTACCTGTCACAATTAACAAAGTAGAACTGCTTTCAGTGATTTTATCTAAATTGTTAAAAGAACACCAGTAAACATCTGAATCTTGCTTGGTCACGTTGAAGATGGTCAAAGAGAAGTTGTGCAAGTTACTGTTTGTCTGCAACCGATCTTTGTAGGCATTGTTTGGAGAGAAGGTACCATCATTATAGAAGTAGCACATTTTTTTCCGATTATATCTGTCTTTGTACATGTACACACCATCCTGAGGGGCACCACCAACATTGCAGTAGATAGTGGCATTTTCTCCGTCTTGCACCAATATCCTTGCACTCATTGTATCTAACAGAATAAAGAAAGAGAGAAATTAGATTAAGAAATGTTAGATTTCATCATTGTTCAACAAACACATCACCATGTCTGTAGGAGAAAGGTCTGGTTAAGGTACCAACACAAGTGGTGGAGGAATACAGAGAGTATAGTGTGTTCATCCACATCATGGTAAAACATTTGAGTATGAATCCATCATTGGCTGATGTTAAAAAAATGGCTGGTTGCTTTATACATTTTGAAGATAGCATTTTAAATATAAAAAAATATATATTTATTTGAATTTTCTGCACGACCTTAATGATCGTCTAATTATAACATTGTTATAAGCTGGAAAAATATTAAAACATCAGCTAGATTATTTGTTAAGAAATAATTATCATGAACATTTTAAAAATTGTTGCATAAATAATTGAGGAATGTGTATATCATGGTAGGCTCAGGATTATCAATTAATTTGTCATCAGTGATTATGATTGACTATGACTGGTGACTTCTCTGTGTCCATATAAATTGTGGTCCCCTTATGCTAAGAGAAATCTCTCCATATCATTGAATGCAATCTAAGAACCTGTGAAAAACTAGTCTGGCTTACAGGAAAGGAGCTCCTGCTCCGAAATCTGCAGCTTTGTTCTACATTGAGCACACTGTACAGTAAACACAGTGAGGATTGTGGCTCAGCCCACCAGTAGATATGATAAACAAATCCTTCATGTTGAAGTAGTGCAGAACCAGTCCTCATACTTACTGTGTGTATCAAACAGCCAGTCTTTCCTGCTAACTAAATCCTCCAGAAATAGTTCTGATCTCATTTCTGTTATTTATTAGATACATATTTATTGGGTAAATATTTGTTGAAAAAGCAGATGTCAGATTGTTGCCCCCATAATCCAGGGCGCTGTTAACAGATGTTCATACAGGACAGAAGCCAGAATGTAATGTTTAAAAGACTATTTGTTTTAGTTGTGTTTATGTGTTTGTGTGCATACAGGAGTACATTAAATACTCATTTTATCAACATTAGCCTATACAATACAACTACAACATGAAAATCAAGTAAAAAAATTTAACATGTCTTCATTGCATTGCTGTGCATCAACTTTTAGCCCTTTCCGGATGTAAAGCCTGCTCGGGCGTGACAGTGTCACCTGTGTTTGTTTGGCAAGGATATTATTTGACTACTTTTAAAATAGGTGCCGTCAAACCAAATTAATTTGTGTGTTGGATGTGTGGAAGTAATAGACGTATAATTTGAACCCAACAGATTTTCAGAAATCATAATGAACACATAAAATTACTCAAAATAAAATTAATAAAAACCAAATCAATGTTCAAATATTACTATTCTAAAAAACTAGTAGATTATAATAGAATAGAAAAAAAATATATTATATTATAGAATAAAATAAAAAGAAGAATTTCAAAGCACACAGCTGAAGAAAAATAAACAGTTCTCTGTGGGTTGACATTTAGAAAGCACATAGTCAAAAGCTATCAACCCCAACCCACCCCTCATGCACTTTTTCCACTAACAGGTCCAAACTAAAAGTAAAAGCACAGCAAATATAAATAAATAAATCTAAAATACTGTTAAACATTAAAATACTGCTAATAACACAAGATGGCCATCAATAAATAAAATCATTTTGAGAAAGCACAAAATACTTACTGTAAATAAAACCTTAACAGAAATGAAATAAAAAAACTAAAATTATACTGTGATTACACAGACAATAAAACACACAGAATTTAAAAAATGTGTAGTGTGTATAACTATGTTAAATAAAATATAATAAAACACTAAAACACTTACCTAAAAACAGCTGAAAATATTAAAATAATTATTAAATAAAATGTTAAACACACACCTGCATGTAAAGTGGAGCAAAAAATCACAACAAACAGGACAAGATTTTGCTGGGACAAACACGCCATAATTACAGCACAGATATACACAGACTCTCATACACACATACACACTCATACTACACACACACACTTTTTATATAGCATGGTGTATCAACACAGGAAGACAACTCACCCCCCCCCCCACACACACACTCACTCATACTACACACACACTTTTTATAAAGTATATGGTACCTACACAGGAAGACAAACCCACTCACTCACTCACACACAAACACACACACACACACCTACACATACACACACACACACACACATACACACACACATACACACACACAAAATACAGTTAAAAAAATCTGGCCTGTGTAGGTGTCATCCAAACAGCAAAGGTCTTCAGAGTGCACAAAGGAACTGTACGTTTGACTGTTCTTGATATTGAAAAATGTTGTCTAAAGCCACAGATATCTTACTTTCCCAGAGAAAGAGAAAAACAGAAACCACTGGTGTTGAAGCAGCCGTGTTTAATCTGAAGTGACACTTTAGTCATTTCCAATTCCCTATTGCAATTCCTCTGCTGCCTATACCCTCCCATTTTGACAGAGGATTTTGACAGAGAACGGGATGCATACTAGCACCCACCCCCTCCAACACGTGTAAAATCACCAGCCACATCTTTCCACCAGCCAGCAGTAGATTCTCAGACAAACGTACCTCAGTCATTCTAAAGTCTGTGTGTTCCTCCTCTACTCAGGAAAGTGCCTCAAACAGACAACAGGAGTCAGTGTTACACAACCAGTTTGTTGAGCATCTGGCCAACTCAAGAAACAGTCTCTAAATGAAGCTTTAGATCATTATTAGTGATGTAATTTCACAAGAACAGTGCAAGAATTTCCATGGAGCTTTACTGTGCTGTGCTTTGCAATTTTGGCATGCATTTCAAAGCTCTGGTACACAACATAACTTCATTAGATTTGCCTTCTTGTTTTGACCACATTTGGTTTTAATAAACATCCTCAAATAGGTTTTTTAGCATTGGAAGTGTAAAGTTAGCATTTAACCAGTGTGGATGTGCATGTGGCAGTGGTTTATGAGTGCAATAGAAAATTGGATATGTTTTCATGATTGAGTTTGTAGTTTGTAGTCAGAAACAACATGAATCAGACCAAGGTAAGATGATCAGACTTCAGTCACATAAATGTTAAATAAAACTGTTTATGTCTAAAAAAAATACAAATTTAAAAATTAAAAAAAAAAAAAATGTTAAAATAACTACATTTCAGAGAAGGCTCAGCGTGTGTTGGGCAAAGCCAAAAACCCCAACTGAATGCTGGTGACCTTCTTTCTTTTAGACAGCACAGCATATAACATCAGCATGTTTTTATAAACGATATCACCATATAGATTCAAAGTCTAAAACAAACTGTGGTCACTAATAACCATTAACACAAATGCAACTACTATATACAATGAATGTCCAGAAATGTCACCATGTCATGTTGACTGAAGTTTACCTGAAATGGACTGATACTAAAAGGAAACATGGATTATTGTATGATGGATTATTGTATGATTTTATGATCTTTTATGTGTTTGCGTACATACAGGAGTACATTAAATACTCATTTAATCAACATTAGCCTATACAATACTACAACTACAACACAAAAATCAAGTTAAAAAACACACAGAATAAAAAAAAATGTGTAGTGTGTATAACTATCAGTGGTGTATAAAGTACCAGAAGGCCATACTTGAGTAAAAGTACAAGTATCTTTCCAGAAATTTACTTTGATAGAAGTAAGTCACCTTTTAGAATATTACTTAAGTAAAAGTCTAAAAGTATCTGATGTTTAATGTACTTAAGTATCAAAAGTAATTTGATATTAAATGTACTTAAGTATTAAAAGAAAACCAACGTTTTTAGAATGTGAGTCGATGTAAATTTAAGAAACACTGCATCTATTTTATTTGCATTTTCTACACTCTCCCATTTTTTTTATTTGGGTAGTATATTTCAATAACAACAAAATCATTTTGGCATAATTAATTTAAAGCAAAACTCAGGAGAGTTTAACAAAACGTGTGGCACTTTTATCCCTTTAATGATCTGTTCAACCATTATTTTAAATCAAAATATTTGAGTAAAATAAGTTGTATTTAAATAATCTTTTTTGGGCTGTATCTACCCACTGAATGGCATGTGTTAAACTAAAAAAATATTGGTATTCTTACTTTAAGAAAACACCATTTCTAACTTGAAGCCAGCAGCTGAAAAATCATTAATAATAAGTTGGATAAGTTGAGTTCTTGTTGAGATGGTTAAAGGGTTAAAGACGTGCTGCATGTTCCTCAGCACCATGAATCTCTCCTCGGCCGGTCTAATACAGAAGTTATCTGAGGAAATATTTGTCCGTAGGTGAGTTTTTAAAAATAATGGACGTGTCTTCATGAGTTTTGCAGTCAATGAATTCCAAACAAATTTAGTGAAACGTTTTATTTGTGGTTCGAATGTAATCGGTAAAAATGGTAGGTAGATATCTGAACAATGTTAATGCTAATAATATGATATAAAATGCTGATGCTTTACTTTGTTAATCATTGTTAACTTACATCAGTGTGTTGGAGCTTCTGAAATCTCCATATTTGCGGGTCTTTGGGTGAAAACTCCGATAGCGTTTAGAGCACGTTTGCACATGCGCAGTAATGTGTTTAACCACCGTCTGGCGCAGATTAACTTTCATTCTGTAGTAACGAGTAACGAATTTACATACAGCGAATGAAACGGAGTAAAAGTACAATTTCTTTTGAAACTGTAGTGGAGTAAAAGTGAAAGTTGTGTTACGACGAATCTTTTTGTCGAGAGACCTTGAAGAAGCAGTCGGATAATTCCAGAAAGTACTCTTCAAAACACTTTACTAAGTGTACAAAATGATCTGTGAATATATGTCAGAGCTAAGCCGATCGGCGCTCCTTACTCCTGTAATCTGGGTGATCACCGAAAAAAGAGAGCCTGCGTCTGAGTGCGCCGGTTTTTTAAACTAAGCTAGGCTCCTCCTCCTTTACTGCTGGTGGAGCCAATGAAGTGTGCTAAAAAGCCCAGGGCTCCGCCTCCCCCCCCCTCGGTAGGAGTCAGGAAGGGAGCATGGCCGGCTCCATTTTGAACAAAGGGGACATGGCCGGCTCCATTTTGAACAAAGGACCACGTGAGTGAATGCCGGAAAACTTCCCATATTAAATTTACGTTTTTTATGTTCCGAAAACCCTAACAAACCCCCCTTGAAAGCATCTTAATGCTTTCAGTTGCCGAAAATGTTTATACTCCAGTAAAGTACAAGTACTTAAAAAAACTACTTAAGTACTGTAACGAAGTATTATTACTTCGTTGCTATACACCACTGATAACTATGCTAAATAAAATATAACAAAACACTAAAACACTTACCTAAAAACAGCTGAAAATATTTCAACAATTATTAAATAAAATGTTAAACACACACCTGTATGTAAAGTGGAGCAAAAAATCACAACAAACAGGACAAGATTTTGCTGGGACAAACGCACCATAATTACAGCACAGATATCTACGATTTTCCTGAACTTTGACCTTTCCCGTGATTCGTAGCTGAAGCCTGTTTTTGACTTCCGGTTACAGTGTTTACGTTCTGAACGACAGAAGTAGTGGTCATTCGTAACTGGTTTTTTTTTTTAACAAACATGGCTAAAAACGTTAGGTGGTTGCATAGTAAGTGTAGAGCAACTGTCTATTTATGCATTTTGTTAGACGAGTGCACTTTGAAGTGTGTACCTTTATTCCCTCCTCTCGGTGTGATGTTGGAACGCACCTCTGCAAGCTGATGCTCCGAACAATAAAGCAGTTTTGTTTTAGTTAAAACTGAGTCCTTTCTTAATTCCTAGCACCTGACAGTAAGGACATTTTAAGAAGCCGTGGTGACCGTGTTCTGACAGTGTCCCACCCTTCCACGCTTACCATTTCGTCTATGGAACTATAAAAGCACAGAGGCATACATGCATGGGTAATGCTGAGGGAAAGTGGAGTAGTCACACACACACTCATGGATTATTGTATGATGGCTCAATCTTGTATGTGTTTGCGTACATACAGGAGTACATTAAATACTCATTTAATCAACTTTAGCCTATACACTACTACAACTACAACATGAAAATCAAGTAAAAAAATGAACACGTCTTCATTGCATTGCTGTGCATCAACTTTTAGCCCTTTCCGGATGTAAAGCTTGCTCGGGTGTGACAGCGTCACCTGTGTTTGTTTGGCAAGGATATTATTTGACTACTTTTAAAATAGGTGCCGTCAAACAAAAGTAATTTGTGTGGAAGTAATAAATGTATATATTTATCCCAACAGATTTTCAGAAATCATAATTAAATCATAATTAAATAATAAAATAATTAAACACATTTCAGACCAGCGGAACCCTAAGTACTGGTGTACCACAAGACCTCTTTAGTCTCCATACCAATGACTGTGTTTCTAAGGAACCAGCTGTTAAGATCCTTGTTTGCTGATGACACCACTGTGGTGGGCTTCATAACCGATAGTGACGAGTCTGCCTACAGAAAGGAAGTCGAGCAGTTGGTCTCCTGGTGCGGCGACAACCACCTGCTGATCAACACACAAAAGACTGTAGAGATGGTGGTGGATTTCAGGTGCAACGCCCCCCCCCTCCTCACAATTAATGGCTCTACGGTCTTAGTGGTGGAGTCACTTAAGTTCCTTGGCACCACCTTAACCAGGGACCTAAAGTGGGAAAAGAACACACTCTCCATCGCCAAGAGGGCTCAGCAGAGAATGTTCTTCCTGAGACAGCTGAAGAAATTTAAACTGCCACAGAGTCTGCTGATCCAGTTCTACACAGCAATAATAGAGTCCATCCTTACATCATCCATCACAATTTGGTTTGGTTCCTCAACATCACATGAACGAGCCAAACTCCAGCGTATAATCCAGACAGCGGAGAGGATCATTGGATGTAGTCTGCCAATGCTTCAGGACATCTACAACAGCAGAGTGCTGAAGCGCGCCGGCAAAATTACAGCAGACCCCTCTCATCCTGGACATCACCTTTTTCAAACTCTTCCATCTGGCAGAAGACTCAGGACAATAAAAACAAACACATCCAGACATGCTAACAGCTTTTTCCCCAGAGCTGTAACACTTTTTAACCAAAGTTGTTCTCTTGGGCAAATGTTGGTAAATACTGGTTAACAGTCCGTGTGCTGTCGGGTCTGTTAACTATGTTTTATGTTACATGTCATACATGTGTAATTATCTGTACTATTATGTTTATTGTTTGTACTACTATGTGGACTATTGTGTGTATCATTGAGTGTATCACCAAAGCAAATTCCTCGTATGTGTAACATACCTGGCGAAATAAAGTGATTCTGATCCTGATAATGAACACATAAAATTACTCAAAATAAAATTCATAAAAACCAAATCAATGTTCAAATATTACTATTCTAAAAAACTAGAAGATTATAATAAAAACAGAATAGAATAGAATAAATAGATATTATATTATAGAATAAAATAAAAAGAACTACAAAGCACACAGCTGAAGGAAAATAAACAGTTCTCTGTGGGTTGACATTTAGAAAGCACATAGTCAAAAGCTATCAACCCCAACCCACCCCTCATGCACTCTTTCCACTAACTCTTCCAAACTAAAAGCAAAGCAAATATAAATAAATAAATCTAGGAAGTGTAAAGTTAGCATTTAACCAGTGTGGATGTGCATGTGGCAGTGGTTTATGAGTGCAATAGAAAATTGGATATGTTTTCATGATTGAGTTTGTAGTTTGTAGTCAGAAACAGCGTGAATCAGACCAAGGTAAGACGATCAGACTTCAGTCACATAAATGTTAAATAAAACTGTTTATGTCTAAAAAAAAGCAAAACAAAACAAAAACATGTAAAAATAACTACATTTCAGAGAAGGCTCAGCGTGTGTTGGGCAAAGCCAAAAACCCCAATTGTATGCCAGTGACCTCCTTTCTTTTAGACAGCACAGCATATAACATCAGCATCTGTTGATGCATGCTTAATAGTCCAGGTACACAAATCCACAAAGTTGAATCAGTTCATCTGGACACAAGTTTGTTGTAGAGATACGTTTTGTCACTCAATCCAAATGACTTCTTCAGTCTGAGCTGGTGTTGAATACCCCAACCTTATATGCAGTTGATTTGTATAACGACCGATCACTGCCAGTGGATCGAAGGGAGGAGAAGAACAACCGCGGTCTAAACGCAAACTAGTGGTGATTCCGTATGTGGCGGGAGTATCGGAACAATTAAGACGGATATTCTCCAAACACCGTGTTTCAGTTGCTTTCAAACCCCAGAACACGCTACGCCAGAAATTAGTTCACCCTAAGGACCGTGTTCCTCGACACAAACAGAGTAATGTAGTGTATGCTGTTAGGTGCCGGGAGGATTGTCGGGAAATGTACATCGGGGAAACTAAACAGCCACTGGCGAAACGGATGGTCCAACATAGAAGATCAACCTCTTCTGGCCAGGACTCCGTGGTTTACACCCACCTGCAAGCCAGCGGCCACTCATTTAATGATGAAGCTGTTCAGATCCTGGACAAGGAGGAACGCTGGTTCGGAACGGGGAGTCAAAGAGGCCATTTATGTGAAGAGGGAACGACCATCTCTGAACCGGGGAGGGGGCCTGAGAGTACATCTCTCACCATCATACAACGCCATAATAGGAGCTTTACCCCAATGATGTGTGAAAGGCACACATGGCCATTGTAATTAATGGTCATTGTGAATTACATATGGACCTGATCACCGGTTCCATTGTTATGCAATGGGCAGTGATCTGTCATTATGCAAAATCAACTGCATATAAGGTTGGGTTATTCACCACCAGCTCAGACTGAAGAAGTCATTTGGATTGAGTGACAAAACGTATCTCTACAACAAACTTGTGTCCAGATGAACTGATTCAACTTTGTGGATAACATCAGCATGTTTTTATAAACTATATCACCACATAGATTAAAAGTCTAAAACAAACTGTAGTCAGTACTAACCATTAACACCTGAATCCACAAATGCAACTACTATATACAGTGAATGTCCAGAAAAGTCACCATATCATGTTGACTGGAGTTTACCTGAAATGGACTGATACTAAAAGGAAACATGGATTATTGTATGATGGCTCAATCTTTTAGATTGTTTAAAAAATTATGAACATTTCGTTCTCCAAACCAAAAAAAGACGCATCTAATAAACCAGCATGAGTGTAAATGTCATGGCACCATCAATGCAGTGATAAGGGCAGTGATAGCTCAGTGGTTAAGGTTCTGGACTAGTAAACAGAAGGTTGCCGGTTCAAGCCCTGCCACCACCAAGTTGCCACTGTTGGTTCCCTGAGCAAGGCCCTTAACCCTCAATTGCTCATTGTGTAAGTCGCTTTGGATAAAAGCGTCTGCTAAATGCTGAAAATGTAAATGTAAATGCCTAACATGCATGACTTTCTTGGCGCACCAACAGTGAAAAGTGCCTAAAATGTCATTGAATCGGATTTTGCCTTAATCATGACATTTGCTTTCTACAGTTATCATACATTGTGTGCTTTTATCCTTCTCTGTAGGTCCAATGTTCTCACACACTACTAATGGTAGATTATGTACGTGCCCAACATGAGATTAAACTGTGTCATCATCATTCCCTCAGTGTGTGTGTAAGAATCGCCACAGCAAAGAGCAGAAGCTTGATGAAAGATTGTGCAGGGACAAGGCTTCATTAATGCCAAAACTCAAATGTACTTTCACAGATGAAGGTTTGTAAATCACTGCTAAAAATGCACTTTGTTGGATAACGCCTCTCACAGGGTTTTTAATTTACAGAAATGGAAATGCAAAGCCAGTGAAGAAGGGAAATGAATCATTGAGTCGTCTGCTGAGACACTGAAGAGCTTCTGTAAAAATAATGCAATTTTAAACATATATTGTGAAGACTTTTGGGCTAAGAAACATTTTTGGTACAGTTAAAAGGCCATTAACTTCACAGCAGGCCCAGTTCAAGACAATATTCATTGGGGGTGCAGTGAAACATATTGGGTCAACATGTCTTTAGCCATATTATGAAAGCCAGAACTTTATAATGTTTAATTGAGGGGGGTTGTGAAGGATTTCCAATTCCCCAGTATAAAAACAAACAAAAAATCCACCTAGTAAAACTTTTATCTCCTTCTCCACTTCATTTAGATTATTGTGATGTGACTTAGAATGTCTGATCATTATTTAAACTCTACCCATACATGTGATCCATACATGTCATCAGGGAACTACAGATGATGTGGTTATGTAGAATCATGGGCTTTTCATTTAACTGGTTGATTGGTAGATCTGTGGACTCAGGTCCCAGAAACCAATGTTGTGAAACCAGTAAAAGCTGTTTGAAGTTAATAACACTGAATCACTTTCTGGGATTTTCTTAATATTCAGTGAAATAAAATGTAAAAATAAACTAATATTAAATGTTAGCGAAATGAATTCTGAGAGTCAAAAGTGTAATGATTGTAGAAAAGATTTTGCAATGCGTCGTTTAAAAAAAAATGCAGCACAGTGGCACAGTGGCTGGCGCCATCGCCTTACAGAAAGGAGGGCCTGGGTTTAATTCCCCGGCCGGACAGCCAGTGTCCTTTCTGTGTGGAGCTGAATGTTTTCCCTGTGTCCACGTTGGGTTTCCTCAGTGTTCTGGCTTCCTCCCACAAGGCCAATTGGAACAACTAAAAACTGACCTCTGTGTGTGTGTGTGTGCCCTGTGCTGGACTGGCGACCTGTCCGGTGAGCTGTATAAACTTTTTTTTTCCTTTGGCTGCTCCAAATTTAGATGTTGCCACAGCGGATCATTCTGGTCTGCATACCTGCCTGAGTTTTTACGCCAGATGCCTTTCCTGATGCAACCATTCTACTGTACTTTTAATGGGGCTTGTGACTGGCACTGAGAGCACACTGAGTGCACCTCCTTATGACTAGTTTGTTGATGTGATTGGTTGTTTATTCACACAGTTTAAAGAAAAAACAGCATGCTATTGTTTAGTGCTTAGGGTTGAAATGAGAAAATCAGGTGTTCATGTTGTACAGTATAAAGGTTTAATTCCACTTCCCGTCCCAACCACACACACGCACCATCACCTACACTCATACACCTACACTCATACAGAGACACACTGCAACTACTTTTTTTTTGTTTTTATTTCCTGTCCCAACGTTTTGTTGTGCAAAGTACAGACCCTCTTAACCTCTCAGATTGCCCTTTTTAGTGCCTTTGGACTGCAGGTTTGCTTCCATGACGTGTTTTATACCAAAGTCTGAACAGGATGTGGTTCTTAGCCAAAATCCTACACCTCTTTGTAGTACCAGCTCCACCACTAAAGGGAACCAAAACCATGCTTTATTCTGCTACAGACGTTCTCAGTGGAATCCACATAGTTCTGGAAACTAACTCTTAGGAGTTTTCAAATGTGGCTGTTGGACATCCTGGTCAGGGTTGTGGTGGATCTGGCACCATTTGGAAGAACTACTGATTTACACTTTATATTTTACATAATCTACACTATATTTTTTACAATACATTTTATGACACATAGAGCTAAACAGTGTTTAAAATTGGATTTTGAGCAAACAGTGTGGAATTTTGAGTGCAAATTGAGACAAAGCACAGTTATTTTAATTAAATTTCACATAAACACCAACTCTGTCACTTTAACCAGCAATACTTAACTTGTAGGGTTGCAGCTTTCTGTCTTTGTTAACTGATTTTCATCTGGTGCTTGTTCCCTCTCATTACTTAGTGTTTAGCTGTACATGTTTTACATACCTTGTACATGTTTTAACCTGTAAGTTTGTTGTTATTCTGTGTCTGCTTTTAATGCTGATTCCTTGTTTACATTTTACATTTTCAGCATTTAGCAGACGCTTTTATCCAAAGCGATTTACAGTATGCAGTCTTTCTCAACCGTCTGGCTTCGTCAGGGGTGCCGTCAAAAATATTCTGATAGTGATGAGTCGTTCGCGAACGATCCGATTCTATTGAACGGCTCTTTAAAATGAACAAAAGGAACCGAGTCACGCTTCTGGGAGCCGCTACATATATGTTTATTTCTGCGCAGTTTCGCTGTAATCCACCCAGTCCGCTTCCATCAGTAGAGGGAATTAATCAGTCATAATTAGAGCTGTTTATTGTCGAAATTCAAATCCGAAAACGGAGAGCGGAGAGCGAGCGAGACACACACACACACACACACACACACACACACACACACACACACGCACACACACACAGAGCGCGAGAGAGAAAGACACTCAACTCAAACTTAAAAGAAGCTTTATTGGCAAGACAAATAAGGACATTCGTATTGCCAAAGCAAGTTACAGAGAAAAAATAAAAATAACAATAAGAAAGAACAAATACATACAAAACAGTTACATGTGCAAAAAAATATAAAATAAAATATTAACAAAAACAGTGCAAAATAATAACAATAAAAATTATACACACACACACAGAGAGAAAGCGAGACACACACACAGAGAGAGACACACACACTCGTTAATACTACCTCATTACTGTAAATATTATAATTTTTATTGTTATTATTTTGTTTTATATAGTTTTTATTAATATTTTATTCTATTTCATATTTTATGCACATGTAACTTTTTTGTATATATTTGTTCTTTCTCATTGTTATTTTTATTATTTCTCTCTAAGTCACTTTGGCTATACGAATGTCTTTATTTGTCATGCCAATAAAGCTTCTTTTGAGTTGAGAGAGCCGTAACCGAGCTACAGAGAGAACATGCAGAAAAGATGCAGTGCTCTTAGTATAATGACAAATAATTGAGAAATAAACTATAAACTCGTTTAATTATGTTAAATCTGATTCGTTCATGGCTCGAACTGAGCTTTTCGAGCCTAACTTACATCAAGAACAAGTACAGGGAGCGACTGAGGGCTCTGAACCAGGAGCTCCGTGTCTGCCTCTCATCCATTCCTGCCAGAATAGGGCGACTGTGTGCATCATCTCAGGCTCAGGTTTCACATTAAAAGTAAGTCACGTTTACCCCTCCCTCCCTAAATGACACCTTATGGAGTGTGTCCGTGTGTGTTAGCAGTCCGAGGGATGCAGAGTAAGTTTTTTAATACATTTTAGACTGGGGTGACTTGAGATTTTGCATACTTTTAAAGGGTGCCGTGACTGAAAAAAGGTTGAGAAACACTGGTCTAAGCAATTGAGGGTTAAGGGCCTTGCTCAAGGGCCCAACAGTGGCAACTTGGCAGTGGTGAGGTTTGAACCAGCAACCTTCTGCTTACTAGTCCAGTATCTTAACTGCTAGGCTGCAACTGCCCAACTGTTTACTGATCTAGCTTTGATTTTGTTAAGTCTTTTATCTTTTGATGTTGATTTACCAGTTTTGTTTTACCAACCAAGCTCGTAGCAGAATCTCACACTGCTGTCTTTACTGGCCCACTTATATCTGTACAAATTTACACCAGTTGTTAATGTATAGATCCAACTTGCATTAGCAGTCACTTTCATCCCTTAAAAACATCCTGTGATTATGTCAGGAGGCCTGACCCATCACCAAAAATCTTTCACCACTGAATAACTGTACAGACAAATGACAAGTATTAAATAATGCTTGTAGGGTCCATGGTGAGTTTAGAAGGGAGGGGGTGGATAGAAGTACCTTAAAAATGAGCAATAGAGCATCATTTAATAAATGTTATGTCTGTGATGTTAAGTCTGTCAAATGTCAGATGTCATTTCTGTTAAACCCCCTTGTCTGTTGTTTGGTATAGCCCTTACCTAATTGGAGAGGGGCTGGTGATTCAGTCAAGAGTGAGAAAAAGGCAAGAATGACATAAAAGCAGGTCTGTGTGGCTTTGCAGCCCTAAAGGTTTGTATACTTGTACTAATGCTAAGTCACAGTCAATGGAGTCACTTACTTTAATTTTGTTTTCCTTTTTTCTGTGAGACTGCTGTAATAAACTGAAATTTGCTGTGGAACTCACCTGAATGCATCTGTGCAGTTCATGTAGAAAGGCCCGGTCTCCTTTTCTGCCCTTCTTTACGTTTGAACATTCACATATGGTGTAAAAAGCATGTTAAGTACACTATCAATTTAAAATTCATTAAAAGATATTTGTGGTTGTGTGGCACATTATATATTTTTGCTTTTGGCCTGTAGGGTCACAGTAACACCAGTGAGTGTGAACAATATTATTCAGTAATTGGGTATTTATATAAAAAATGTTTGAGAATATGTTTGAATCACCTTCTTAAACTTCCCTTTCTGAAAAGTGCCAGTTGTGAATGCCTCACCTGGTCGGTACCTCTCTTAAGATTTAACCCTCTGCAGTAGTGTGCTAGCATGTCAGACAGCTGTGCTATCTAAACGCCAAAATCAGGATCGCGGACCGAATGCAGGATTTCAAGAATAATGTTGCACCAACTACAAATTGTTTCACCACTAAGCACCAGAGTCTTTTAGTAAATCTTTATTTTCATTTTTTATGTATGTACAGAATGAAACCTTTAACAAAAGATTTGTGTTATATACAGTACATTGTATTACAAATAAAATATTTCAAATAATATTAATCACTCTTGTGATCATCATCATTTCTTTTTGTGATCATTTCATTTCTTTGGTCTACGTGGTAATATTTGGAAAGAAAGAAATATCACTACATGCTACATCACAATAGATGATGTTAATAAAGTGCAGAAGAAAAACACACTCAAACATTTCAAACCAATAAACGTAAAATAAAAAAAACATACACACACACACACACACAAAGCTTATTATTTCTATTAATAATAAGTATTTGATTAATGCTGAAGTAAAACTTTCACCAGAGAGGAATAATATATTAATATGTAAGAAAATAATGTAGTGGGTTCTACACCAGCCAGTGGTGGATTCTTACAGAAAGCAGTGAGGTGAATGGAGAATGCTCTAAGCATTCCTTCACTACTAATAACAGTGCCTTGACCAGACAGCTGACCATAAGCAACAAGAAGAAACCCTATCTGACCTTCCTTCCCTCAGAGAGAGCTCCTGGCCTGGCCGGTAGCAATAACAGACTTGTGATCTTAAACTATCTGTGGTGAGCTAGCATATTATACTGCTGCACCAGACAATTCACTTTTTTGCAAATTTTTAGTGACTTTATATAGAGAGAACGATACATTATAGTTATAGAAGCAAGCAGCACTTTTGTTCAGACATTTCTTTTTGTACAGTTACAATAGTTTGACAATAAAATTGTTTGGTTTTCCATCCATGAAGTAATTTCAATCAAATTACACTGTATCAAAACAAACAAATCTTGAGTGACAAGGGATATAGCTTAGTTTAGTTTAGTTTAGTTTAGTTCAAACTGAGTGATTCATTTGTTTTGGTTGGGTTGTTTGCTCACGCCTAGCACTGTTACAGCTGCTCACTGTAGTACCACCTCCTAACCAGAAGAGGTCTCACAACTGGTCTGGTAACTGATCTTAGAAATTTGGTGCCAAAATCAGCAACTTTATTAGTACGATCATTGTGATTAAAGATCATTAGAAAATGTATAACATTAAGCTTAAAGTTAGCATGTTAATGCCTTAAGTAATGTACCTCATTAGTTTAAGCTGAGAGGAACTAAAGCCATACATATTTACTAATATAAAAAATGATAAAAATCAGAACATATCACATGTAAAGTATTTATAGCTACAAACCATGCAAGATGAATCCTAAAGAACCTCGTATTGATTACATAGTGCACCACATAGACAAACAAAAATCCATCAAGTTTTTTGATGTATAATTTGTCGTTTATCATATTGTGATTCAATCAATGAATTTGGTTTTAAAAAAATGTGTAAGCTAAAATGAAATGGTACAACATAACTAAATAGAAAACCAAATATAAAATGATAGAAACAGACAAGTCGATGTTTAGAGAGACTGAATATCTAAATCCTAAGTAAATGTCATGTTCATGTTTATACATTTCATGTAGATCACATTTATAAAAAAAAAATAAAAACTGTAGTTTTTCTTTAGTACTTTAGCACACAAAACTAAAACTTAGATTATTTGTTTTTACACATTTTATTATTATATTTATTTTGGTCAATACTTGGTCTGTTGGTTTTTTACTTTTTAAGGTGTCTGTGATTTTTATATTTTTCTTCTTGTGATTTTGATGAAGAATAAATTGTACACTGTAATAGATCTTGGAGCTGATTATTAATAGATTGATTATATAGTCAATAAGTTGTGTTCTTATTATTAACAATGAACAATTTGTATCCAGTAAGGTTTGAAAAATCAGTGTCTATATTGAATACAGCACATGTTCCAGATTGACTTGAATTTTGGCTATTTTTGGCCTAGAGTACAAAAAGTATATAAAGTATTGGGACACCTGACCATAAGCATGTTGGACATCCCATTCCAAAGCCATGAGCATTTATACTGAATTGCAGCCTTTTCTTTGTAGCTTTAATATCATCCATTCTTCTGGGAAAATTTTCTACAAGATTTACAAGTGTTTCTGTTGGCATTTGTGCCCATTCAGTCAGGTCAGGCACTGATGTTGGAAGAGAAGGCCTGGCTCAAGTTTAATTCATCCCAAAAGTGTTCAACTGGGTTGAGACCAGGGCTCTGTGTAGGAAACTGGAGCTCCTTTGCACACAATTCTCCTAACTGTTACCACAATATTAAAACCATATAATTCACATTTTACATTTTTAAACATGTGTTAGCAATGGATGTGGCAGAAAAAGAAATGTAATCATTGGGGGGAGGGGTGTCCACATAATTTTGGCCATGTAGAGTAGCACTGAGGGGGAACATAAACAATCCTAACAATTACTTACAGTGTATTTAAACCAACATTTTTACAGCATGTACAGGTATTGTGTCCCCCCCCCCCACGGTTTTCACACCATGTTCTCATAGTCATTATAAAGTGAAAGTAACCATGATGACAGTCTGGGACTTTCCACATTCATTCACCACATCACTTTTTGATTAAAAGATCATGATCACTGTTTCAGAATCAGTGTTGTTTAGTCATGAAAACTTCAAACAAATTTGCACTTTTACTACAGCAGAGCCATAGATTTATCTCCTGTAAAACACACACAAACCAAATAAAAACAATTATTAAGCACAATGTCACTAAACTTCTATTGTAATAATATTGTATAAAACAGTGGGGTCAAAAAGTATTTAGTCAGCCACTGATTGTGCAGGTTCTCCTACTTAGAAAGATGAGAGAGGTCTGTAATTTTCATCATAGGTACACTTCAACTATGAGAGACAAAATGAGAAAAAAAAAATCCAGGAAATCACATTGTAGGATTTTTAAAGAATTTATTTGTAAATTATGGTGGAAAATAAGTATTTGGTCAATAACAAAAGTTCAACTCAATACTTTGACAGAGGTCAAATGTTTCCTGTAAGTCTTCACCAGGTTTGCACACACTGTAGCTGGTATTTTGGCCCATTCCTCCATGCAGATCTCCTCTAGAGCAGTGATGTTTTGGGGCTGTCGCTGGGCAACACGGACTCCACAAATTTTCTATGGGGTTGAGGTCTGGAGACTGGCTAGGCCACTCCAGGACCTTGAAATGGTTTTTACGGAGCCACTCCTTCGTTGCCCGAGCAGTGTGTTTGGGATCATCTTCGATCATCCACGTTCCATCTTCAATGCTCTCACTGATGGAAGGAGGTTTTGGCTTAAAATCTCACGATACATGGCCCCGTTCATTCTTCCCTTAACACGGATCAGTCGTCCTGTCCCCTTTGCAGAAAAACAGCCCCAAAGCATGATGTTTCCACCCCCATGCTTCACAGTAGGTATGGTGTTCTTGGGATGCAACTCAGCATTCTTCTTCCTCCAAGCACGACGAGTTGAGTTTTTACCAAAAAGTTCCATTTTGGTTTCATCTGACTACATGATATTCTCCCAATCCTCTTCTGGATCATCCATATGCTCTCTGGCAAACTTCAGATGGGCCTGGACATGTACTGGCTTAAGCAGGGGGACACGCCTGGCACTGCAGGATTTGAGTCCCTCTCGACGTAGTGCGTTACTGATGGTAGCCTTTGTTACTTTGGTCCCAGCTCTCTGCAGGTCATTCATCAGGTCCCTCTGTGTAGTTCTGGGATTTTTGCTCACCGTTCTCATGATCATTTTGACCCCACGGGATGAGATCTTGACCCCAAGGGAGATTATCAATGGTCTTGTATGTCTTCCATTTTCTAACAATTGCTCCCACAGTTGATTTATTCACACCAATCTGCTTGCCTATTGTAGATTCACTCTTCCCAGCCTGGTGCAGGTCTACAATTTTCTTCCTGGTGTCCTTCGACAGCTCTTTGGTCTTGGCCATGGTTGAGTTTGGAGTCTGACTGTTTGAGGCTGTGGACAGGTGTCTTTTATACAGATAACAAGGTCAAACAGGTGCCATTAATACAGGTAACGAGTGGAGGACAGAAAAGCTTCTTAAAGAAGAAGTTACAGGTCTGTGAGAGCCAGAAATCTTGCTTGTTTGTGGGTGACCAAATACTTATTTTCCACCATAATTTACAAATAAATTCTTTAAAAATCCTACAATGTGATTTCCTGGATTTTTTTTTCTTCTCATAGTTGAAGTGTACCTATGATGAAAATTACAGACCTCTCTCATCTTTCTAAGTAGGAGAACCTGCACAATCAGTGGCTGACTAAATACTTTTTGACCCCACTGTATACATAATACAGCCAGAGGTATTTGGAAACTTGACCATGGACTTTCCATAACAGCCATAACTCTACTGGAAAGGCTTTTCATGAGATTGTGTAATATTTGTCTTTGGAATTTGGTGTGCTTGTATTCAAAAGAACATTTTCTCATGCATCAATGTTTAATGAGAAAGCCTGACATAAAATAGACATTCCAATGAATTCCAAAGGGGTTTAGTGGGGTTAAGATCAGGGCTTTGTGGAGGCCACTAAAGCCCCTCTACACCAAACTGGTCAAACCATTTTCTTTACTCTCCTAGCAGTGGGTGTGGCTAAAAGAGCTGAACTCAGTAAACAGAAAAGGTGTCCACATACTGTTAGCATTATAGTATAGCTTGTGAAAGAACTTACAAATACAATAGTAGTTAATCTCCAGTATCACTGAACTTTCTTGATAAGCTTTCCAAATTCATTTGGAAACTCTAAATACTGGCCTAATTGTAAAAAAAAAATTTAATACACTGTTATTTTACAGTAACTCATCCTAGCATATGGTTTAGGGACAGGTTAAACCCTGATGTATATTATGGACCTGAAATGACACTAAAACTGTGTATAACAGAGCATGAACATTTACCTTCTTCCACATCAGTATCATTGGCAACAAAGACATCTCCTGTAAAACAAAGACACAAGTTATTCCTCAGTCAGAAAGCTAAAACTATGTATCTGAGTAAGAGGTTAAATGGTTTTATACAGTGAGTTTTATAAAGAGTTATGTTTTAGGTTTCAGAGCAAAATAAAGAGTAAAACTAGACAGAAAAAAAGAAAAATGGCCTCTTAGAAACTTAATGTAATTAGGACACGTTTCACAGTCACATCCTACAAGACATCTGGTTCATGCGAGTGAAAGAATCAGGAAATGCAGCGGGCCCTGAACCAACAAAAAAAGAATTTCTCGATAGACTAGTGACAATGCTTTCCCATGATGTTAATGCACTGGAATGTAAAGCGTTGGAATATTAGAGTTTTAAAATCCCCAGCACCATAGTTAAAACTACAAAAATGAGGAACCTACGCAGAATGGGTAGAGTAGATGGTCTTCGAGCCCCTGTAGATAAAATAAGTACATTTTTATCACTTAAGTCAAAGATTAAAAACTTTTTTTTTTTGGACTGGCCAAGAGCAGTGAGGCCCATTTATTTGACACCCCAGGTCAGAATATGTCTGCCCATTGTTTCCTATTGAAAAGTGATCGAGCTTTTTTATAATGTATTTTTGTATGTATTCTTTTTCCCTGCTGTTCCCGTATACGGATGTTGCCACAGCAGATCTGGTCTGCATAACCAGACATGGCACAGTTCAAAAAAAGGTATTTAATTATCTACAGTCCATAAAATTATTAATATATTTAGACTATCCTGAGAAATATATGTGTGTAATGAGCTAAGCCAAAAAACTATATTGAAAACCTGTGAACATCAATTTATTAGAGAGCTCTGCATAAACAACCAACCATGTTTCTGAATATAATGACATAGCATTTCTGAATTAATACTCCATAAAACCCTCGTCAGTAAACACACTTAACTATTACAATGTAGGATTTAGCCTCGTACAAGCAACATCTGATGGAAATAATTATATTCTGTAAGTGTTTTGCCAACACATATGAGGCAGTTTTGCAGGACCAGGTGCACCCCAAAAATGATTCACAAGTTTCACACCAGGATAAAATTGAGCTCCTTTTTACAAATCACCAGATATAACACATGATTAAAGCTCAACAGAGCGTGTTGTAGTGCAGACTGTAAAGTAGATTCCCACTTAATTCAAACGTTAAAGAACTTAAGAACTGAGAAAGCATGTAGAAAATATTCTAAAGTTGTTCTGGAGAAACTTAAGTCCTAATCCTTTGTTATACTATAATATTGTAGGCTCCTATTATTTTGTCTATCACCTTGTTGTTTATTAACCTCTGTTGTTGGTGGGGGTTACTGAGATGTGTGTTTAATGCAGTGTATAGAACTTACGCTGCTGGCGTCTTCTCGCTGTATATATGAGCACTATTAGAAGTCCAGTGATGAGAGAACCAATGACGACCAGTGGAGCAAGTATCTTCTTCAAATTTCTGTAATCATCATCTTTAGGACTGTCATTTGTAAGGGCATCTTAAAGTACAACAAAAAAAATTTGACCAAATTGTACAACCGTCTTACTGTTTAAATATCATTAAGAAAACTGATTACTGGAGCATGTGTAAATTAGGAGAAGTAAAGTCAACAACTCAACTAAGATAGAGTGTGTCAGGTCTAAAAACAGGTCCAAGGCCATGAATAACTGAGACTGAGTTAAGTGATGAGTGAAGAGACAAGATGCTTCCCTGATTATTTGTGATTATTTGACACTTCCAGTCAGTTCTAATCACTCTGGCATTGCTGCTCTGACTTCTTTTCAACAAGGCATTTTGTCAGCAGAATTGCTACTCACTGGATGCCTTTTGTTTTTTTTGTTGTAGAGACTGTTGTTTTTAAACATCACAAATAATAAGCAGTTTTTGACAACCATGACGCGCTCACAGTTAGATCTTATTTTCTTTTAATGATTGTGGTGAAACTGAGATCAATCACAGTAAACACTTGTGTGACCAAGCATTTAGACATCTAAATTTGTATCTCATTCTAATTTCTACACAACAATTGTAATTATTGTTACCTTCCATTCCAAAGTTAAGTGTCTTGTTCAATTCTGGTCCATTTCTGCTGTAAATGACACACGTGAACTCTCCCCACATTGGGTCAAATGACCGGAAGCTCAGTTTGCTGGACAGACTGAAGAGGCCATCGTTTCCCTTGGTGATGTGTAGGACAGAATTCCTGGTCCAGTTGGTGTTGCCTGCATCAAACCACTGAATGGTAGCTGCTGGGTAACCACCACTGGCTTTGCAGTACAGATCAACATGATGGTCCCGTACAATTACCTCCGGCCACGAGTTCACGGCTGCGTTGCTGTATGATGCTAAATGGAGATTAAAAACACACAAAGTAAGTCAGACTGGTCTCACTAAGTAAAACCAAAATAGAAAGTAAATACACTATACAGCCAAAACTATCTGGACACCACTCCTACCAGAGTTCAGGTGTTTCAGCTACTTCTGTGGCCAATTAATCTCAAAAAGGTGGTTTACAGAGTTTGGTGAATAGTTTTCTTCATAAAGCTTGTAGAAAGTTGCTCAAAATATTCACTTATGTTCACAATGTACTTATTCCCATTTAGGATCATGGTGGGTCCAGAGCCTTCCCCAAAACATGGGTGCAAAGCAGAAATACTCTCTAGATGAAATAACAGTCCATTCCAGTTTGTCACATTTACACTTAAAGTAATTTAATGTATCTAGTATACCTGCTGGGAAGTTTTTGGGAGTAGGAGGGAAATTAAATAAATGAAAAAACATGAAGAACACAAGGACAAAAGCAATACAGATAGTAGCCAAAGGTGGGAATATCGAATCTCTGCCTCTGGAGCTGTGCAGCACCAAGACGGTTTGCAGGCACCCAGTTTGCCAAAACTAAAATGATGGACATTAATGTTTACATTACATACAACTAAAATGTGGCAGGGCAGTTGTGTAATTAATAAACTAATTCATTTGTTCATTTTCACTTCATTCTGATGCTGGACCCACTGTGACCAGCATAACGCTTTAAATTAAATAAAAGGATGAAAGTTTTGGTGTTTGACTGTGTTTCAAATCACTTGAAAATAAATATTTATAACCTCACTCTCACCTGTTACATTGAGTGTGATTTTTCCTGTACTCTCTCCTCGACTGGTATCAATCCAGTAGGTGTATTCTCCTTCATCAGAGATTGCAGTGTTATGAAGCGATAAAGACGGAGCATGTGAATTTGGAAGTGTAAATCGGGTGTCTCCTGTAACACTGCCTTCGTTATATATAAAACATGGTTCTTCTTGGTCCATCTTAGTTAACGTCACTATATAAATGACATAATCCTGACTCCGAGCATTTGAATTGATTTTGATGCTGCACTTGATATTCATGGTCTCACCGATGTTTCCTACTGCAGGCTGGCATTTCAATTCGACAATATCTGTGTAGTGGGGAAAAAAAACATCAGAAATGTTCATCATACTTTCAATCAATAACATTTAATAAAAGCACAAAATGTTTTCTGCCACCTCTTGCTTGGAGTAAAAAAGTATAAGTAACCAGTTTACTTAACTGAACAACCTAAATTTAGGGAAGGACCTTTTACTAAAAGTTCTCATTGCTGAGCATATCATGGATCAGACACCTAATTGGCCCCAGTAATAAGAGGTCTACATCTAAATCTCACTGGGCAGAGGTCTTGCTGCTACTGAATTCTGGTTGGATGCAACACTGGTTGATTGGAGCACTAGTTGAATGCAGAACTGTTTAAATGCAGCACTGGTTGGATGCAGCACTGTTTAAATGTAGCACTGGTTGGATACAGCACTAGTTGGATGCAGCACTGGTTGGATGCATAATTAGTTGGATGCAGCAGTGTTTGAATGTAGCACTGGTTGGATGCAGCAATAGTTGGATGCAGCAGTGTTTGAATGTAGCACTGGTTGGATGCAGCAGTGTTTGAATGTAGCACTGGTTGGATGCAGCACTGATTGGATGCAGGACTGGTTGGATGCAGCACTGATTGGATGCAGCACTGGTTGGATGCATCACTGTTTTCAGCACTAGTTGGATGCAGCACTGGTTTGATGCAGCACTAGTTGAATAAAGCACTGGTTGGATGCAGGACTGTTTAAATGCAGTAATAACATCTAAACCTCACTGGGCAGAGGTCTTGCTGTTACTAAATTCTGGTTGGATGCAGCACTGATTGGAATGCCGAACTGGTTGGATGCATAACTAGTTGGATGCAGCACTGGTTGGATGCAGCACTGGTTGCATGCAGCACTGGTTAAATGCAGCACTGTTTTCAGCACTGGTTGGATGCAGCACTGGTTGGATACAGCACTGGTTAAATGCAGCACTGTTTTCAGCACTGGTTGGATGCAGCACTGGTTAAATGCAGCACTGGTTGGATGCAGGACTGGTTGGATGCAGCACTGGTTGGATGCAGCACTGGCTGAATGCAGCACTGTATAATGCAACACTGGTTGGATGCAGCACTGGTTAAATGCAGCACTGTTTTTAGCAGTAGTTAGATGCAGCACTGATTGGATGCAGCACTGGTTGGATGCAGCACTGGTTGGATGCAGCACTGGCTGGATGCAACACTGTTTAAATGCAGCACTGGTGAAATGCAGCACTGTTTTCAGCACTGGTTGGATGCAGCACTGGTTAAATGCAGCACTGTTTTTAGCACTAGTTAGATGCAGCACTGATTGGATGCAGCACTGGTTGGATGCAGCACTAGTTGGATGCAGCACTGGTTGAATGCAGCACTGTTTAAATGCAGCACTGGTTGGATGCAGCATTGGTTGGATATAGCACTATGTGGATGCAGCAGTATTTGAATGTAGCACTGGTTGGATGCAGCACTAGTAGGATGCAGCACTGGTTGGATGCAGGACTGGTTGGATGCAGCACTAGTTGGATGCAGGACTGGTTGGGAGGTCTAGTGATCTCTATTATCACTCACTCACTTATACAATTCAACACTTCAAATCAAATAATGAAAAGCACTTACTGGAATCTCCAAACCGCACAGATAACAACATCAGGTTAAGGACCAGAAGGATCACTGCAGCCATGTTTCTCTAGAACAGAGCAACAACAACAAATGTTAGATTTTTTTTACTGCTCAGGAGTCCAGGTTTTGTGCTCTTTACATAATTAATTAGTTGTAGATACAGTGACTTTTGAAAGGCGATGTTTAATAAACTCCAGCTTTGTAACGCTTTAGTGTTCAGTAATGGTTGAGTTTGGATCATAGAGGCACTCATTCAATTTTGGGGTGCTTTTCTAATGTCCCTATAAAGGGGTGTTTGTTCCTGTCAGCGAGCTTCCATACACTTTTTCCCCCTTTTTCACCCAATCCAGTTGTGTCCAATCGGAGCTTTTCTCTCTTGTCGCTTCTGCTACCCCCACCCCTTAATTGAGGAGAACCGAGGCTGCCACACACACCCTCCATCACGCAATCAGCTGCTGATCGCTTCTACTTACTAGCTAGGGGTGGGGTCTCAACGCGCAGTATTGTGTGCGGAGAGCCTCGCACTGCCATTTGTAATCGACTGCCCTCAGAGCAGGTGCCTCGACTCGTTAGCAGAGCTCATAATTACCTCAGCAACGAGGGACCCTGTGCTTCATTTGTCACAAAGTGTAAATTATCAGAGCTCCAGTAGAGCTGTAACTGCAAGTGTGATTTAGGCAGTCAGTTGATCTGCCTTACATGAGGGGTTACCATTATTTGGTTAACCAGCACACCTGCCCGTGCATGAAGGAGGAAGGTCGAGAAGGGTTTTATTGCTGAAGTACAATTACACCCTCTGCTGTCTGGTCAAGGCACCAGCACTAACAATGAATGATTTGTGGTGTGCTTAACATGGCTTTCCATGTGAGAATCCACCACTGACAGGTAAAAAGATGCGAAATGACAAATTGCGGTTCAACCGACTACATGTCGAAAAGGCTGCATGACAGTTTCAGCTCTCCTCAGCCAGCGCAATGGATGGAGCAAGCAGCCAGGAATTGGCTATGATCAGATGAGGAGAAAAAGAAACCATTCATTGCTAAACTGAAAGGGTCGAAAAAAGAGACTGAAAGGGTCGAACAATGTTTGCTTTATTCCCTTAAGAAAAAAGCTTTATAAGAAGCAGCTGCAAATTAGCACAGTGGTTTCAGAATAAAAAGACAATTAGATGATTGTATCAAGTTTTTGACTAATGAAACCACCATGTGAGTCTTGTGGCCTTAAAGTAAAATTAATAGATCAATAGAAATACAAACTGCAGCATTATACCCGTGTTAACAATCCCTTCATCACAATGTTTATATTCATTTATTCATCAGTCACACTGGGAGAAATGGAATGTAGTTTCGTTAGAGAGAAATGAAATTAAAAACTCCTTCTGAAAGTATGAAATTTCACATTTTTACTTTCACATGATATGCTTCATTGTTTAGTTTGTTTAGTGTGCTTAGTTTTGTTTGTTTTGGTTTAGTTTGATTACTTTAAGAGATACGTTGAGTTTACTTTCAGTTTTAGTTTGACTAGGTTTAATTCTAGACTGGGTGCCATGTATTGTTGTTGCAGCACCACTGCTAGGTCCCAAATTTGTTGGATGGTCACAATGATCTGAATTTTTTAATCACAATTATCTCTAGCTAATGGTCATGATTCGAGACTGATCACCAGGTCCTGCACCTTTACATTTCCATACATTAGCACAATTTTGCCATTGCTTTATCCTGGTCTGGGTCACAGTGGGTCTGGTGAACAGAACTATATGACCAAAAATTTGTGGACACTTCTCCTATAGATTGAAGTGTTTAAGTCACACCCATTTCCAACAGCTGCAAAAAATCAAGTACATAATTTAGATAATTACACTACATAAGTGCATAAATCAAGCACCAGTTTAGAGAACAGTTTGTTCCTGTTCCAGCATGACTGTTTCACTGGGCACAACGCGAGTTCCATGAAGACAAGTTTGGTGATGAGGAATTTCAGTGACCTGTACAGAGCCTTATTATAAACTGTTAAGATTAAAGCAGCGATAGTTCAGCAGTTAAGGTATTGCACTACTAATCAGAAGGTTGCAAACCCTACTACTGTCAAGATGCCGCTGTTGGGTTCTCAAGCAAGGCCCTTCAATTGCTTGGATTGTATTCAGTAATAACTGTACGTCACTTTGAATAAAAGCGTTTGCCAAATGCATCAGCAAGCCATCAATGCCAAATGCTTTTGAACTGAATAACACTCTTGTGGGGTAAAATCTTGTGGAAAGTATGGACAAGTATTCCTAATCAGGACTAATCAGGACTAAATCATCATATCTGTGAACCAGATGTGAGTAGGTGAACTGGATCCTTTGATACCCCCCTAGGTGTGTCCAGTGTTCTCATGATACAAACCAGCCCTGACCAAGAAACGTGCTTGATGTCACAATATGACAGGCTGCTCCACCTGTCTGTGACAAGCCGGTTCTTGAAAAAAGTAAACAAACCTGTTGGTTTGGCAGTGGACAAACAAAGCAACGACTCCACCAACTGATGCTCCCCACGCATATCATAAACCTATGGGTGAGGTCACTCCAGGAAAAGGGATGTCACACTGCCTCTGAGGCAATCTGTTCTTTCAAGGACAATTCTATTGTGCCTTTAAACAGTAATTCAATCATTTAAAGGTGTGTCGCAATACTTTTGTCTACACTGATTAGCCATAACATTAAAACCACCTCCCAGTTTCTACACACACTTTCCATTTTATCAGCTCCACTTACCATATAGAAGCACTTTGAAGTTCTACAATTACAGACTGTAGTC
The DNA here is from genome assembly GCF_030014385.1 of Trichomycterus rosablanca. Taxonomy (NCBI): domain Eukaryota; kingdom Metazoa; phylum Chordata; class Actinopteri; order Siluriformes; family Trichomycteridae; genus Trichomycterus; species Trichomycterus rosablanca. Next base: position 7,548,580 of record NC_085993.1, on the reverse strand, counting down.
CGGCTGTTTCTCTACATACCTTTTTAGCCTACTTTCACCCTTTTCTTCAATGGTCAGGACCCCCACAGGATCACTACAGAGCAGGTATTTTTTTGGTGGTGAATCATTCTCAGCACTGCTGTGACAATGGTGGTGGTGTGCTAGTGTGTGTTGTGCTGGTATGAGTGGATCAGACACAGCAGTGCTGATGAAGTTTTTAAACACCTCACTGTCACTGCTGGACGGAAAATAGTCCACCAACCAAAAACATCCAGCCAACAGCGCCCTGTGGGCAGCGTCCTGTGACCACTGATGAAGGTCTAGAAGATGACCAACTCAAACAGCAGCAATAGATGAGCGATCGTCTCTGATTTAACTTCTACTAGTTGGACCAACTAGGTAGGAGTGTCTAATAGAATGGACAGGGAGTGGACACGGTATTTAAAAACTCCAGCAGCGCTGCTGTGTCTGATCCACTCATACCAGCACAACACACACTAACACACCACCACCATGTCAGTGTCACTGCAGTGCTGAGAATGATCCACCACCTAAATAATACCTGCTCTGTGGTGGTCCTGTGGGGGTCCTGATCATTGAAGAACAGGGTGAATGCAGGCTAAAAAAGTATGTAGAGAAACAGATGACTACAGTCAGTAATTGTAGAACTACAAAGTGCTTCTATATGGTAAGTGGAGCTAATAAAATGGACAGTAAGTGTGGAAACCAGAAGGTGGTTTTAATGTTGTGGCTTATTAGTGTATATAGTGTATCCAGGTTTGCCAGGTTTGAAGAGCCTTTTGATACAACCCTGTGGCAGGTTTGTGCAATGTTGTAATATACAGTATATATATATATATATTACGTACGTATGTATATTATGTATGTGTATATATACTGTATATATATATATTACTTTTATATATATTACTTTTGTATATATTACTTTTTAGATATTTTTAGAGTAAATAACTACTCACTATGTGTGCAATATTTTTCACTTAGTTGTATTTCTTTCTGTTTTTACTGTCTTCATACTGCTGTAACAAGTACATTTTCCTAATGGGCTGAATAAAGTCTTATCTTATCTTATCTTATTCTAAACTCTGTCACTGTGAGCTATAAAATAGTTTCTGTCCACATAATACCTACTAAACATGCATCTGTACTCCATTAGCCTTCAACTAGAATTAAAGATGTATTTGAGAACTTGTACCCATTTTCGTCTAGCCAGGTACATTGCAGCCATGCAAATTCACTTTTGCCAAATCTCATTCTATTCAGATTAAAGGGTTTTATTGTTAAACCTTTGAACTGCAAAAGTCGATTCTCAAAACATCATTAACATTGCTTATAAAAGCACTTGCAATGGATTTATGGACCACAGGCAATCAGTAAAAAAACCTTTCCTGTGTGGATAGTGTGAGAAATCTGTGGTAAACATCTGAAGTCAGAAGTTTACATGCTCATATAAGAAACATGTATGTCATGACCTTCTAGTGATTTCAAAGATTTTTGAAACTTTTCTGAATAACTAAACCAAACAAAAAAAGTTCAGTATAGTCATTAATCTTTTTGGCATGGCCTCCTCATGCCTTCTAAGTGATCATTACAGCTACAGCTGCTGATTTGTCTGTGTCCATATAAATATTTTGATGGTCTAAGTGAATGGTCTTCTGCCAAGGTTGGATGAAAAACCCAGACGTTCACTGAGAGCGCATGAGCAATTCATGCAGATGTTCAGATATAATCCAGAAATCACCAAACACAGGTCCAGTAGGAATCAGAAGCTGCTGGAACACAGAAGTCTTAAATGCTGTTGTTAAAAGATGAAGCCATGTCAAAATTGGCCTCTTCATTGTCAATCACATAGACAAAGAAAAAGCTGCACGGCAGCTGCACAGTATCCAATACGTTTTGAGGACTATGGGACAAAAAGTGTGTTCCAGCTATTCAGTCACAGTGATTATTAAAATCCCAAAACTGCCATGATGTAACAGTAGGTCTGGCTCGCACATCTCGGTGAATCCGAATGGTGTTTACAACCGACACCGTGACGTCCTTCAAACTGAACAAAACCTGGGTGAGGTTAAAGATGACACCAATCCCCCTAAAATCTGCCTACATGTTAAAAATAAGGTATACAGCAAATTAAATTTAGCTGTTCCAGGAGGGTTTGTGGTTAAAAAAGGCATACCAAGAAAACATGGTGCAACGATGCAAAAGCATTCACCCTGTGATCATCAACTTCAGCCTGACTGGTTTGAGCTGTAATTATTTTATATTTAAGCCCATGATCTGGGAATTGGATGGCACTGCTCTCTGTGTGGGGGAAAGGGTGAATTTCTGTGCTGCGCAAACATTTTGACAGCCACTGAGTGTTTCCAGATGTTGAAAAAGTACCCCATCTAAGGAAAAGGTGGGACTTTCTGTAAAATGTACTGAAGAATCAGTGATTTGTAAATTATTGAATGTTTATTTAAATGACAAAAGTATAAAGAAAATATTTCCAGTGTTTTCACATCACTATAATTTGGATATTTGTGATGTCACCAAACACATTTAGAATCTTATTCTTGCAAAACACTCAAAGATGGGACAGGGGCAAAATAAAAGGTTACTTTATTGGACATGTGTTAAAGGGGACGTGTGGTGATCCAGCTCTGCTTGATCTGATCAAGGGTTGTGCAAGTGACAGCTGATTCACAATCAGGAATTGGAAATTTCTCTAAATTCTAGTCTTGTGATGCTGCTGCTTTTAAAAAACTCTTGGACTAAATGCTAATGCTTTATTTTTCTATCCTGAATACTGATCCACCCTGTTACTGTGTTTTGTTGCACCTTTTGTTCAGTTTTATTTCCATTAAGCTGCTTTGATACTTCTTATATGTTAATAATAAAGGTTAAAGTACAAAAGGATGACTTGATTCAACTTGACCTTTTGTCAATAATATCTGCCTCACATCATTGTTGTTCCTGAAGATCCAGTTTTACTACCTTCGTAAACAAACTAACCAGTTTATTTATTTCCACCCCATCCACACACACACACACTTTTTATTTCTAGAATGTTTTTTTTTATTACAACTCATACATGCACAAACATGTACTGATGTGAACAGACTGCTAAAACAGGTACAAATAAACACACTGTAATATTTACACCACAGTTTCTTGCTATAATCACTGGAAATAGTCATTTAGGGCCAGCAGGGTGTCTGTTCCAATAATTGCTGTATTAAATACTGATTTTATATTTTCATTTCATTAAATGAATGTAAGGCACTCGGGTGGCGCAGCGGTAAATTGTGCTAACCCACTCTGTGCTCTTGAATTTAAATCCTTAGCAAATTATGTTGGGGAAAATGTAAATTTTATTGCCATGTGATAAGGCACGCACATGACAACACCGTGTTATGACAGGACCAAGAATAAGATGGATAGACAACACAATGTAAATTACATTATATTGTCAGAGGCTAATCTGCTACAAACAACACAAGACAGAAAGCATTGGAGAAAGCTGACCCACCTCTGGTTCCATGTTAAATATTACACATGGTCCATTTAGACATTATTTATTAATAGAATTATTCATTAATAGATTCACACAGTCAGATTCCAAGTAGATAGAGAAGAAAATTTGTATCTCTGATGTAACTTTTATCTCTGAATAATCTTCTAGATAAAATACATGTACTTCAACAAGTTAAAATAAAACATTGAATCGTGGCAGTGGTAAAATATGGAACAGAATCATTAAACACTGATCTGACTACTCCCCATTTTTCTGTTTTTATTATATTTGTAGATAATTCTAATCTCTCATTAAATGCTTAGATTTTATAATGTGGCAACTAGCAGGCATCTGGGGGATAAATATCAATATTCAAAAAGATCAGTATAAATATCAATATTGAGAGTTTAATACACATGCATGGTATTTCTGTGAATATCTTTAAAATAAAAACATCTTTCTCAGTATCTCACACAGCTATTTCTAATAATCTTTCAGTCTAAGAAATGACAATAATTATCTGGTAAAGATGAAAGCAGAATCTTTAAAACATTTTTACATGAAATGAAAGCAAGAAAACAATGTAACATTAATAAAGAGATGTGAAAATTCTCTCTCTTTATTGGCAAAAGCTTCAATTCACAAACCATACAGAGAAACACAACAGCATCAACTATTACAGTGTGTGTCTGTGTGTGTCTATGTGTCCTCTTACATATTGTGAATGTAACCCTGCACTTGGTAAGAACAGTAAACAGTAAAGAGAAAGTGAAAACTCTGAATGAGAGGATAAAACAAATGACGAGCATCACAGATTACTAATAATCCATCAGTATAAAAGGTGCTGCATACGCAGTAGAGGAGAACTGTTGTTTCCTTAATATCATCCTACACACTAAACACTGTGGTAAACTTAGTTTAATATTCAACATTCGTTTGAATGCCATTCCGATCTATATAAATGGTTGAAAAAACACCTAACACCTACTTATTTTACGAATTCTTACACAGATGAAAGTAGGCAACATACTATACTACTTATTACAGACAAATAGATCCATTAAAGTCTTGTAATGATTTGATGGATTAATGTCAAACTATTTTTATACAAACACATCAATGTTTTTCTTTTACTACAAACCCCCCTTTTTTTAAAAGTTAACATTTATTTTATATTAATTCAAAATAAAGATCTGTGATAATTTTATATTGGAGATGAATAAATCTATTAAACTCTGATATGATTTAATATAATAAACCCAAACATTTTTTATAAACACATATTAGTGTCCCTCACATCCTACAAACCTTGTTTTATAGAAACTGCTTTTATTTTAATTTAATTTTATTTAAGTTAAGATCAATAAATCCATAATAAGGGTGTATTGGTCATAAATAAATCTATTAAACTCTGATATAATTTAATGTAATAAACCCAAACTATTTTTTATAAACACATATTAGTGTCCCTCACATCCTACAAACCTTGTTTTATAGAAACTGCTTTTATTTTTATTTTATTTTATTCAAGTTAAGATCAATAAATCCATAATAAGGGTGTATTGGTCATAAATAAATCTATTAAACTCTGATATAATTTAATGTAATAAACCCAAACTATTTTTTATAAACACATATTAGTGTCCCTCACATCCTACAAACCTTGTTTTATAGAAACTGCTTTTATTTTTATTTTATTTAATTTAAGTTAAGATCAATAAATCCATAATAAGGGTGTATTGGTCATAAATAAATCTATTAAACTCTGATATAATTTAACATAATAAACCCAAACTATTTTATAAACACGTATTAATGTCCCTCACATCCTACAAACCTTGTTTTATAAAAACTACTTTTATTTTTATTTTATTTTAATTTATAGTTAAGATCAGTAAATCCAACCATCTAAACAATGTGCTAAAATAGATTTAAACAAATAATGTGGTGCTATTTCGAGCAGAATGTATAGATTAGTGAGTGAATATTGAGAATATTGAGACACAGCCCTGCAGATTGCGTGCAGCCTCATTCAGCGGGTTTTTTTAATCGTTTAACCAAATATTTCATGTTTATTAATTGTTCCTGTAATCTGTAAAATAGTGATCAGATTTCAAGGGTTTGATGTGGATTATTTTGACGACCCTGAAGGCACCCTCACACTGCAGCCCTGGTCATGCACTGTATTAAGCAGCCTGTAGATTCTGCTCCCTGCGTCCTGTGGATCTCTTACACGTTTTAACACGTATTTCTGACAATGCTGCGCTGTTTACTGAGCATTAAACTAAAACAATCTAGAAGATGTTCTCACAGCTCACTGTAATACTAATGCAGGTTTACTGGAATGTTTTGTTCCTGTACTGTAGACTGCAGTACTTTTATTATTCAGTAATGCAGCTGGAATTAGAACGTCTCTCTCTATAATAAACCTTTTCTCGACGCCTCATTAATCCTTCGAACAAAACGAATAGAACGAAATATTTTGGTTTGTTTTTTTTGTAAAATTTGAATTGGACTCAGTTCGATGCGGAGTGTACAAACAAATAATTCATCTTTAGATGTTTACTGATGAAGCATATTCAACAAGCGCAAAAATCCAGTTCAAATCGAAACACGTTACTCAAGAGTAAAGCTTACTTACTGAATACATGCTGAATAAATGAGGGAATAATGGAGCAGTAGAGCAGCGATCCTGACCGGTTTGTAGAGAGGGTGAGTTGTGATGTTTTAACGAAGGGAGGAACACAAATACAGCCAGGCTGAAATACTTTCAGTTTCGTTATGAGGTGGTTTGGAACGTCGCCGCGGGACTGCCTGACTGTTCACGTCGACACAAGGACAACAACATTCTTCATTTCGTACATTCATTCTTCATTTCATTCATTAATTCATTCATTCATTCATACATTTTTTCATGTATTCATTCATTCATTAATTCATTCATTTATTCATTCATTCATATATTTATTCATTCATTTATTTATTCATTCATTCATTTATTCATTCATTCATATATTTATTCATTCATTCATATATTTATTCATTCATTCATTCATTTATTTATTCATTCATTCATTTATTTATTCATTCATATATTTATTCATTCATTTATTCATTCATTCATTCATATATTTATTCATTTATTAATTAATTCATTGGCGGGCACGGTGGCTTGGTGGGTAGCACTGTCACCTCACAAAAAGGGTTAGATTCCCAGGTGGGGCGGTCTGGGTCCATTCTGTGTGGAGTTTGCATGTTCTCCCCGTGTCTGCGTGGGTTTCCTTTGGAAGCTCCGGTTTCCTCCCACAGTCCAAAGACATGCAGCTGAGAGGAATTGGAGATACAAAATTGTCCATGATTGTGTTTGACATCAAAACGTGTTAACTGATAAATCTTGTGTACTTTTGCTAAATTGAGGGTACAGTTTACAATTCTGTGGGTACAGTATACTGTATACAGTACAGTGCTCATTTGCCAATACACCTTCTGCATGTTGTTAGAAAGTGGGAGGAAAACAAAGAGCCCCTGACACAAAAATTTCTTATATGATTTTAACATTTTACACCAGATCTCTCTCTCTCTCACACACACACACACACATACACATACCACCACCACTAGTTTTAGTTTTTGGCAGCATCATGGTTTATCTTTGACCCATTTCTTTCCAAACCATGATCAAGTTTCACAGGATTCAGGTCAGGGAAGAACTAAGAAGGTTTTGTAAAACTGGCCAACGAATGTTCATCCATGTAAACACAGAACACACAATAACCCCCAATTCAATAAAACAATCGTTACTCAAATGACAGGAAGCACAAGGAATATAATGTCACCCAGTTACCAGAGAGATAAGTTCCTCTTAACAGCCAATTAGTTCTCAGTTTTCATGTGAGTATCCTCCCACCTCCCAGAAAAGTGGAATGACCGGTTTAAATTTTCCCTCATTTTAATGGTATTTCTGCCCAGGTGCCATTCCTGCCCTGTGCTAAGTGGCACCAAACCAGAATTAAGTTGTTAGTGAAAATAAATAACTAAAACTCCTTATAAGCCTACATAAATGTCAGCTGGTAACACTCCATACCAATATGTAATCACACAAGTTTCCACTAACACAAAGATCACTTCAGGCCCCCAGAAAGCACACATTTCATAACACACAATCAAAATAAATAAATGAATACAATAAATAAGCCACATAAGTGTTCGCTAACCATGTGAGGGAAGTTTGTGGACACATTCTCAGGTGATTAAGTTCAGGTGTTGCAGGCACACCTATTCTTAGCAGATGAATAACCTACTAAGAAAAGAGGACCAGTGTCAGTGAACACCTCAGTTCCCGGGCGCTAAAAACCAAAGACCAAGTCCGAAATCTTGGCGTTCTAATAGACTCAGATCTCACATTCACCAGCCATATAAAAACCATCACCAAAACAGCCTTCTACCATCTTAGAAATATAGCCAAAATCAAGGGTCTAGTGTGCCAACAAGACCTAGAGAAGCTGATCCATGCTTTTATCTCCAGTAGGGTGGACTATTGTAATGGTCTCTTAACTGGACTTCCCAAAAAGGCAAGGCAAGGCAAGGCAAGGCAAGTTTATTTGTATAGCACCTTTCATACACAGTGGCAATTCAAAGTGCTTTACATAAGGAAAAATTAAAAATTAAAAGCATTAAAACATTCCTGAGATCTAGAACCTCAGAAAGACTTCTTGCAAACATTTAGTTACAATTAAAAACATGAAATGCAAACAAGAGAGATAAAGATTAAGAACTTGAAAAATTAAAAGAAAATATTGTAAAATATACCCTACAATTTGGTAAATACGAAATTAAAACAAGAGAAATAAGCAAATAAAACATAAAAACTAAAAGAAAATATAGTAAAATATACCTTACAGTTTAGAGATTATGGAATTAAAACAAGACTAAAAGAAATATGGTAAAATGAGGGTAATAGTAAAAATATCGAGCTCAATCATAGGCACAAGAAAAAAGAAAAGTTTTTAACCTGGATTTAAAGATTTCTATGTTTGAGGAACATCTAATATCTCCTGGCAGTCTGTTCCAGTTATATGCAGCCCAACAACTAAATGCTGCTTCACCATGTTTAGTTTGGACTCTGGGCTCTACTAGCTGACCTGAGTCCATGGATCTAAGAGATCTACTGGGTTTATATTCTCTGAACATTTCTGAGATGTATTCTGGGCCGAACCCATTCAGTGATTTATAGACCAGTAGCAGCACCTTAAATTCTATTCTGTAACTAACCGGAAGCCAGTGTAGAGATTTTAGAACTGGAGTGATGTGCTCAGTTCTCTTTGTCTTGGTTAAAACTCTTGCAGCAGCGTTCTGAATGAGCTGTAACTGTTTAATGGTCTTTTTGGGAAGTCCAGTTAAGAGACCATTACAATAGTCCACCCTACTGGAGATAAAAGCATGGATCAGCTTCTCTAGGTCTTGTTGGCACACTAGACCCTTGATTTTGGCTATATTTCTAAGATGGTAGAAGGCTGTTTTGGTGATGGTTTTAATATGGCTGGTGAATGTAAGATCTGAGTCTATTAGAACGCCAAAAAGACCATTAAACAGTTACAGCTCATTCAGAACGCTGCTGCTAGAGTTTTAACTAAGACGAAGAGAACTGAGCACATCACTCCAGTTCTAAAATCTCTACACTGGCTTCCGGTTAGTTACAGAATAGAATTTAAAGTGCTGCTACTGGTCTATAAATCACTGAATGGGTTCGGCCCAGAATACATCTCAGAAATGTTTAGAGAATATAAACCCAGTAGATCTCTTAGATCCATGGACTCAGGTCAGCTAGTTGAGCCCAGAGTCCAAACTAAACACGGTGAAGCAGCATTTAGCTGTTGGGCTGCATATAACTGGAACAGACTGCCAGGAGATATTAGATGTTCCTCAAATGTAGAAATGTTTAAATCCAGGTTAAAAACTTTTCTTTTTTCTTGTGCCTATGATTGAGCTCGAAATTTTTGCTATTACCCTCATTTTACCATATTTATTTTAGTTTTTCATGCTCTTCTAAATTGTAGTGTATATTTTACTATATTTTCTTTTAGTTTTCATGTTCTTAATTTTTTATCTCTCGTTTTAATTTCATATTCCCTAAATTGTAGGTTATACTTTACAATATTTTCTTTTAATTTTTCATGTCCTTAATTTTTTTTTTATCTCTCTTGTTTGAATTTCATGTTGTCTTAATTGTAACAATGTTTGCAAGAAGTCTTTCTGAGGTTTTAGATCTCAGGAATGTTTTAATGCTTTTAATTAATTTTTTTTCCTTATGTAAAGCACTTTGAATTGCCACTGTGTATGAAAGGTGCTATACAAATAAACTTGCCTTGCCTTACTATTTTAAATAATATCCCACTAAGTTTGTGGCAACAGTTTTGGGATGGTAATTTTCTGTTCTGTAGGAGGCAGAGATGAACTTGTGGCAGTTCTTGTCGGGAGTGACGAGGATGGACGAGATCAGGAACGAGTTTATTAGAGGTACAGTGCAGGTAGGATGTTTTGGAGACACAGTTAGGGAGACGAGATTGAGATGGTTTGGGCATGTGCAGAGGAGGCATGAGAGTTATATCTGGGGAGAGTGCTGAGAATGGAGTCACCAGGCAGGAGGACGCCAAAGAGGAATGTGGTGAAGGAGGACATACAAGTGGTTGGGGTGACAGAGGAGGACGAAATGGAGAGATATGAAATGCTGTGGTGACCTAACAGGAGCAACTGGAAGATCGATCTATCGATCTGAATCAGAATCAGATTTATTGGCCAAGTATCTATCTTTTAACGTCGTGTTTACTCTTGTAAGTTACATTCATGGCAGGAAAGGTTTATGTGGGTGCTTTGTATCCGTTACGTAGTCTCTGACATTATATGTGTATTCCTAATTTAGTGATTGCAATAAAGTTCAGAAGCTTTACTGCTTTTTCTAGGCTAAAAATGTCTTTCAATGTTTCAGCTGTGGAGAATTTTTTGTATTTTCCTTTGGTATTTAGGGCAACACAGTATGTGTTTAAACGTGATGGGTAATTGGCAGGATTCGCATTGTGGGGCATCCTTTCCTTTAATCAAATAGAAATGTGTAAGTCTGGTCTGTCCAATGCGACATCTAGAGTAAATACCTTGATCTTTACGTTGTCCTGGGTATGATTTCTAGCAGCAGCTGGAAAATGAATGATGGGTTTGGTCTAAGGTTTTCCCTTTTCAAAATTAGTGCCAGACCTCAGAAATACCACGACACTACCTAAAATGTGACTAAAAGCGTTCCCAGATGACATGAGGCTGTTATAGCTGCAAGAGGTTTAAATACAAAAAGAAGTAAATTTGAAAGATTGATTCTATTGAGGGCGGCACAGTGGCTAGGTGGGTAACACTGTCGCCTCACAGCAAGAAGGTCCTGGGTTCAATCCCCAGGCGGGGCGGTCCGGGTCCTTTCTGTGCAGAGTTTGCATGTTCTTCCCGTGTCTGTGTGGGTTTCCACCGGGAGCTCCGGTTTCCTCCCACAGTCCAAAAATATGCAGTCAGGTTAATTGGAGACACTGAATTGCCCTATAGGTAAATGGGTGTGTATGGGTGTATGTGTGTCTGCCCTGCGATGGGCTGGCGCCCCGTCCATGGTGTTACTGTGTGCCTTGCGCCCATTGAAAAGCTAGGATAGGCGCCAGCACCCCCCCCCCCCCCCCCCCCAACCCGTGACCCTAGTTGTATAAGTGGTTAAGAAAGTGAGTCTATTGAGGTGAATAAAAAAATGCATTAAACTTTATACTGACATTTTATTATTCTTTCAAATCAGGTTTTGCTGCACACAGCTGAAGAAATCCGACATTTGAGCTTCATGCTCCAACGTTTAAGAGTGGATCGGAGTCGGGTTTAAACATTAATCTCAGTCTCCAACTGCTGGGTTCATGAGCAGATCAGCTGTGCTGGAACACTCAGCCTGGCAGAGACAGTGTATAATCATCAACTAAAAGCATGTGTCCTTGATTTTACAAGCTGAGGTTATTTCAGTAGACACCACACAAACAGGACAAACAAAGCTGCTGTATGAGGGAGGAAAGATCAACTGGGTTTTTCATTGCTACTCCTGCTGCAACATGAACAGATATAAACCCAGAAAGTTCTTTTCATAACAATATTTTATTGTAGGTAGAAACAAACACAAACATTTTCAATCCATTTACACAGAGACAAAAGAGACAAGACTGAACCGGAAAACATTCAGCTGCAAAAATGTTCATTCAAAGTAAACATGCCATAGACACACATACAGATAAAAGTGTGTACAGGACTCGATGTGTCCTGAATACACTATTAAATATAATCATACAGCAAGAGGATTAGGGAAGAACTCACATCCTCTCCATAATACCTTCATAGTGATGGAAAACAGACAGGAAAAGGATAATACAGGGTAAAAAGGAGTTTGTTTGGGTGTACAGGGGAGGTGAATAGGGAGATCATGTCACCCCTTACACTTGGACCATGTTCGGTCATGCTGAGCTGTAGAGGCTGATCCGATGCTGTAAACGAAGCTCTGCTTAATCAACTACAGAGAAAGAACTATTTCAGCCCAGAATAAGGGAGGACTTCCCTCCGGGGGGGTTCCTGCGACCAGAGGGTTTCTCAGCTGAATCAGGGGGAGGAGATTTCTCCGTCTGGTTCATCTCCAAGTTTTCAACACTCTCTGTAAGACATGATATAAAAATAATACATCATTAATTTACTCAAACTGTCATTAGAATTATTCCAGATGTGAGAAGATGAAATAAAATTACAACACTTTCACATTTTCTCCTCCTTCCCCCTTGCACTTTAATCATTTCTAATTCCTCCTTACAAATTTCTGCCACTTGGACCACTCCTAAGCCGGCCGAGGAGATCAGCAGACTAGCACACTTGGACAAGGAATTTGCTGGCTTTTGAAATTCCATGTGCTGTGCAACTGCTGTCGGATCAAGGAGACTGCAACTGCAATATTTGTAAAGTTCATAGCATGTCTCTCCATGAGAGGTACAGCTCTCTGTGAGGCTCTGCCACTGGCAGGTAAAAAGATGTACCTGGTGCCGGTGTGTGTCAGATGGGGGGGGTGAAGTAATAAAAGTGAAGAGTTGCAACAGCCAAACCTAGTATTTATTTGTATTTATGCTAGGAGGTATAAGATAACTGTTACTCATCACTCATGAGGTGCTCGGGTGGCACAATGGTTAATTACGCTAGCCCACTGGCCCTAAGATCCAGGGTTCAAACTTCCAGCAGTGCCATTGGCCAGATGGGCTTTTACATACAGACACAATTGGCTATGTCTTGGGGGTGACCGGGGTGTCTGGGGTGTGTTACTGCATTGCGCCAAATGATTCAAGAGAAACCAGGCAAACACCTCGACCACGACCAGGATAAAGCAACAGTAAAACATGGAAATGAGCCCAGGATGCAATCCATAATCAGTTCAGCTGGTTCATTCAAGTAAAAAAATAACACAATAATGCTGGACACACAGAACGATCTGCTGCTGCCAGTTTTGCCCACTGGTGCAAATAACCACAAAAATTTACATGCAAGCCAAATTAACTGAGGAATAAAGGAGGCTCAGTCTGTGAGAACTTATTCTTAATCCTTATACAGCTTCAAGCTGTGTTTTATTTCTGAGTTAAGTGGAGTTTTGATGTGAGGAGCAGTTCAAAGTTTATCTTTTTTTTTTTTTTTTTAGTTTAATGAGTAACAGCACCTCTTCCTTTTTCATCTCAAGCACGTCCCTTTTCTAGAAACACATTCACCATGTTTAAAAGGTAGTTTTATGGGATCAGGTTTTTCCACATTTTTCTTTACAGTTAATACTTTAAGACTAAGGAACCTAACATGCAAGTTGAAATGTTATGATAAAACATAGAGAACATTACTAAAGCATTACTAAAGCTGTATCTGAGGTTCTGGAGCACAGACTCATCACAGATCAAGCTCAGGGGGATTTAAGAGGACAGTTTGAGACCAGCAGTGGAACGTACACTAGTCTGAGAGTAAACAAATACTCAACATTCTACTTGCAGAAAAGTCCACTTCAATTACACCCAGTCTTTCAATTTTGTAGCAATCTTTTTATAAACGATGCAGCAATCTAATACACCAGCCCAACAACAGACAGTCCGAGCTCTTATGTGCTGTGGCACAATTGGACATGTCTGAGCGAGGGAAGGTCAGATATGGTGGCTCTCCAATGCTGCTGCACATATCTCTGAGAATCCACCACTGGTTGCTGTAAAGAAGCACTGCAAAGAGCTAGAAGCAAGAAGAAGCAAAGAGCTACAGCAAACACCTTCAGATTTACTGTCAATACAACTGCTTTCAAGTGGAAACTTTCATGGAAACATAAATCATCCCCAGGAGTGCAGCAGCACACAAATATTTATAATATATATTCCAACCTGCTCTCAGACTCATGATAAGAAATGTAAGACAGAAAACAGCAGTCACAAGAAAGTAGTTGCTGGACAGCCTGAAGGCTGGCACAGCGGGATATTCCACTTTCACACCAGCACAGAGTTTCTGAACTCCTCGGTTCTAAACTCGGTGTTGCCTCCAGTCGACTGGGCGCCATCTAGCAGGTATAACTGGCAGTGCCTGCAGCAGATACTAATTGGCCACCGTATCTGCAGGGTGGGGGCCGGACTATGCGTGGGTGGGTGGAACTTCATACGCTGTGTAAGGACCCTGATTGGCGAAAGAGACGCCTGTGCAGAATGCAGGGGCGAGAAGAGGAGGGCTGTGCAAGTGTCGGAAAGGGCATGTACAGCGACGTGCTCTCCTCGGATGCAATCTGGTATCTCTCAGCAGCGGAAGACAAAAATTGTGTGTGCTAAATCGGGAGGGAAATGGGGAGGGGGAAAAAAACAGTAAGCAGTCAACTGCAGCATCTGCAATTATCTCCGTTCCTACAGACCACACTGAACTTCTCTGTTGCAAAAGCAGCAATGTGAAGCGAACACGTCTAAACTCCACACACAAGCATTCAGACCAATCAGAACAACTTTGATAGAACAAAATTAAAACCAAAACAAAAGTGTTAAGGCAACAATTCTTCTGTTCGTGTTTAGGGCAGGCAAGGTCACATATTCGATGATCGCAAAAACACCAAAATCGAAGCAGCTTCTCTGCAAATGCTACTGGAGCATAATGTCATCAAAAGAAACATGAATGGAGCAAAGTTATCAGGACACAGAGGAGAATCTTGACAGAATACAACAATAAATAAAGCAATAAAAAGACTGTGTCCATGTGAATGTGCTTGCCTGGTCCTGTCATTCATCTCATGAAGAATTAATGTAACCTTGGAAAACTGAAATCCCAACTGATCAAGAGAAACTGGCCATAATGTACCAAATTGCAGCAAAAGGTGAATTCATTTTTACTGTACTGTAGATGCCTTGAAACATAAAACTGTTCAAAACTTTGCGACAAATTACTAACACTATTGATTTGGTGTCTAAATACTTTTTCTTGGTGAATCGGATGAGTAGTAGTAAGTACAAAGTGTTTGAAGCAAACTTGTTCTACCAGGGATCTATTTTCACTTTGCATTAATTGGAATAAATGACTTATCATTCATATTTATTCAAGTTAGTCACACCTCACCACACCTAAAATCACTGTTCAAAAATTTCAGACATGAGCCCTGGTGTTGATGTAACCTATCCCAACCAAAAAAAAAAAAAAAAAAAAAAAAAAAAAAAAAAAAAAAAAAAAAAAAAAAAAAAAAAAAAAAAAAAAAAAAAAAAAAAAAACACACGCAACATCATACCAACTGTGAAACGTGCTGGTGGTATTGTGATTTAGTGGGGGTGCTCTTCTGGTTCATGGACTGGGCAACTTGCTATAATTAATGGATCCGTTGAAGGAATTGTTTTTTATCAAAAATTCCTGAGCAAGACGGTCTAATCAGTGCAGGATCTCAAGCTCAAGACAACAATCTCAAGTACAGGAGAAAGTCTAACAGTGAATGGCTCAAAAAAAATAAAATAAAATAAAAAATAAAATAAAAAAAGAGAGAGGGAAGTTTATGCTTGAAAGCCCTTCAATGTGGTTGAATTAGAGTAATTCGGCAAAGAAGGGTCAAAATCTCTGCACTGTGAAGCTCTAATGCCCATTTCACAGTACACGTTTTTGCCCTGACTTTCGCTTGCCGACAGGTCACCGCTAGAGGTGGCAGCTCAGAGGCCAATCAGCATTCACTCGTGGCTCGAAAATCGGATCTTGATAGTTATCTCCGTTCCTACAGACCTCACTGAGCTTCAAAAAAGCAGCAAAAAGAAGCAAACGTGTCAAAACTCCACACACAAGCATTCCGACCAATCAGACAAACTTTGATAGAACAAAATTAAAAGCAACACCAAAAAAATCTTTAAGCAAAAATTCCTGTGTAAACTGTTCAACGACTCAATTCAAACAACATGCAGAGTGCTTGCAGACTTAAGAAAAATATCTAGCATGCTAAATATCTGGACATGTCAGCATTGGAAATAATGTAGTGCAAAAGGTGTTGCAATCAGGTTGTGATTGTTGTGAAAGCGAGATACAGAAGGGAAACCCAGGAAGGAGAAGTAAATATGTGGAACAGGGGCATAATATAGTTTCCCAAAACGTACTGTGGTGGACCAGACAGACAGACAGACTCCTCCTGGTGATAGATCGTGTAGTATGTGAACCCCTATCGCCGATCAGTCGTGTAGTGTGGAAGAGATTACAACAGATCAAGCTGTGTAGTGTGAACTGTACAGCGATGTGAACAACTCGACAGTCGTGTAGTGTGAACTTGGCATAACTATCAAAAGGGAGGTGCTTAAACCAGTGGCAAAACCAGTTGGTAACAGGTACAAACTCAACCACCCACCCACCCCCACCCCCACACACACACAGGTAACAGATGTTGCATAACCTTTGTCCTTCAATAAATAAAGTGATTATTTTAAAGTTGTATGTGTCCTCGTTCTTGTTTTATTTTACATTTGATATGAGGTTCTAAAACCATTTCAATTCTGAGAGGGGACAAACACTATCAGAGCACTGTGAGTTTTGGTGTTTAACACCCAAAAAAGAGAAGCAGAGCACTTCAGAACCATCAGCGCTCTCCAGTTATACAAGCGAAGATGTACGTGATGCAAGCATGTTTTAGGGTAAATAATCATCACATGCACAGAGCACAAGACTTTTAGAGGTTGCCATGATTTTGCTTTTCAGCACAAGAAAAAAAGTCTTAAATAAAAAGTCAGTTTGTGCTGCTTTGCTGCTTGTGCAGTTTGTACACTTTCAGAATCATTTCAGCTTTTGAACTTCCCAAAAAAGTTTTTATTAATCTTTAATAATGTTGAACTACATTTGTTTTTTAGAATGTGCTATGCTTGCATGTCTCGCTTTGTCACTTCCTTTTTTCAAATTTCCTTCCTCTTCTATACTTCTACCCCAACACAATGAGACAAAAAGACAAATGGAATTATTTCACCTCAGTAACAAAGTACTACATTTATTTAACTTAATTATCTGTCATATCCAGGGAATTATGTATGAAACATCTACAGAACATGCATATGGATCAGTAACTAAAATAATGAAGAAATACACATTATATTTATATGTTTCAGCCACAAGAATTGCCAACAGCTATAACAAAAGGAAACTATATGTTTCCAAAGTAGAAAGCAACAGTTTAGGAAAGGCCCTTTCCTGTTCCAGCATGACTGTGTCCCTGTACTCAAAGCAAGATCTATAAGGACAATTTGAAAAGTTTGGTTTAAATAAATTCCACTGGCAGAGCCCTGACCTCAACCCTACTGAACAGCTCTGAAATGATCTATTGCATCAAGCTTTTTCTTTCATTTATGCATTTTTCCATATTTTCCTCCCAAATTAGTCATATCCAATTACCCAATCACATTTTGCTTCCACTACTGCTGCTGACCACTCTGACCAAAGAAGGGCTGTGACTAACACACACCCCCTAATGTGTGCCATAGCCACTTCTTTTCACTGGCACTCACTTGAAGATCCGTACTGCGCATGGAGAGTCGTGCACAAATCTCCATTAACCCTGGTCTCTGTGCAGGCTCCATCAATCAGCCAGCAGTCATAAAGAAACCCCTCTGACATTCCCACCCTCGGATGAGCCAGGTAGCAGAGCTGAGATACAAACTTGCAAGTTCAAGATGTCAACACTGGTGTGCTAGTGTTATACCACTGCACCACTCAAGCACCCCAATTGAGGCTTTTTTTTTACCCATCACTGCCCAGCAAAACAAATAATCTCTTGACTTAATGAGCACAAATTTCAACAGACATACTTTAAAGTTTTGTGAGAAACCCCCACAGAGGAGTGAATGTTGTTATAGCTGAAAAGATCACAGAGAGGTCACCATCATTTGCTTGTGTTCAAATACTTTAGGCCATTCCTCCTAACATAGATACAAGTGTTTCAGCCACACTTGTTGACCTCAGGTACAGTGATGCCATAAACAGTGGATGATTCTCAGCACAGCAGTGACACTGACATGGTGGTGGTGTGTTAGTGTGTGTTGTGCTGGTATGAGTGGATCAGACACAGCAGTGCTGCTGGAGTTTTTAAATATTGTGTCCACTCACTGTCCACTCTATTAGACACTCCTACCTAGTTGGTCCACCTTGTAGATGTAAAGTCAGAGACAATCGCTCATCTATTGCTGCTGTTTGAGTTGGTCATCTTCTAGACCTTCATCAGTGGTCACAGGACGCTGCCCACGGGGCGCTGCCCACGGGGCGCTGTTCGCTGGATATTTTTGGTTGGTGGACTATTCTCAATCCAGCATTGCTGTGTCTTATCCACTCATACCAGCACAACACACACTAACACACCACCACGTCAGTGTCACTGCAGTGCTGAGAATGATCCACCACCTAAATAATACCTGCTCTGTGGTGGTCCTGTGAGGGTCCTGACTATTGAAGAACAGGGTGAAAGCAAGCTAAAACCGTATGTAGAGAAACAGATGGACTACAGTCAGTAATTGTAGAACTACAAAGTGCTTCTATATGGTAAGTGGGGCTGATAAAATGGACAGTAAGTGTCGAAACTAGGAGGTGGTCATA
Source organism: Trichomycterus rosablanca (assembly GCF_030014385.1). NCBI lineage: Eukaryota > Metazoa > Chordata > Actinopteri > Siluriformes > Trichomycteridae > Trichomycterus > Trichomycterus rosablanca. Next base: position 7,529,952 of record NC_085993.1, on the reverse strand, counting down.
ATGTTAAGCCTCATCAGTGTATGTGTGTTTATTTATTATATCTAGCAACTCCTAAAGGGTTAGTATGAGGTATACATTACTAATAAAACCAGAAAGCATGACCTCCTCCCTACAATGTCTACAAGTTTTCAAAATGTTGAGACATGAGCATTTCACACTGTTACATCACCGTTCCTTTTGAAAAAAAGAACCACAAAGTATGTCAGTAGGACAAATTTTTAAACTGCAGGCAGGTCAGTCTAGCCACTAATAGCACTCTGATCACACAGTCATGCTGTTGACAACACTGAGCCATCTTTTAGTGCTCTACATGTTCAAACATGGACATTCATTAAAAATACGTCATGTAGGAACAGCACATTTTCTTCAGAACAGTTCAGGCACTGTGACCGCTGAAATATATCTCCATATTTCAAAGCAGATTAGCCACTTCCACGTCCACTAACAAATTGTATTGTGCAGAAGTGCCTTCCAAACACTTTAATTCATGTTAATTCAGCTTTCTGGTGAGATTTGGAGTCATTTTACACCCTGTCCAAACCTCACAATGATGCCGAGTATCTGATTGTGATCAGTCACATGATCAAATCTGATTTGCATGTCAACAGACGCAGGCTCTGCTTTGGTTAGGAAAATACCTGGCACAGCAGCACCAAAAAATACGTTCCAAATAAAGTCTTGCTGAGTGATCTACAGCGAAAAAAGTACATTGAAGTGGCTGAATACAAATACAAGCCGACCTGTACAGGTGAATCTATGACATGATCAAGAATGCCGTTATCTGTAAGATTTCAAAGCAACATGCAATTCAGGCACTCATTGTTTAGACTATTTGGAACTCCATTAGTTGCTGCAAGTGCAGTCACAAAACTAGAAAAGATGCCCAAAACATGAAAAAACACCCCAGTACTGAACGCCCCTGTGACGTAGTGTCAAAAAAATTTCTGTCATCCATTTTGAATGGATATAATTTTCATTGTCACCACCAATCTACCTTCAATCATTCAGGATTACTAAGTGAAAACATCACAACTTCTGATGAAATCTCTTATTCACTAAAGTATTCAGACTATTCAACACCGAATCGCGTGAGGCAGCAATTACAGCTGTATGCACCTCTACAAGTTTTGCACATCTGGATTTGGGCAGTTTATCCCATTTTTTTTTTATGGCAGATCCTTTCAAGCTCAGTCAGATTGGATGGAGAATGTCTATGACCTGCCACCTTCAGGTCTTGCTACAGATGTTTGACAGGGTTTGGGTTTGGAAATGGTCTGATCACTGAAATACTTCGAGACTGTGCTTGCGCTTCACAAGGACGCAAGTCATAGGAGCGACACTATTCGAACACTAAAACAAAACCTGGATCCCAAAGCCATGAATTAAATGTTCCGAATCACTGGACAGGATGCCAACCCACTGCTGTATGCCATGTTGTTGCATGATAAAACAGTAATCAGCTTGTGAAGTATTGTTAAGAAGGTCTACACTTATAAGAAAACAAAACTCCACATTTAAAAACTAAACAAACAAGCTGCTCTATCAGTTAAAGGAACATGTTTACCCAAAATACCCTGAAGGTCATGAGATAAAGGAGGGAACTGATATTGTATGATGTTTTAACACAGTGCAGATGTTTTCTGATTTTGATGCATATTAATACACTACAAGCTGTGTTCATATGTGTGTGTAGGTGTGAAAAGGAAGGGGTGGGTTGTTGGAGAACCAGGATGTTTTGAATGACCCACTTATCCCCATTCCAATGTACATTTTAATATCAAGTCCATAAAACCACCCACAATGTGTGGATTTTCCAAACTCCTCTAGGAAATGTCTATTATAAAATCAGTTCTGTATCATTTTGGGAGAGTTGCAAAGTCTAGGGTTCCAATTTAAACCAATTTCAGTGTCTCAATGCCAAACACACTTCCTGTTGCAGATCTGTCATAAATGAATAGGCCTACGTGCAAGCAGAGCCTGCTATAGAGCGTGTCGAGTAAAACAATTATAAGGAGGACCAGGCAGGAAGTAGGCTTTTGTAACAATGACCTGGCGTTCAACAGCTGCTGGATTTCTTTGCAATGCCACAGATGCAAACAGTGCAAAGAGAAATTAAAGTTACATAAGTCGGAGCTTGCTCAAACAAAGGGTTGGCAGATGCTTCTTTCTATTTACAGCTTATAATTCAAATTAGGGATGTAACGATACACTCTACCCACGATGTGATACGATTCACGATACGTTTTTTTCCCAATCTTTTTTTAATTTTTTTTATGCATTTTCTCCCCATTTTCCTCCCGATTTAGCACACTCAATTTTGTCTTCCGCTGCTGAAGGATACCAGATTGCATCTGAGGAGAGCACGTCGCTGTACACGCCTCTTCAGACACGTGCACAGCCCTCCTCTTCTCGCCCCTGCATTCTGCACAGGCGTCTCTTCCGCCAATCAAGGAGGGTTTGTTTGTTTGATTCATAACGTCATGTCAGCTGCTAACCTCAAGTAAGGTAGTTCCAGGCGGCTTTCATATTATATCGTTTTACTGCCCTAATCTTTAAAACCTAGCCACAGTTTGATACAGCCACACCTTTGTGGTTTGTTTTTGGTCCTGACAATGCAGTGAAAAGAGCAATACAGCCCTGTAAGTGCACCAAACACTGGCAAGTGACAAGAAGTGGCCACAGATTGGACACATGTTGGTGGGGGCATGTGGTGATCCAGCTTTCCTTGATCAGACTGAGATTGTGTAAGTGGTAGCAGACAACTGGTAATTGGAAATGACTAAATTGGGAGATAAAGGGGGGAAATATTTGTTTATTAGGATTTTGACATCATGTTTTACACTTTGGTTACATTCATGAGAGAAACGGTAGTTACTCATTACACAAGATTAATTAGTTCAGTTCAGTCATGGACAATTTAGTGTCTCCAATTCACCTCACTTGCATGTTTTTGGACAGTGGGAGGAAACCGGAGCACCCAGAGGAAACCCACGCAGACACAGGGAGAACATGCAAACTCCACACTGAAAGGACCCGGGCCGCCCCACCTGGGGATCAAACCCAGGACCTTCTTGCTGTGAGACGACAGTGCTACCCACCTAGCCATTGTGCCGGCCAAGGGGGGAAATAAAAAAGAAAAGATAAAAAATACACAGAATAAGATTTTGCAGTTATACCCACCTTAAGCTGTTTTAGTTATCGTCACATTAAACACTGTTACCCAGAAAAACAAATGTATTGTGCACCACTAGTCTAAAATCAGATAAATACATTTGTGAATTTGACCTGCTTGTGTGAACACGTCCCTTTAGCTTGTTTGTTTACATTCCATCAAGTCCTAATCTGAAGCTTCGATTGTTTACTTTTACAAGATATTTTTAATTTGTTGTGTTATTTGACCTATAATGATCATGAAACTTTGGTCAAGCTTAGAATTCAAAATAAATAAAGGAACATAAATATGAATATAAATCTCAAAACTCTATTGTTTTTAATTTGTATTTTATTCAACATTGTTTTTGAAATGAAATGACGTTTTATAATCTTTAGCCTGAGGAACAGCTGATTTCCCTCACATGAGTAAGCAGAATATGAATATTTCTAATTTATCATTACTTCATGTAATTTTGATACCAATGTAATTAAACAGTAAATAAAATAAACGCTTCATGACAGCGGGTCCATACAGAGATTCTACACTAGAAAACAGTACGTCAGTGGGTTGTATTTGTGACCTATGCTCCAGATATGCTGTAATGTAAGAAATGTGATCGTTTTGGACCTGTTGAAGGCTCTGTGGAGTTTAGGAGGTTCGTGCTCTATAAAATGCATTACATTCAGTATAACAAACACAAATATGTCATGGATGTGAACTCAAGATTTCTGAAACACTGACTGGTTTCTCTCCCAAAAATAAGAGGTGAAATTAGAGAGTGAAAATTTAGAGCAATTGTTTCTAAATGACGCCACCTATGTGCTGTAAAGCAAACCTGCAGGCATGAGCACAAGGCACTTCGATTTGGACATAAATAAAATAGGGTAAATAAAAAAGCAAATAACAGAAGTAAAAAACAAAAGGAATAAACTGCAAGCCTGATGATAGAAAAAAAAAAGCAGGAACACAAAAATGAGGAAGTGAGATTAAGGCTAAACAAAGATGTGGGACAATAATAAACAGGATGAAGCAGATGTACTGTAGGTATAGATGATAAGAGATGATAAAAAACAAAGAGAAACCAGAGAATAAAATTTAAAAAAATGAAAATAATAAACAGACATGAACATGAAATGACAAACTGGGAGGGGGGGTCATACTAAGCTTGAATGGGTCAGGACGGTAGTGACTCATTTCATTTTATTCATGTAAATCTCCAAAGTTCAGAATCTTCGGTTTATAGTCAGTCATCCTGATTAAAATCGCAGTGGACACAAGTCCAGCCAGAAACACAGTGTGCATGGAGGAAACACCCTGGATGGGGCACAAACCCATCACAGAGCAGCAGAAGCTCACACATGGCAACAGTTTAGTGCAGCCAGTTTAGTCAGTGACATGGTTTTGTGAGGAAACTGGAGTGCCCAGGAATAAAACTTGTACTGACATGAGGAGAACATTCCAAACTCTTTACAGACAGTGACTTTTGCATTTATGGGCATGTACTCACCATCATGTGTTGTACCATTGTCTCCATTCTGTAAATAAATGAGAAAAAGTGTAAATGTAATAAAATAAACTCATATAAAAGCTATATTAATTAAATTGTATAATTACTAACATGTTTTTCACACTTTGGTTACATTTATGACAGAACACATAGTTACTAGTTTCACAAGATTCATCCGTTCAAGTTTAATGTCAAACACGGACAATTTTTTTTATCTATAATTCACCTCACTTGCACGTCTTTGGATGTGGGAGAAAACCGGAGCACCCGGAGGAAACCCATGCAGACACGAGAACATGCAAACTGCACACTGAAAGGACCCAGACTGCTTCACCTGGGAATTAAACCCAGGACCTTCTTGCTGTGAGGAGACAGTGCTACCCACCGAGCCACTGTGCCACCTGATATAAAAGCTGTAAGCTGCAAGAGTGACTTGTGTGTTTTGTCTGTATTTGCTGAGTTTGTGTGTTTTAAGCATGTGTTTGGTCTCTGTGTTTAGTCTGTGTGTGTCCCCATTTGTGTTTAGTCTGTGTTGTGTGTGTGTGTGTGTGTGTGTGTGTGTGTGTGTGTGTGTGTGTGTGTGTGTGTGCACATCTCACCTCAGATGAAGGTTCATCTTGTGCCTCACTGTTTTGACTGGCAGGTTGGGCACACCTCCTCAGTGGTGCTGATGGTTCCCCACACAACACACCTGTAGGCTTCCCACCTGCAGATGTGATCAAAGGCAGAATAAATATTTGTGTTTGTTTCAAGCAGCTGCTGCAAACATGATGATATTAGAAGGCCTCCAGCCAATCACACATTCTGTTTTAATCAGAATGCCAGGGTAAGCAGCATGGTGGCACGAGCAGCAATGGTGGCACTACTATTATGGAATGTGGAAACACTGGGTGCACAGCAGAAAAGCATCCAAACAGTTTACAAATACATTGTGGAGCATAACGCCAATGGGAAAATTAAACCTGCCAAATAATCACCAGAATGTTTTTGAGAGGTGAGAGTATTTGTGCGGCATCTAAAATATCGATTTACTGTAGTGTGAAAATATACAGTATTTATTCAAAACTTTAAAGCCACCCCCTATCCAACATAAAAAAACTTTGATAAGGACCACATCGTTATGACCAGACAACTGGGTTGAAGTATTTCTCCCAACCAGCATGGAGTGTGACAGGGAGCCATAATAAGTACCCACCGACTGTGGGGGGTCCTAGGAGGGACGAGCCACGAATCGCTCGGATAATGAGGTTCAGATGGCCACTTAAAACGTTGATGTAAAGCACCATGATCCAAAAGATGTTCTCACACCTGGCTGTAATGTAAGGGCACAGAAACATCCTGCACAAAATGTATGCAACATCCCAAGTTGGAAGCTTCAACAAGAACAAATCAGAACCCAAAAGAGCAAGCTGGACTTGAGATTATTAATAAGACATGCAGTGAGAGTTTGATTATTTAGACCAAAGTTTCATTGGGAACATCTCTGCTCTAAGATCAGTGTTTGATTATGCCATGTTTAAGTCCTTTCACATCATCTGAGTTGTGTAGCTTTACTACATTACATTACATTGCATGAATTCTGTTCAGACTAAGGTCACACTGCATTCCCAAATTTAAGTGATCAGAAGATCAATACTGAAAGTGCTCTGATACCTCGTCATTTGTGCCATTCACAGTCACACATCAGAAAAGATCCAGGTCCAACCACAATTTCAAGGGAGGTAAAATAGAAACAAAGGCACCAATGTTCACTCATTAGAATGTAATAATTGGAAATAATAACAAGCTCACTCGCTCATGGTCACCAGGCTGATCCATGAGAACATTTCCTCTGCATTGTTTAAGACTTAATTTCCTGCCATTTCATCCCAGGGTGAAACAGTAAACGATTCAGGAAGGGTTTTATTGAAACTGGGTAAGTGAAAGCTAAGACACCAGGGGGTTCATGGCATAAGTACATGCACAGACTACGGGAAATCAGACAAGAATCTGATCTCCAGGGTTACATGGACGTCAGTAAAGTGATAATGAAAGTCCACAGGTGTCAGACAGTAAACTAATTTGTTAAAAGGGACAGTGTAACTTCTTGTGGTTCAGTAAGTTACTTTCCAAAAATGATCCTTGTTTTAGTGTCTTTTTAAACAAGATCCATTAAAATCTGCTGAATGTTTATTGCAATGTTATGTAGTTTCTAGTGGCTGCTCAGTTCAGCACTGCTGGTGCACACATGTTTAACATACACTCAAACATGCTTTGGTTTCAGTCAGCCATCTGTCACCCACTGGCAGTGGAGATCTGCAGACTCGACAATTTTAAATATGCGTGTTTTATTCGTCCAGATTCCATGGCAGAACTACCTGGTGTATAAAATGACACCATAATTAACCGTTGGAGTACAAGAACCTCGAGAAGACTCAACCAAACAATAAAAAAATTAATAATAAAAAGAAAATGATTAAACTCTAAAACATTTCATCCTTTTATGTTCATTAAACCGATCGAAAAGCCAGTTGGACTAAAAGGTTGGTTATTGAGACCCTTATATTAGAACTAGGGCTGTCAAACGATTAAAAAATTTTAATCGCGATTAATCTCAGAATTTCATATAGTTAATCGCGATTAATCGCATTAAAAAAAATCTGTGTAAATGTTATAGAAAACAAGGATTTTTAAGTGAAATGTTACAATTAAAATGGTGAACACATTTTATGCTAAATGTACTGATGTTAAAAACTGCTGGGACAAGAGAAAACTGTAAGGGAGTTTATTCACTCACATACTAGGCAGTAAATGTCAGATTGTAGGTTAGAATTTCTCCATCAGCAAACATTGTAGATCAGCGGTGCTTTAGGTGGGATAAGGCGTAGTTATTGTATCAGACTTTTCTGTGGTTGTATCGTGACAATGGTTTGATGGACGTTTCTACACGAAGTGAGTGTGTTTTGACCCTTTGGGGCTTCCATAGTTCATGAACTAACGTGCTCGACTCAGCTTTCCGGTATTCGGTACAGAAGAAGAAGTTAATTAAGTGTAATAAAGTGTTCTGCTCCCGACAACTTGTGAATATAGCGTGTATTTATTTCTTTATTATGCAAGTACATCACTACCACGATCGGTTACATTATGTTAACAAACCGCAAATGAAAAACGGTGGCAAGTCCGACATTAAAACGTTTGTTCTACCAGTCAAGTGTCAACATGAACTAGAATTTGCGTTAATGGCACTAATTTTTTTAATCGCGTTAAATTGAGGTCGCGTTAATGCGTTATTATCGCGTTAACTTCGACAGCCCTAATTAGAACATGTAAATGAACCAACAGCGTTCACTGCAGTGCTGGTGTTTGACTTTCTGCACCATGTCAGCACCAAGAGCTTTACTCATGGTAAGAGTGATGTTATGAATAATAGACATGGCAACGTGAGGGGATAATCAGACGCTGAGCTGATGGTATTAACTCATAGTTCAGGTGCTGAATGCAGCATCTGGAGAGCATAAAGACTTGCAGGACTTTGATTAGGTTCAAACTGTTAAAGGATTTCTGAAACAGGAAGGGGTGTCAGAGGCAGATGTGGTGTGTACCCAGTGACACTGGTCAGAGGAGGGATTGATTGATTAGTTTGAGCTGGGGTCATTTATACGGCGATATAAGTTGCTTCTTCACTTTGTGTCATTTAAAACGAATTATAAAATATGTTTTACATTTAAATATGTTAAAAAATTCATTATTTTCCCTGGTGCTGTAGATTTAAGCACATTTCGTGTCTCGTTTTGCAGTCTATCAGTATGTGTTTGATTGTTAGTCTCTCTTTACATCGATGGCAGGTTGGAGCATCTTCCCTAGTGAGGAGATGCATGTGCGTTAGCTTGGAGTGTCCGATTCGGCATCTTTGTGAGGATGGTTTGGTTTAGTCGACTGTCCATTCTAGTATAGGTTTGTCCTACTTTTGGCTCCATTTCGTACAGTTTCAGAGGAGGGAAGAGCCACCAACTGCCAAAAGGTTGTTGGACGACAGACTCCCTGATGCCAGACAAAATGAAGGCTATGGCGTCTGATACAGACCAATAAAAGATCTACTGTGGCTTAAACTGCAGATGATTTTAGCCCTGGTGATGAGGTAAATGTGACTGTGCCAGTCAAAGTGCTCATGCAAACTCCTGACCACCGTAAAAGCACCTACAACATGCACACAGACATTAGCACTAGACATCATAGCAACAGAAGATCAACTGGTCTGACAAAGTCAGTTTTCTCCAACATTATGTGGATGGCAGAGCATGGCTGCACCGTTTACCCTTGGAACCAGCATGGACTGTAGGACGATCCAGCTCACAACACACAGAAGACGATGGACCTGCTAGTAATATCCTGGTACCAAATACCACAGGTGGAGCCCCTGTCAGATTTGATGTGTGGTTTTAACATTATGGCTGACGGGTGTATAAGCTTCAGCTTCATTACTGAAAAGTGGCACGTCTTTGGTAAGAGGAGCTTTCTTTTATCAGATTTCTGAAGTGGACAGAAATAAATTATTTGATTTCTTGCAGTTGTCCAAATATTCGTAGTCTTATAAACACACTCAGCGTGGAACAAAGTTCCTCTAGTCATCACTAAAGTTACAGAAGCATATTTTAGACGAGGAACTTGCTCAGTATAATTCAGACAGCAGGTACCTGAAGACCTTCTGCATTAGTAGTGCATTCAGTACGTAAACAGCTCCACATAAACCTGTACCTGGAGGGTTGTTCCTTCGATGAGCATGAGGGTCTTCCGGTTCTGCAAAGATACTGGATGCCATTTTGTTTTTGCGGGGAGCAGCCTTCTCCTCTTCAGAGCCAAAGGAGATGTTGGAGCCTCCGCCTGGTGGCTGCAGCACTCTGGAACCAACACACACAGACAATCAATACGAATACGAATCCTTTATTGTCATTGCACATTGTACTTGTACACTTATACAACGAAATTGAAATACAACCCCCCCCCCCTCTCGGTGCAAGGAAAAACAACCACAGCAAACAATAGTACTAGCATATACAAATATAAATATAAAAAAAAGCACTTAAACAAAACCGAAGCAGGAAAAGAAGCTATTGCACATGTCCAATAAATGTCCAATTACATTTTTTAAATTATAAGTTGCACATGTCCCATTAAAGTGAATGAAATTGCAATTGCACAATACCCGTTGAATGACACATGATGCGTCACATGTTTGTGTTTAACAGAGCTATGGCCCTGTTGTAAAAACTGTCTCAGTCTATTAGTCCTTGTTTTGATTTGCCTGTACCGTCTACCCGAGGGCATCAGTTCAAACATCCGGTACCCTGGGTGTGTGCTGTCTTTTTTAATTTTGTGTGCCCTCCTGAGACAGCGGGTGCTGTAGAGCTCCTTTAGTGATGGGAGAGGGTGCCCAATGATTTTATGGGCGGTGTTGATGACCCTCTGTATGGCCTTCTTGTGTGCTGTGGTGCAGCTGGAGAACCACACAGAGATGCAATAGGTCAGCACACTCTCCACGGAGCAGCGGTAGAAAGCAGTCAGCAGATCTTTCCTCAGGTTGAGCCTCCTGAGGATCCTCAGAAAGTGGAGGCGCTGCTGGGCCCTCTTCACTACCGCCGAGGTAATAGAACTCCATTGGAGGTCTGCGTCCATATGCACCCCCAGAAACTTGAAGCTGGGTACCCTCTCCACACACTCCCCGTTAATCCAAATTGGATGCATTTCAGACTTCCTCCTCCTGAAGTCTACAATTAGTTCTTTGGTCTTGAGGTGTTGATGACCAAGTTGTTGTCTGCGCACCACCCCACTAGCCCTTGGACCTCCTCCTTATATGCCGTTTCATCGCCATTACAGATAAGTCCGACCAGGGTGGTGTCATCTGCGAACTTAATTGTGACGTTGTCTGGATGGCTACTGACACAGTCGCACGGTGACAATAATCAGCTACAATAACAGAAACTACTTACAGTCTCAGGCAAAAGTTTGTGTCTGTGTTAGCCTAGTGGGTAGAGCTTTGGGCTATTAACTGAAAGGTCGAGAGTTTAAATCCCAGCTCTGCCATGCAGACAGTGTTGGGCCCTTGAGCAAGGCCCTTAACCCTGTTTGCTCCAGGGGCACCGTACAATGGCTGACCATGCGCTCTGACCCCAGTTTCCAAAAACAAGCTGGGATATGTGAAGAAAGAAAGAATTTCATTGTACTGTACACCTGTATATATATATATATATATATATATATATATATATATATATATATATACAGTGTATCACAAAAGTGAGTACACCCCTCACATTTCTGCAAATATTTCATTATATCTTTTCATGGGACAACACTATAGACATGAAACTTGGATATAACTTAGAGTAGTCAGTGTACAACTTGTATAGCAGTGTAGATTTACTGTCTTCTGAAAATAACTCAACACACAGCCATTAATGTCTAAATGGCTGGCAACATAAGTGAATACACCCCACAGTGAACATGTCCAAATTGTGCCCAAAGTGTCAATATTTTGTGTGACCACCATTATTATCCAGCACTGCCTTAACCCTCCTGGGCATGGAATTCACCAGAGCTGCACAGGTTGCTACTGGAATCCTCTTCCACTCCTCCATGATGACATCACGGAGCTGGTGGATGTTAGACACCTTGAACTCCTCCACCTTCCACTTGAGGATGCGCCACAGGTGCTCAATTGGGTTTAGTCCATCACCTTTACCTTCAGCTTCCTCAGCAAGGCAGTTGTCATCTTGGAGGTTGTGTTTGGGGTCGTTATCCTGTTGGAAAACTGCCATGAGGCCCAGTTTTCGAAGGGAGGGGATCATGCTCTGTTTCAGAATGTCACAGTACATGTTGGAATTCATGTTTCCCTCAATGAACTGCAGCTCCCCAGTGCCAGCAAAACTCATGCAGCCCAAGACCATGATGCTACCACCACCATGCTGGACTGTAGGCAAGATACAGTTGTCTTGGTACTTCTCACCAGGGCGCCGCCACACATGCTGGACACCATCTGAGCCAAACAAGTTTATCTTGGTCTCGTCAGACCACAGGGCATTCCAGTAATCCATGTTCTTGGACTGCTTGTCTTCAGCAAACTGTTTGCGGGCTTTCTTGTGCGTCAGCTTCCTTCTGGGATGACGACCATGCAGACCGAGTTGATGCAGTGTGCGGCGTATGGTCTGAGCACTGACAGGCTGACCTCCCACGTCTTCAACTTCTGCAGCAATGCTGGCAGCACTCATGTGTCTATTTTTTAAAGCCAACCTCTGGATATGACGCCGAACACGTGGACTCAACTTCTTTGGTCGACCCTGGCGAAGCCTGTTCCGAGTGGAACCTGTCCTGGAAAACCGCTGTATGACCTTGGCCACCATGCTGTAGCTCAGTTTCAAGGTGTTAGCAATCTTCTTATAGCCCAGGCCATCTTTGTGGAGAGCAACAATTCTATTTCTCACATCCTCAGAGAGTTCTTTGCCATGAGGTGCCATGTTGAATATCCAGTGGCCAGTATGAGAGAATTGTACCCAAAACACCAAATTTAACAGCCCTGCTCCCCATTTACACCTGGGACCTTGACACATGACACCAGGGAGGGACAACGACACATTTGGGCACAATTTGGACATATTCACTGTGGGGTGTACTCACTTATGTTGCCAGCCATTTAGACATTAATGGCTGTGTGTTGAGTTATTTTCAGAAGACAGTAAATCTACACTGCTATACAAGTTGTACACTGACTACTCTAAGTTATATCCAAGTTTTATTTCTATAGTGTTGTCCCATGAAAAGATATAATGAAATATTTGCAGAAATGTGAGGGGTGTACTCACTTTTGTGATACACTGTATATATATATATATATATATATATATATATATATACAGTGTATCACAAAAGTGAGTACACCCCTCACATTTCTGCAGATATTTAAGTATATCTTTTCATGGGACAACACTGACAAAATGACACTTTGACACAATGAAAAGTAGTCTGTGTGCAGCTTATCTAACAGTGTAAATTTATTCTTCCCTCAAAATAACTCAATATACAGCCATTAATGTCTAAACCACCGGCAACAAAAGTGAGTACACCCCTTAGTGAAAGTTCCTGAAGTGTCAATATTTTGTGTGGCCACCATTATTTCCCAGAACTGCCTTAACTCTCCTGGGCATGGAGTTTACCAGAGCTTCACAGGTTGCCACTGGAATGCTTTTCCACTCCTCCATGACGACATCACGGAGCTGGCGGATATTCGAGACTTTGCGCTCCTCCACCTTCCACTTGAGGATGCCCCAAAGATGTTCTATTGGGTTTAGGTCTGGAGACATGCTTGGCCAGTCCATCACCTTTACCCTCAGCCTCTTCAATAAAGCAGTGGTCGTCTTAGAGGTGTGTTTGGGGTCATTATCATGCTGGAACACTGCCCTGCGACCCAGTTTCCGGAGGGAGGGGATCATGCTCTGCTTCAGTATTTCACAGTACTTATTGGAGTTCATGTGTCCCTCAATGAAATGTAACTCCCCAACACCTGCTGCACTCATGCAGCCCCAGACCATGGCATTCCCACCACCATGCTTGACTGTAGGCATGACACACTTATCTTTGTACTCCTCACCTGATTGCCGCCACACATGCTTGAGACCATCTGAACCAAACAAATTAATCTTGGTCTCATCAGACCATAGGACATGGTTCCAGTAATCCATGTCCTTTGTTGACATGTCTTCAGCAAACTGTTTGCGGGCTTTCTTGTGTAGAGACTTCAGAAGAGGCTTCCTTCTGGGGTGACAGCCATGCAGACCAATTTGATGTAGTGTGCGGCGTATGGTCTGAGCACTGACAGGCTGACCCCCCACCTTTTCAATCTCTGCAGCAATGCTGACAGCACTCCTGCGCCTATCTTTCAAAGACAGCAGTCGGATGTGACGCTGAGCACGTGCACTCAGCTTCTTTGGACGACCAACGCGAGGTCTGTTCTGAGTGGACCCTGCTCTTTTAAAACGGTGGATGATCTTGGCCACTGTGCTGCAGCTCAGTTTCAGGGTGTTGGCAATCTTCTTGTAGCCTTGGCCATCTTCATGTAGCGCAACAATTCGTCTTTTAAGATCCTCAGAGAGTTCTTTGCCATGAGGTGCCATGTTGGAACTTTCAGTGACCAGTATGAGAGAGTGTGAGAGCTGTACTACTAAATTGAACACACCTGCTCCCTATGCACACCTGAGACCTAGTAACACTAACGAGTCACATGACATTTTGGAGGGAAAATGACAAGCAGTGCTCAATTTGGACATTTAGGGGTGTAGTCTCTTAGGGGTGTACTCACTTTTGTTGCCGGTGGTTTAGACATTAATGGCTGTATATTGAGTTATTTTGAGGGAAGAATAAATTTACACTGTTATATAAGCTGCACACAGACTACTTTTCATTGTGTCAAAGTGTCATTTTGTCAGTGTTGTCCCATAAAAAGATATACTTAAATATCTGCAGAAATGTGAGGGGTGTACTCACTTTTGTGAATACACTGTATATATATATATATATATATATATATATATATATATATATATATATATATACAGTGTATCACAAAAGTGAGTACACCCCTCACATTTCTGCAGATATTTAAGTATATCTTTTCAGATATTTAAGTATATCTTTTTATGGGACAACACTGACAAAATGACACTTTGACACAATGAAAAGTAGTCTGTGTGCAGCTTATATAACAGTGTAAATTTATTCTTCCCTCAAAATAACTCAATATACAGCCATTAATGTCTAAACCACCGGCAACAAAAGTGAGTACACCCCTTAGTGAAAGTTCCTGAAGTGTCAATATTTTGTGTGGCCACCATTATTTCCCAGAACTGCCTTAACTCTTCTGGGCATGGAGTTTACCAGAGCTTCACAGGTTGCCACTGGAATGCTTTTCCACTCCTCCATGACGACATCACGGAGCTGGCGGATATTCGAGACTTTGCGCTCCTCCACCTTCCGCTTGAGGATGCCCCAAAGATGTTCTATTGGGTTTAGGTCTGGAGACATGCTTGGCCAGTCCATCACCTTTACCCTCAGCCTCTTCAATAAAGCAGTGGTCGTCTTAGAGGTGTGTTTGGGGTCATTATCATGCTGGAACACTGCCCTGCGACCCAGTTTCCGGAGGGAGGGGATCATGCTCTGCTTCAGTATTTCACAGTACATATTGGAGTTCATGTGTCCCTCAATGAAATGTAACTCCCCAACACCTGCTGCACTCATGCAGCCCCAGACCATGGCATTCCCACCACCATGCTTGACTGTAGGCATGACACACTTATCTTTGTACTCCTCACTTGATTGCCGCCACACATGCTTGAGACCATCTGAACCAAACAAATTAATCTTGGTCTCATCAGACCATAGGACATGGTTCCAGTAATCCATGTCCTTTGTTGACATGTCTTCAGCAAACTGTTTGCGGGCTTTCTTGTGTAGAGACTTCAGAAGAGGCTTCCTTCTGGGGTGACAGCAATGTAGACCAATTTGATGTAGTGTGCGGCGTATGGTCTGAGCACTGACAGGCTTACCCCCCACCTTTTCAATCTCTGCAGCAATGCTGACAGCACTCCTGCGCCTATCTTTCAAAGACAGCAGTTGGATGTGACGCTGAGCACGTGCACTCAGCTTCTTTGGACGACCAACGCGAGGTCTGTTCTGAGTGGACCCTGCTCTTTTAAAACGCTGGATGATCTTGGCCACTGTGCTGCAGCTCAGTTTCAGGGTGTTGGCAATCTTCTTGTAGCCTTGGCCATCTTCATGTAGCGCAACACTTCGTCTTTTAAGATCCTCAGAGAGTTCTTTGCCATGAGGTGCCATGTTGGAACTTTCAGTGACCAGTATGAGAGAGTGTGAGAGCTGTACTACTAAATTGAACACACCTGCTCCCTATGCACACCTGAGACCTAGTAACACTAACAAATCACATGACATTTTGGAGGGAAAATGACAAGCAGTGCTCAATTTGGACATTTAGGGGTGTAGTCTCTTAGGGGTGTACTCACTTTTGTTGCCGGTGGTTTAGACATTAATGGCTGTATATTGAGTTATTTTGAGGGAAGAATAAATTTACACTGTTATATAAGCTGCACACAGACTACTTTTCATTGTGTCAAAGTGTCATTTTGTCAGTGTTGTCCCATGAAAAGATATACTTAAATATCTGCAGAAATGTGAGGGGTGTACTCACTTTTGTGATACACTGTATATATATACAGTGTATCACGAAAGTGAGTACACCCCTCACATTTCTGCAAATATTTCATTATATCTTTTCATGGGACAACACTATAGACATGAAACTTGGATATAACTTAGAGTAGTCAGTGTACAGCTTGTATAGCAGTGTAGATTTACTGTCTTCTGAAAATAACTCAACACACAGCCATTAATGTCTAAATAGCTGGCAACATAAGTGAGTACACCCCACAGTGAACATGTCCAAATTGTGCCCAAATGTGTCGTTGTCCCTCCCTGGTGTCATGTGTCAAGGTCCCAGGTGTAAATGGGGAGCAGGGCTGTTAAATTTGGTGTTTTGGGTACAATTCTCTCATACTGGCCACTGGATATTCAACATGGCACCTCATGGCAAAGAACTCTCTGAGGATGTGAGAAATAGAATTGTTGCTCTCCACAAAGATGGCCTGGGCTATAAGAAGATTGCTAATACCCTGAAACTGAGCTACAGCATGGTGGCCAAGGTCATACAGCGGTTTTCCAGGACAGGTTCCACTCGGAACAGGCTTCGCCAGGGTCGACCAAAGAAGTTGAGTCCACGTGTTCGGCGTCATATCCAGAGGTTGGCTTTAAAAAATAGACACATGAGTGCTGCCAGCATTGCTGCAGAGGTTGAAGACGTGGGAGGTCAGCCTGTCAGTGCTCAGACCATACACCGCACACTGCATCAACTCGGTCTGCATGGTCGTCATCCCAGAAGGAAGCTGACGCACAAGAAAGCCCGCAAACAGTTTGCTGAAGACAAGCAGTCCAAGAACATGGATTACTGGAATGCCCTGTGGTCTGACGAGACCAAGATAAACTTGTTTGGCTCAGATGGTGTCCAGCATGTGTGGCGGCGCCCTGGTGAGAAGTACCAAGACAATTGTATCTTGCCTACAGTCAAGCATGGTGGTGGTAGCATCATGGTCTTGGGCTGCATGAGTGTTGCTGGCACTGGGGAGCTGCAGTTCATTGAGGGAAACATGAATTCCAACATGTACTGTGACATTCTGAAACAGAGCATGATCCCCTTCCTTCGAAAACAGGGCCTCATGGCAGTTTTCCAACAGGATAACAACCCCAAACACAACCTCCAAGATGACAACTGCCTTGCTGAGGAAGCTGAAGGTAAAGGTGATGGACTAAACCCAATTGAGCACCTGTGGCGCATCCTCAAGTGGAAGGTGGAGGAGTTTAAGGTGTCTAACATCCACCAGCTCCGTGATGTCATAATGGAGGAGTGGAAGAGGATTCCAGTAGCAACCTGTGCAGCTCTGGTGAATTCCATGCCCAGGAGGGTTAAGGCAGTGATAATAATGGTGGTCACACAAAATATTGACACTTTAGGCACAATTTGGACATGTTCACTGTGGGGTGTACTCACTTATGTTGGCAGCTATTTAGACATTAATGGCTGTGTGTTGAGTTATTTTCAGAAGACAGTAAATCTACACTGCTATACAAGTTGTACACTGACTACTCTAAGTTATATCCAAGTTTCATGTCTATAGTGTTGTCCCATGAAAAGATATAATGAAATATTTGCAGAAATGTGAGGGGTGTACTCACTTTCGTGATACACTGTATATATATATATATATATACACATTGGGGTCAAAAAGTATTTAGTCAGCCACTGATTGTGCAGGTTCTCCTACTTAGAAAGATGAGAGAGGTCTGTAATTTTCATCATAGGTACACTTCAACTATGAGAGACAAAATGAGGAAAAAAAATCCAGGGAATCAAATTGTAGGATTTTTAAAGAATTTATTTGTAAATTATGGTGGAAAATAAGTATTTGGTCACCCACAAACAAGCAAGATTTCTGGCTCTCACAGACCTGTAACTCCTTCTTTAAGAAGCTTTTCTGTCCTCCACTCGTTACCTGTATTAATGGCACCTGTTTGACCTCGTTACCTGTATAAAAGACACCTGTCCACAGCCTCAAACAGTCAGACTCCAAACTCAACCATGGCCAAGACCAAAGAGCTGTCGAAGGACACCAGGAAGAAAATTGTAGACCTGCACCAGGCTGGGAAGAGTGAATCTACAATAGGCAAGCAGGTTGGTGTGAATAAATCCACTGTGGGAGCAATTGTAAGAAAATGGAAGACATACAAGACGATTGATAATCTCCCTCGATCTGGGGCCCCACGCAAGATCTCATCCCGTGGGGTCAAAATGATCATGAGAACGGTGAGCAAAAATCCCAGAACTACACAGAGGGACCTGATGAATGACCTGCAGAGAGCTGGGACCAAAGTAACAAAGGCTACCATCAGTAACACACTACGCCAAGAGGGACTCAAATCCTGCAGTGCCAGGCGTGTCCCCCTGCTTAAGCCAGTACATGTCCAGGCCCGTCTGAAGATTGCCAGAGAGCATATGGATGATCCAGAAGAGGATTGGGAGAATATCATGTGGTCAGATGAAACCAAAATGGAACTTTTTGGTAAAAACTCAACTCGTCGTGTTTGGAGAAAGAAGAAGAACCCAAGAACACCATACCTACTGTGAAGCATGGGGGTGGAAACATCATGCTTTGGGGCTGTTTTTCTGCAAAGGGGACAGGACGACTGATCCGTGTTAAGGGAAGAATGAACGGGGCCATGTATCGTGAGATTTTAAGCCAAAACCTCCTTCCATCAGTGAGAGCATTGAAGATGGAACGTGGCTGGGTCTTCCAGCATGACAATGATCCCAAACACACCGCTCGGGCAATGAAGGAGTGGCTCCGTAAAAAGCATTTCAAGGTCCTGGAGTGGCCTAGCCAGTCTCCAGACCTCAACTCCATAGAAAATTTGTGGAGTCCGTGTTGCCCAGCGACAGCCCCAAAACATCACTGCTCTAGAGGAGATCTGCATGGAGGAATGGGCCAAAATACCAGCTACAGTGTGTGCAAACCTGGTGAAGACTTACAGGAAACGTTTGACCTCTGTCATTGCCAACAAAGGTTATGTTACAAAGTATTGAGTTGAACTTTTGTTATTGACCAAATACTTATTTTCCACCATAATTTACAAAAAATTCTTTAAAAATCCTACAATGTGATTTCCTGCATTTTTTTTTTCTCATTTTGTCCCTCATAGTTGAAGTGTACCTATGATGAAAATTACAGACCTCTCTCATCTTTCTAAGTAGGAGAACCTGCACAATCAGTGGCTGACTAAATACTTTTTGGCCCCACTGTATATATGACAAAGGCATTCTACTTTGTTCTATGTTCATTCAGATTCTATGCTTTCCCAGTTTTGCAAGTAAAAAAGTAATTCATGTCGTTCATGTTTTTTTTTTTCATGACCAAAAAACTCCTTCACCAATTACGTCAATTTACAACACAGTAACAGTGCATCACAACATCTAACATCACCTACCAATGTCAAGAAAGAAAACCCAAACATTATGTTAAGAGGAAATGTGTCAACTGGAACACAAGTGACAATGTCTACAGTCAAACAAGCTTTGCCGTGGATTACAGTGCTACCCACTTAGCCACCGTGCCGCCCAAATTACTATTAGGTACTAATGCTATAGAATTCAAAAACATCCTAGAAGTTTCAACACCCCCATACTGATCATCTAAGAAGTAAAACATGTTTTTTAATCATTCACTTACAAAATAAACCCAAGTCACAGTGGTACAGCACAATCAAATGGTACAATGTACAGTGAATGGTTAAAGCCACTAAAGTGTGTTTAATGTATCTTTGGATACAGGTGCTTTTTGTGCTCTTTGTAATACAAGGTAAAGAAACCAAACATTAAAAACACACATGAATGAGATACTAAACAGCTGAAATAACCACTGTAAAATAAAGAAACATGCCCTAGTCATGACCACATCACAAGGTGTTCGTATTACAACATGCTTTGAAATTGCAAACTCATGTCCACACATCACTACACAATACATGCAACGTTTTTCATCTTGTGTCCAAAACTGAAGCAGAGGGTTTTTTTGTATAGTGAGACAGTCACTACCCTAATGTCAAATCCTCAGGAACAGGGTTTGTACAGTTTGCTTAATCACAAGTCTCTTAAAAAATGCACAATGGAGCATCAAAACTAACTGTTGATTTTTATTGCACTTAAATAATAAATCTGATGACAATACAGAACAAAAGCCAGACCAGGTCTGTGTGATCTTCTGGACCAGACAAAGGCTGAACCCCACCCAGTCAATAAATACACAGCTACTGACATTTTAGCATCACTTCTGAAACACCCCAGTGCATTTACGACTGCTGAAAAAGGTTTTGTTATTTTTTTTGGGATGATTTACGGTGACATAATGACACCTTTTTGATAAATTAACCACTGCAATAAAGGAACCATGAGATGAATGAGAGTGAAAGCAATGCTGCAGTCAGGAGAAACAATAGAACAAGCTGAGCAGTAAAACAGCCAAAAGCAACACTCCTTAACCAAATAAACACGTTTACTTATTAATAATAATCTTGATTTTCCGCATAATGTAATCTTAGTTTAATAACAATTAATAACAATTACATTTTACAGCAGGTGCTATTATATCATGATGCTGTTCAGACGCATGGTGATGCTGGCATTTCCTGGTTAGCGGATATATAGCTTATGTTTTTAAAGAAATGTCCAATATTCAGTAAACGTATTTTTAAAGATACAAGAAAATGTGTATGTAAACGCTGACTAACCTAGGAAAGCTAGGTTGTGAATTAGCATTTAGCATTTGAGCATCATTTTTTACCTGGAGCTGCTCTTGGCCTTCGGGTCCATACCTTTAAACGTGGTGGTCGTGGTCATTTTTCAACTGCTTAATTATTCTAAACCGACGCCGTTACAGAAAAAGAAGACGAATTATGACAAATCTGCTTATTAATCACAGTTTAGCTGATTAGCATTAGCATCTCAGACACTCGATCGAGATTGACCTAAACAGAACTGAGCTCCATCCTGAAGCTGGAGGCGGTTTATAAAGAGTACCCCGCGCTCTGATTGGTCCGTTTATTCGCATCCTGATTCTGATTGGCTGCATGAGGATCTAACTCTAGTATGTGGATGAAGATGTGGAAGAAGGCTGACTAGATGGGATCTGATCAACACTGTGTGGTGCCCAATATAAAGATAGATACTTTATTAATCTCGAAGGAAAATTGTAAAAAGATCAAATGTGGATCCATTATTCATTCATATTATTTATTATGAAGAAGTACTTCGTCCTGATCGGGGTTGTGGTGGGACTGGATCCTACCTGGACATCACTAGGCAAGGCGGCCTTCACTGTTACAGCCTGGACAAGACAGCAATCACTGGCCAACACACGCTAGGACATTGTAAGAACATGCCAAACTCTGTATAGGCTTAAAACTAATACAGAATACAAAACATGCAACTGACGTTTGAGGTTTGAACCTTCAACCTCCTGATTAACTGCCCTGTACTCTCTGTAGCACAGAGCTACTACTGCACACATTCATGTTTTCTTCTATGACTTGATGCCTCAGTAACATTTGCAGAGATGCTGTAGTGTTGCTTCCACCACCATGCTTCACTGCAGGTTTGGTCAATTAGGAATCATCCGCTTATGCAAGTCATCTTACTCAAAACATGAGCAGCTGAATTATGACCATTTTATTTTAGATCTAATTTTTGTTTTATACTAACAGAGTTCTGATTAGTCACGCTGGACTTTTCTGGAGGTGTGTGGTCTGTAGAGGTATATGGGCAAAAGTATGTGAGTGGCTGCCCATGACCTTGTTGGGTATCACATTGGAAGGCCTTTGACATTAATATAAAATCACTCTATATCCTGCCATACAGAGCCTCCAGTTTTACTTACTTAGTCCTAATAGCCCAGAGATCAACATAGGGCCATCCCTAAACTACCGCTACATAATTGGAAGCATAATCTACATCATTAGTCCTATTCATCTGTTAGCAACAGATGCTAAAATGTGTCCACAAACTTTTGGTCACACAGTGTAAATCACACAGAGGAAAAGACTCAGACAGACAGTGTGTACTTTTATACAATTGTTTTATTCCAACACAAAACGATCAACACTTCACGTTGTACATGTGACGGAATAAAAGCCACCGGGTACAAAAAGAGAACCTATCACATATATAAAAGATATAAAACCAACTGCTGCGAGTAAAATAAACTAAGTTTAGCCGTGACTGTCAGTCACGGAAGCTGAAAAACAAAAACATACGACATCCTGATTTACGCTGTTTTTAGTATTTCATGGTCGTAGGTCCGACTGGGTGGAAACGGACCACTTAAGAAGTGTTCATGTAATAACCATCAATACGAAAAGGACGTGAATAAGGGGGAAAGGGAAATAAACACTGTCCATTTGTATCAGAGCAGCCGTTCAGTCTGTGGTTTCAGCAAGATGGATCATCTGTTAACACAAGCAAATGACGAGGGAAACGATGGAGGGATGAAAACAAGCCCCGCTTTACATCACACCTCCTGTCTGCTGCTGAAACACATCGATCGTGTCTTCATCCTCCATCTCCAACTGTCAAACGCAAACAAGAACACAATTCAGCTGTAGTAGAATCACCAACATCTCACATTAAGTGTTTATACTAGCCATTTCAGTACTATTATTCAGAATGATTTATAAAAAATAAAAATACAAATAAAAAGTATTCACACCCTTTGCTGTGGCACTCAAAATTGCTCTCAGATGCATCCTGTTTCTTTTAAAGGTGCTTGCAATCTGGTGTGTGACCCTCAGGGGGTGCAGTGGTAAATCATGCTTCGCCCTACTACCGCTAAGAGCTGAGGTTCAAATCTCAGTGGTGCTATCGGCCGGCCAGGCCTCCACTAGGTAGAATGGCCTAGCCATTATTAGGTGCACTTGTCAGTGCACTCCGGGCAAAAGCCTGGATAAAATAGGAAAAGTTGCACCAGGAAGGGCTTTGAGTGTAAAATAAATAAATAAAAAGAAACAGAACTTGTTCTTACAAGTTCTAAACAAGAACTGGTTCAACATACACTGCCTGGCCAAAAAAAAAGGTCACACTAATATTTTGTTGGACCGCCTTTAGCTTTGATTACGGCATGCATTCGCTGTGGCATCGTTTCCACAAGCTTCTGCAATGTCACAACATTTATTTCTGTCCAGAGTTGCATTAATTTTTCCCCAAGATCTTGTATTGATGATGGGAGATTTGGACCACTGAGCAAAGTCTTCTCCAGCACATCCCAAAGATTCTTAATGGGGTTCAGGTCTGGACGCTGTGGTGGCCAATCCATGTGTGAAAATGATGTCTCATGCTCCCTGAACCACTCTTTCACAATCTGAGCCCGATGAATCCTGGCATTGTCATCTTGGAATATGCTCGTGCCATCAGGGAAGAAAAAATCCATTGATGGAATAACCTGGTGGTTCAGTATATTCAGGTAGTCAGCTGACCTCATTCTTTGGGCACATAACGTTGCTGAACCAAGACCTGACCGACTGCAGCAACCCCAGCGATCATAGCACTGCCCCCACAGGCTTGTACGGTGGGCACTAGGCATGATGGGTGCATCACTTCAGCTGCCTCTCTTCTTACCCTGATGCACCCATCACTCTGGAACAGGGTAAATCTGGACTCATCAGCCCACATGACCTTCTTTCATTGCTCCAGAGTTTAATCTTTATGCTCCCTAGCAAACTGAAGCCGTTTTTGCCGGTTAGCCTCACTGACGAGTGGTTTTCTTAAGGCTACACAGCTGTTTAGTCCCAATCCCTCAAGTTCCCTTCGCATTGTGCGTGTGGAAATGTTCTTACTGTCACTATTAAACATCCCTGAGTTCTACTGGAGTTTTTCTACCATTTGATTTCACCAAACGTTTAAGTGATCGCCGATCACGATCATTCAAGATTTTTTTCCGACCACATTCCTTCCTCGAAGATGATGTTTCCCCACCGTCCATCCACTTTTAATAATGCGTTGGACAGTTCTTAACCCGATTTTAGTAGTTTTAGCTTCTCCTTAGATCTTATCTCTGCTTGATGCATGCCAATAATTTGACCCTTCTGAAACAGATTAACATCTTTTCCACGACCACAGGATGTGTCTTTCGACATGGGTGTTTAACAAATGAGAAGCTACTCACTGCATCAGTTAGGGTTAAATAACTTGTTGCCAGCTGAAACAATCACCCATGCAGTAATTATCCAATGGGAGGCTCTTAGCTATTTGCTTAGTTAAATCCAGGTGGTGACCAGTTTTTTGGCCAGGCAGTGTATTATAGTAAAAACAACCTTTAAAAAGTGATTCATACCTCAGTTAGGTGGCCCACTCTGTGCTGTCTTTTTTTTTCTTATTTTAAGTACACTTGTGTTTGTGTTTGTGTTTGTGTGTGTGTGTGTGTGTGTGTGTGTGTGTGTGTGTGTATATGTGTGTGTATATATATATATACAGTGTATCACAAAAGTGGGTACACCCCTCACATTTCTGCAAATATTTCATTATATCTTTTCATGGGACAACACTATAGACATGAAACTTGGATATAACTTAGAGTAGTCAGTGTACAGCTTGTATAGCAGTGTATGTTGGGCACAATTTGGACATGTTCACTGTGGGGTGTACTCACTTATGTTGCCAGCCATTTAGACATTAATGGCTGTGTGTTGAGTTATTTTCAGAAGACAGTAAATCTACACTGCTATACAAGTTGTACACTGACTACTCTAAGTTATATCCAAGTTTTATTTCTATAGTGTTGTACCATGAAAAGATATAATGAAATATTTGCAGAAATGTAAGGGGTGTACTCACTTTTGTGATACACTGTATATATATATATGAGAATGGACAGAATGTATATATAGATGTGTATGTGTTTTATTTCTGCACCATGTATGTAAAGTGAAGCCCGATCTCAAGGTGAGTTTGTTAAATAATGTTACTTGCCTGTCAATGTGTGTTAATGCCAATAAAGTAAAAAAAAATGCTTCATTAGAACAGAATCAGTAATGCACTTATTATAGTGTTACAGTAGAGTGTACCTGAGCAGGTGTATCCGTCTCATTGATCGGCTGTCCATCAAATCGGAAACGGATTTGCCTCAATGTGAGTCCCTGTACAAACAAAACACCATAAGTAGCCATAAACATAATTTCAAAGTAATCATAACCCTGACTATGGATCCACTAGTAGCATAACTACATCTAAACAGCGGATCAGACTTGAGCCAAAGCAAATCATGCCTGTAACATCTCATAAGTTAGTGGAAGAAGATTGCCAGACTGTAAAGCTGGTGGGGTTGTTTTTTTTTTTTTTAAACAATGAAGGATGTAATGAAAGAATAGAGGTAAAGCTACTCCATACTGGACCACTTTGCCCAGTGTAGCGCATCATACATACAAGAGGTAAAGATGTTTACCTGTCGTTCACAGTACGCCTTCATCAGTTTGCTGAGTGGCGTGTGCCTTTTGATTTTAAACTGCACCACCGAGCCATCCTGACCAGCCACCTTCAGGTTGATGTGTTCGTTTTCTGTCTTCACACCTTCCTGAAAATAGTTAGAAGAAAGTCAAAAATCTTACAGGTGATCATGAATTAAAAACATTTTTCCTCTTCCATCAAAACAAATTTTAATGTACAAAATCTCCACTAGAGACCATCACTGGCCGAGGAGAGCCACAGGCTAGCACAGACCTCCTCGAATCCATGTAAAGCCACCAACCTAATCTCAACACCGGTGACTTTATACAGAAATCAACAGCACTGTGTGGAATGATGTGGAGATTTTGCATCCTGTTCCAGTACAAATTGTAAACTATTTAGTTAGCGCTAATTGTATTATGTACAATCTGGATGTTAAACTAGTTCTGCTCACCATCTTTCTGTTTATCTTACTGTTCTACATCACATCTTCACTATGTTTCACTGTTTATTAATCAATGAAATTTGAAGATGTGTTCATGTGAAGCAGATACGAGTTTTCATGTTACAGGCTTATAAGTTTTAAAAATTTACAGAATTTGCATCCATCGACGAGAGACTTTGTGCAGCCAAGCCACTTTTTTTGTATGGTGTTTATTTTATGGTAGAAGAAACGCGGAGAACATACCAAACTCACCGCAGTACATGACCGGGACAGGGATCAAACTCAGTTCTCTAAGTACACCTTTATAACACATGGGTCAATACATAAACCATGAATGACTATTACAGCCAAGTGCATCTGTTCTTTGTTCTCCAACGCTGCACGGATTACTGTTAAGTAATTATTGGCCTTTTTGTAGTTTCACTCTTTGAAATAAAGCAACTCAAAAATCAAAGTACATTGAACTTTCAACATTTTGAAAAACATCGTAAATCTAACTAATTTCGTAAAAAATATACATCATATAAATTACACAAAATGTACGGAACACTGTGCCCCTACAGTGCTGCTTTATATTGTAGCCAGCGTTAGCATGTTAGCAGGGCCGTTAGCATGGTAGCTAATTAACAACAGTACTACGGCAGAAAGTGCAACAGAATGTATAATAAAAGTGTATTTATTACATACAAATGACATACACCGGACCTATACAAAGCGCTAACACGCTATAAACTGGTATGAGCATATTATTTCTGTTCCTGCTTACCTTTGGCTTCTCGTCCGCCATCGCTGTTGTGTCTCTACAGTTCTCCCTCAAGCAACGCTTCGTTTCCTACCCGTTTTCCAATAAATCCCGACTTTCCTGCAAACTGATTGGCTCTTACTTTCCCGCCTCCTGTAATGTGGTTGGTTGTCAAAATATTTCCAGGAGCAAACCTTGATTGACAGTTGTCTGGTCCAATTAAAAATAACCATAAGGCGGGAATTTTTAGAATATAGGTGGGGAAAAAAAACCTCAAACCTACTTGATAAGAAATAATGCCAGATTGAGACATAAACATTCAATTACTGATTACAATCACTGCTTTATTTTTAGATGATGTTGTGGAAGTCACTGTAGGAGAAGGAAATGTGTGTGTCGCTGATTTTAAACGCTTAAGCCTTTCTATGAGTGCAGCTGCCTTATTTCAATAGCTTTAGTGTTGGGTGAGATCAGCCTATGAAGCAGAAACAGAAAATATACAGCTGTGGTCATGAGTTTACACAGTTAGTACTTAATAGTGTTACAGTACGCAAATACTAGTTTATACAGTAGTAAAGTTAAACAACAGAGCAAGAAATATATGACAAAAGTCATGGCATCAGTAAGGATCCTTACCAGTGATGGAGAAGATGTGGTGGTGGTGAACAGCTTTTACCTGCTTGGATCAATTATTAACAGCCAAGGATCCAGCAGTCAGAAAATACCACACTGATCTGCAAATATAGAACTGGAAAAGATTTGCCTCTGCAGATAAAGCCCACACTGTGATGATCTCTATGGTTCTTTATGGTTGTGAAAACTAGACAATAAAAAGGAGGACAGTAAGAATATCAGTGCTTTTGCACTTTGGTGCTTGCGAGGACTTTTGATAATAACTTGGAAGACAAAGTCAAACAAATGAATCCTGGATCAAATCAAACCAAACATCTCAACAGAAGCCCATACTAAGGTTCTCCTTATTCTGGACACACTATGAAAAGACAATGATGCTAGACAACAATATGAATGGCTATAGTTAGAGAGGAAGAAAAATGCCTTTATTTTTTATATATACTTGTGTATAGTACAATGAAATTCTTATTCTGCATTTCCCAGCTTGTCCCAGAGAGGGTTAAGGGCCTTACTCAAGGGCCCAACAGTGGCTGCTCTATCTACTAGGCTACCAGTAAACAAGCCATTAGGAAGCCTGAAGACCCAAGCACTATCCATAAGTAAGAGATAAATGTATGTATCCATATTTAAATTCTACATGGTCTTGTCCCTTCCCACCTTAGGGAACTGGAACTTATTTAGCCATATGTTCCCTCTCGCACCCTCAGAGCTTCTGGTACTGGACTTCTGGCAGTCCCGCGATTTAAACTAAAATTGGTGCTGCTGCTCCGAGTCTGTGGAATTCTTTACCTCAGTCTCTTCGCGACTGTTCTACTCTCTCCTCATTCAAGACTCAATTAAAAACTTTTCTGTTTTCTTTACACTTCTCAAAGGGTTTTGTGTACATATTGTAAAGTGTCCTTGGGTTTGTGAAAGGCGCTATATAAATTGAACTTATTATTATTATTTTATTATTATATGGTCCCAGGAGTTGGAATTGACTTGACGGCACTTAATTTGTATACTTTATAAAACTGTAATTTAAGAAGTACAAGTTGCTTAACTGAACCGATTATAACATGGAACAGTCTTCTTATGCTGAGATAAAATTTCAGTCAGTACTCCAAAAACCATCAACAAATATGAACGCCATGGATATAAAGCTAAAGGAACATGTGAGATTTCACAGGCAAGCAAGCTTTACACCACCATCGGCTTAGTGGTTGTGTTTATTCCTGACGGGGCCTTCCTTATTTTATCTGGGCTTGGGATCAGCACTGAGTGCACACTGGCAAGTGCTGACAATGAATAGGCTGTGCAGCCCCATTCACCGCCTCAGTACATAACCAATCATGTCTGGCCAATTATATTTTGTAAATATTTTTAAATATATATTGTATTATATTAATTGATAAGATGTGGGATAAAGACAGAAAAAAGCAATAAAAACATGGTTTAATACACTTATAATGTAATATACTGCTTTATACTTTTAATAACACCTCACTCAGCAGGATATTATATAACATTTTTAAAATTTTATTTATACAAAGAGACACACTGTATCCAAAAACACACTTTCTTTTAAAAAAGTGCACCTGAGTTCAGTTGCACTGATTTCAGTGAGAACTTTTAAATGACTGTAATGCTGGTGAGAATTTGTTTATATTCACAGTATTAAGTTCACTTGAGTTTTTATAGTGTCAGAAAGAAACAAGAAACAGAGTAAAAAGTGCAAACGATGCCACAAGAACACAACTTGTAATAAACACTTAAATAACATTGATATAACGTAACCTCGTAAAACCGGGTTTGATCAAAGTATCACAGGAGGCTCAGGCAGTTGAATAAACCCTGAAGAATGAAGGTGTGGATTTATCACTGTTCTCCACCCTGCTCATCCTCAACTCTCACTCCACCACCTCGCTGTAGTAATAGTGTTGAGCATTTTTGCTAAGCCTCCACCCAGCGGCACGGAACTCGAGCAGCTCGAGGAGCAGCAAGCGGCCCATGGAGCTCGGATCCTCCTGCAGAAGGAAACCATCTCGCAAAAGGAAGAAGAGTTCATCCATCCGACCGCCATTCATCTTCTCCAGCTGATCCCCCACACGGTGAAGCTGAAGAGCCAAGCAGTCCACCTACCAACAAACAGTGTTTATTTCAACAATTACCATGCTTAGTGTACCAGCAAAAGAAGAAAAAAATGTACAGGAAGATGTTGATTGTTTAATAGAAAATATAAATAATATAGATAAATTTTGTGAAATAGCAGGAGGGTTTGTGGGCAAAATGGTCATGTCATGTCATGTCACTACACTGTCATGGCTTTGCAATGGGTGGCTGCACAGATGGGTCAGGATGCTTCCTTACATGCCAAAAGTAACTAACTCACAGGACAGTGTGGTTCAGTAGTAGGTTCAGCAATATCCTTTTTTTATTTATTTTAAACCCAAGAAATGCTTGGGTTCACATACTTCAATAATAGACAGACAATACGTAACCACTAAATCCTGGATGAGCCCCCAACTAAGAGCCTGTTCTAAACTGATAAACTTGGTTCGTTAAATTAATCTCTACGTGTAATACCATCCCTGGTCAAGCTAATTTCAATTTAATAAATAATAAGCTTTAATCACCTGTGCGAATAGCAGGAACACACTGGACAGGGGAAAAACTATCGCAGGGTTTCAGCCACCCGCCCCATCCCTCCCAAAGATATAGCCAATCATGTCCATGTAGACACCTGGCCAGCTGATAGCACCACTAAAAACTAAACCTGGTTCTTAGAGGTGGTGGGCTATTGAACACACTGTAAAAGACTACTATGGAATTATCTACATAATTAGAGATGAACCAGTGTGATGTGAAGGCACTCTCACCTCCTCTTCATTAACGAGCGAATCCGGCTGAGCAAGTCTGAATAAACAATCATAAAGCGGCTCCACCAACGCTAACATTGGAGAGTTATTTACCTGCACACACACGTGCACACACACAAACACACACATCTTACTATACAGTACAACAAATAATCCAACCAATGTTCCTCCCACATGTTAAAGATCACTGACCTTCAGACAGTCGAAGATGTTACAGAGGAGTGAGACGACACGAACCCAGTCCTGTACAGAGCGCTGCCTTGTCTGCTCCCTCCTCATAAACTCCTGCTGTAGTCGAGTTAACAAGTTCCCCCTGAATACACTTGTACCGCTCTGCTTCACCTCCTTCTGCCATAAAGTAATAATAAAAAAACCCCAATCAGAATTACTTCAGTATCATACACTTTCATGTACAAAACTCATTTCTGGAGAAAATGGTACATTTAGTTACATTTGGTAAAAAAGAGGAACCTGTGATTTGTTTTTGTCCCACTTTATTTTTTTTAAATTGGATAAAAGTAGAAAGAATAATTTTCCAATGTTTTAACTGATCAACCTAACAGTATTTTGTAAATATAATTATTTCAAATTTGATCCCTGCAACACTTAAAAATGGGACAAATGCAACCACAAACCTAAGGCGACATTGTACAAGAAACCATCATACTGCTGTGATAAATATAGCCACATGGGCTCGCAAGTACTCCAGAAAACAGTTACTAAAACACAACAGTAACTGTCCCACCTTTTTTGGGTTTGTTTCAGAGATCAAATTCTAATTTTGTTAATATATACGAATTACAATGACGTTGATCAGTGAAACAAAACTCTTTCTATTTTTGTCAGTGAAATAAAGATTTAAGAGAATTTTTGCTGCATTTAACAAAGTGTCCCAACTTTTCTGTAAATAATGCAGCAATTCAGACAACAGTGCAAATAAAACTAACTATTCAGATTGATTACACAATAAATGTGTTGTTTTTAGTTAATGGCAGCAACTGCAATCTTAGGACAGACCTAATGTGTGCAAGAAGTAAAAATGTAGTGTTTGAGGTTCTGAAGTTCTAAAGTGAACAAGTTTATAAACAGGTTTAAAGCTTGTTTATGGTAGAGAATGACTGTTGGCAAAAGTCTTTATAAATTCTGTTAGGACCTATGGGACTTATACGAGAGGTAACATACGCAAACTTGATAGATGGGTCTTTAGAGGTGAAATTCTAACAATAATAAGAATAATAATTTAGAGAACTGTTAGAAGTAAACACTGGATTGATGTTCACCTGCGCTAAAGCGTAACAGATACGTCCTGCATCTCTGCATAAGGACGAGTCCCTCAGCGCCAGGTCCACTATGGCATTAGACAGCTTGGCCAAGTCTGCTGTACTGGGGTCTGTGTGAACAGCAGATCAGGTTCAGATTAATCAGATTTTTAAGAAATTATCTTGTTCTATGCTATTAGATAATAGATGTAAAAAAAAAAAGAAAATTAAAAAATAACAAAATAAGTGTGCAGTCACCGTGTTCCATACAGATATTTCTATAGTTTTATTTATGAATTATATTCAAGTTTACCTTAACTAATCACTTAACCCTGATCAGGGCTGTGGTCAATTCTGTGGGTCTACATTACAAGTAAGACACATAGCTACAAGGAACATAAATCATTTAGTTTATAATATTAATTATAATATTTACAAAAATGCTACCACAGACTACCAGGCCAAACTGGGGTTGGGATTAAGCAAAATACACTTTTTGGGACGGATTGAGATTTTCCTACCAAATCAATTAAAGTTTTTTTAATTACCTGTTCAAATCTGGAAACATACACCACTGGCTCTTTGCATTGTAAATTAAACTGTGGGTAGTAGAATGTAAATTTATTTTTCTTTATTGCACCAGTCAGATTTTTTTGTGCAATTTGTGACATACACACATTGTATTTTATATAAGTATATTTGTTTAAGAAAAGTATGTGGACACCTCTCTTTAATGACTTCCAACTTGTACTTTCAGTCACACCAATTATGAACAGGTATGTGAATATATTTATATAATTGTATGATTCCAATTTAGAAGCAGCAGCTCTGGGAAGAGCATGACTGAAGAGCACATGTGCACAAAGCAAGATCTGCATGATCTGGTTTGAGTGTACTGAACCCCTATGGAATAAATCTGAATGTGTCTAATCCAAGCCAGGCCAACATCAGTGACTTTTAAATGTTCTTTCAACTGAATGGGGCACAAATTCCCACAGAAACACTCTAAAACCCAGAGGAAAGCCTATCCAGAAAATTGGCTGTAACAGGCACAAAGGGGGATCAAAGTCCATATGAATCCCCATGGTTTTAAAATATTGATGGGATATCCAACAAGCTTATAACCAGGTGTCCACATATTTTGGCATGCCTAATGTCCATGATGAGCTGTAGTCAGAGTTACTTAGCAGTGCTGCTTGAATCATCTGCTGAGTTTCTGAATCAAATCCCTGCATTTTACACTCTTTATGTTTCTCATCCATCATTATCTGATCACTGTGGTAACCTGAAACACACAATAAAGAAGATAAATCCACATTTCAATCCATAAACATGATAAATCATCATACACTGTAAATGACAGTTTACATTTCACTCTGCACTGAGGTGATGAGCTAACAGGCTAAGTGTCCCACAATAAACATATACATATTATTATTACACTGCAAAATCAACATATTGTAATGGCCTAGTTATGATTGTAAGCATTATTAATACATTACAGCGTTATAAATGTTGTAATTACGCGCCCTGAGCTGCTTATAACCAAAATAACACTTGATTTTCCCACTCTGGTGTGCTGAGGAATTGTGACTCCTAGTACAGACTGCACCCAGAGGACCTAACAGGTATTTTCCCCGTATGCCTGGCTTAAAATTGAATAACGTAAAATTCAAAACAATATTACAATTGCACAAATGAAACATAATTCTATTTAAATTACTTGCATTTATTATTGTTTAGTCAATTTAGACTAAAGTGATTACAATAAGCGGCCATTGCTCATAATTGTTAGCCCGGTTAGCTAACAAGGAAGGATTTTCTTATCGTACAAGTCATTTTAGTTTATCTTAATATTTTTGTAAAAAATTAACAAATAAACATAAATTTAAGTGATTGGCTGTTATTATTCACATAAGTAATTTTGTCTCCTGGCTGGTCTCCAAAGCAAGGGGATGCAGGATATCTCAGCACACGCATACTGAATGCATCTGCGCATGCTCAGTGGATTCTTATATTCATTACATCTAATAATGACGTCTCTTTATTTTCACTTAAAATGTATTTTTTATTTTAGTTACTAAAAAAATGAAGTAAAATAAAAGCCACATTTCTGTTACAAGAATGTTTTATATGAAAATAAGTAAATAAGTTTAAGGTAACCATTTTAGTCCATTTTTGACTGAAATTACATTTGGAAGATTTAACCCCTTGGCTCAGGGTGACTAGCTGTGTAAAATCATAATGACTAATGAGGAATAAGGAGGCCATGCCACAATGTCAAATTACATTACATAACAAAATCAGCACAGGGGCACTGCTTTAGAAAGCGAGCTATGTCTCAAACCACATGCTATTTACTTATAAAAGGGTGGCCACTACCATAACCCCCCAAAAAAGAATATCAGACCCCAATAGGCATAACAGTAGGTATTTAGGATAGTGTCTACAGCACACAAAATTACAACCTTAATTGATGTAATTGCAATGCAACCAAATGTACTAGAAAGTTGCCATATTAATAAACGTTCTACTTACCACATTTAGAGTCGACGTGTGAAAGTTTAGTACAAAAAGCATGAAATTCATCTTACCTATCCCAAAAGGAAAGGGCGGTGTGCCCACCACTCAGAGCTGTATGTTGTTTTTAGTTTTAGCATGTTTACAGCATGAACAGTTATTAAAACTTAGTAATTAGCTAGCATTTTAGTGCTGGATGTTACACAACAAGAACTTACCAGCTCTTAACCGTCTGTACTGATGGTATTAGACTGGTGCTGCATTTACATTTACATTTTCAGCATTTAGCAGATGCTTTTATCCAAAGCGACTTACACAATGAGCGGAACATGATGAGCAATTGAGGGTTAAGGGTCTTGCTCAGGGACCCAACAGTGGCAACTTGGTGGTGGCGGGGCTTGAACCGGCAACCTTCTGTTTACTAGTCCAGTACCTTAATCACTAAGCTATCACTGGCCTGCTGCAGTGCCTGTTCTGGTGCCCAAACAGTTAAATTTTCATCTGATTGGACCAGAGAATCTTTTTTGTCTAATGTTGCCACAGTCCTTTACATGGCAACATCTAAACTCGAACATCTAAACTCTAACTCTATCCAAGGTTCTCCCGTCTTGGGGGTCTTTTAGAGTGACTTTTACCTGAATGCCCAGTTTGGCAGATGGCAAAGATCTTTCATTTCAAAATAACTGAGGTCACTGTGGTCCTGAGACACTTTTGTATCCTTATCCTGATCTTTACAACCACAGACAGTTTCTTAGATTTCATGGTTCGATTTTTTCCCAATCAATTAAGATTGCAGCAGGTGACTCCCACTGAGATCTAGACATGTTTCAATGATCATTAACCCAAACTGGATACATCTGAGCACAGTTTGGAGTGCCACATCAATGGGCATGAATACTGTTGTGAATAAAAGTTTTTGTTTTTTTGGTAATTTATGATTGTAAAAATGGTAATTCTATCCATACAAAATCCACAACACAATAAAGTACAAATCCGACTGAATTAAATAGAATTAAATACAGTCTTTATGAACCTCTATTTTTATTTTTTGTCACATGGTCAGCAATCCACAGTAAATGCAGTAACATCATGACATCATCTCACATCATACAACTTCTCAAACCTGAATGATTAAGATAGCACATCAGACATCTGATTCTGAATCACACTCATATGATTCATAATGCACTTATAGAAAGAGATGGCGGTCAGAATAGTGAGTGTGGTTTAGTGAAGCGCAGTCACAATTTTATACAGTAATATGAACTGGAATGACACCACTGGTCCCATGACATCAACAGGCACTGGTTTAGGAGGGAGGGGAATCTCAAAACACCTTTAAAAGCACAAGTGTTTTGTTTTTTCCCTTTATATCACCCCGTCAAGCCCTGTTTAAATATTGGACAGAGCAAAAATAATTAAATGCTATTGTGCCTCAAAATCTACTAACATCAGTCCTATTATTTGGTGTTCTGTTGAAGTACCTGAGGTAAAAAAAATCTCTGCAAAGTCACACCTAAGATGTTCACAAAATGATGCTAATGCCATAAATAATAACTTTGTGTTATGATGTTATGTTTAGGTGACA
Organism: Trichomycterus rosablanca; assembly: GCF_030014385.1. Lineage (NCBI taxonomy): Eukaryota > Metazoa > Chordata > Actinopteri > Siluriformes > Trichomycteridae > Trichomycterus > Trichomycterus rosablanca. The sequence continues at coordinate 7,494,611 of NC_085993.1, read as the reverse complement.
GGTATTCACAAAGCTTCATATCGGTCATATTACGTACACTAATGCAGAATCTCATGTGTTATCTAAGAAGTAAATTCACAATAATTTATGTGAATACTGAAAAAACATCTTTTGAAAGCAGCAATAATAAGAATAACACACACAAACACTACAAACTATAAAATATTAAAAGACAATAATAACGAGGTGGAATGAATCCCGCCGAGTTTAAGCTGAAAGTCTCAATACTGCTCACATCATGTCCATTCCGTTTTTTTTCTCAGCCATAATACTAATACAGTTCAGCAGAAAGCAGCACTTTCCAGCCAATCAGCATCAAGTACAGTCCCCCGACCACAACTCAACGCATCAATCCCATTCAGGTTTTCCCTCCTTCTGTTTTCATGGCAACCCAGCAGGAACCATCACCCATCTGATGGTTGGAGTGTTTGGTTATTAATGTATGCATGTGTTCACATGTTGTGTGAAACGGGCGTGACGTAGTTACGAGGGAACATTCCGGTCTGGCCGTGACACGCCCCTTTCCACCAGTTCGGGTCTGAGTTATCCAGAACCTGCACGAAATCACCACGCCTGAAACCAAGCTCGCCGTCCTCCTGAGGGTCGAAATCAAACAGAGCCTGTACATATGACGAGTGCTGTGAACACACACACACACACACACACACACACATTATTTATGTGACTGTGGCTGATGCATGATTATGTCACGTTGGATTCCATTACTGGTTTATACCTGGTAAAATCTGATGACAGATCATTATGGCATCTGGTTTGTGTGGTTTGGGACGCATCCACATTGGACTATTAATAGAAAGACATTATTGATGATGTTTAGGTGTGACCGGACTCACCTGTGGTACCTGTTCGATGTCCCTCAGAAAGATGGGCTGGTTTCTAGAGACAGATGTAGATCGATGATAATCCACCAGAGAGTTTAGGGAGTTAAACTTCACCACCCACAAGAAGTACTTCCCCGCCCCGTCACGTAAAACCTTAAAGTGCTGCACATCGGCCCCAAACCTACACCCAAAAATCATGGTTACAAATCAGCAGGAAGGATACAAAAATCTCTACTACATTTATGCACTCATAACTAATCAAAAACGGCCACTGTTATGAATGAAGACGACCGCTTTTTACTCATAGAATTGGTCAAACAATGCCAGAACTATGTGGACACCTGACCGTGAGCTTGTTGGATGTCCCATTTCCCGGTGGAAGTCCGAAGTGGCCCGAGAAGCCCAGCATCATAGCTTCAAAGAAATGCAAGTGTGCCAACAGAGCTGGCAAGTTTGAAAGGTAGAAACCGTGATATATAGAAAAACTTCCACCTGGAGCGAATTAACGCTCACAAGCTGCAGGTAACTGTCAATAAAGCGACACACAATCATGTGTGCCTTTGTGCCTCCTCTACCAGCTAAAAATGGCAACACAGAAACACACGAATCTTAACGTGGGTCAGCTGCTGAAGCACGTTACAAAGTTAAAAGTATATAATTTGACCATTCAGTGTATCTGTTGATTATTGACATGATATAAATCTTACTTGACAGAGAGGGAGAAATCTCCTGGTGAGCTCTCGCTCTCTCGAATGAGAAATGCTCCATCATGTCTTTGTTTGTTCAGCATCTCTTCTGCCTTCACCCTCGGGATCTTCCCATAGAACCACCTGTACACAACACATGAGCAGATCCGGATCTGATAGCAACATTATCATTTTTTATCATTATCACTTCCTACTTTTTTTCCCAATTTAACATAGCCGATCCGCTGCTCGGGACCCCTATGGCGTCCAACGAGGGTGTATATTCGCCTGACACACACTCTGTCCAACATGTGCGCAGTCCACCAATGCCTTGTTATTTACCCATACTCCAGTGGATTTGCATGTGAGTTCGGCTTCTTGTACCAAGAGCCACACCCCGATATCTGTGCTCATCCACTTTCTGGGCAACCAAGATACACAGCGTTGATAACCCCAGACTGGAGACCAATTTTGTCTGCTGTGGGCATTAGGCAATTATGCCTGCTAAAAGGCACCCAGCCGACTGGTAGCAGAGCCGAGATTCTGAGCACCCGAGTTCGCTAGCAGATTATCCCGCTGCGCCACCTGGGCGTCCGGCTTCATTATCATACACACCCGGAAAATTTACATATTTGGATGTGCACTCAAACTTACGGGTGTGGTTTCATCTCAATGTAGTTTTTGGGGATGAAGCCTTCCTTGCCATACAGCTCGGCTTTGTACCAGTTCTGATCACATTCTTCATTTAACACCTAAAGGACACACAAAGAACAAATAAAGACATTAAAGATCATGTAGCTAGTCAATCATCAAAAGAAATGGTTTAGGAATAGGCTTAGTGTTTGATTCAGTTCTCCCTGAGTTGTTTTTTTTGTAAAGCACTGAGGTACAGAGCTAAGCTCCAGTACAAATCATGATCTTCATATACACTATACGGCCAAATATAAAATAAGAGCTTGTTGGATACCCTATTTCAAAACCTTTGGCATTAATATCTCTCCAAAACAGCAAGTGGTGTCACAGGCAGCCGTGGTGAGTCCCCACCGACAGTGGTCCAAGGAGAGGCAATATAGACCAACAGAAGATCTACTATAGATCAAACTGCAGATGATTTTAATCCTGGTGATGAGGTGAATGTGTCACAACACACAGTGCATCTACCCCTTCTGTGCATTACATGCCTTACAAATACCCATGCTAACTCCTAGTCACATAAGTGCAAGTGTTAGGTCTTTTTTCAGAATGGGTGCAGGTCCATAAAGTTTGGAAGTACAGCGTGCTGCAGCTTGAAGGTCCAGACTAAGACTTTTCTAAAAATAACTGACAGGAAATGCTTCTCAATAAAGCTTGAAGCCACACAGAACATACTGTATAAATAATTCTGCTCCAACTACAAACGAAAAACAAACATAATCGTCCTTTAAATCAGCCAAGCTGCAACGGTAACAAAATGATTTTTTGCTGTTTTAATCAACTTTTAGTGTAAAATAACAAAAGACTAAGACTGGCGCACTATTCCTGCACAACCCGTCTTTGTAGATGTCCGGCAGGCCGATAGCACAGCTGAGATTTAAACCTGGATCTCAGCAATAATGGGCTAGCATAATAGACTGATGGACCACCCAAATGCCCCACTGTTTTATATACTGTTAAATATAGTCAGTTGCTGGAGTCAAACTAGCCTTATTTATATGGATGCACATAAGTCACCAGCTGTAGTCAATTTATATCAGTGATGAGGAAATTGGAATTAATGTTTAATGACATTATTGAAGTTTTTGTACCACCAAACTTATCAAGTTGCTGTCTGTATATCTTTGGCCCAGCAGATTCAACATTATAATAATTAAAAATGAAAACAATTTTTTTTACTTAAAGGTAAAAATGGCTTAGCATTATCCCTAACGGTCTGAGTGTTTTGGCTAACCAGTGTTAGCTACATTAGCATATTAGCACATTTTCTGCGTCACAGTGAGCCATGTGTTAATGCCAAGAACATAAAAAAGATCATCAGAGTTTATGTAAATTCTGACCCAATTTTTTTGTTTGCAGATTCAAAATCCCCTTCAGGGGCTCCGGCAGGAAGTGACTGATACGCACAGTGAAAGAGACTCAGCTAGAGATTCTCTCTACAGTAACATTTGACAAGCAGTGATAATTACAGTTTTATTCACAAACTATCACAGCTGTGTGTCCTCGATCTGCTGGGCTAACCAGAGTTTCTAAAGTGTTACGGCTAGACGTTGAGAAAAACACTATAAATGACTCTGCATCATTGCAGATCTTCATAGTCAGGATGTTTAAGTGTAGCAAAAAGGAGCTGAAGTTTTCAGTTGGAAACCCTTTGGTTGAAGTGTTTTTGCCAGCAACAATACTGGTACATGTTCCAGTCCAGGTTTGCCAACAAACACTGAAAAGAAAACATGACTAAGCCAAGCTTGAACAATCTTCTGCTGACCCACGTAAGCTTCATGCTATCTTTTCCTCTCTTCTAAACCCTCCTCCTCCTCCCCCTTCTGCCTCTCTCACTGCTACTGACTTTTCAACATTCTTTCAGGACAAGATCGACAAAATCAATCAATCCTTCTCTCCGACTGACCCACTTTCAACTGACCCTCAACCCACCAACACACTCACCAGCTTCACCCCACTCACCATGGATGCGGTTACACAGCTCCTCTCATCCAGCAATCCCACTACATGCACACTTGACCCTATACCATCCACCATCCTCAAAGACATCTCACAGGACCTAATCCCCTTCATCACACCCATCATCAACAACTCCCTGACATCAGGTGTTGTCCCTACTGCTTTTAAGAAAGCTCAGGTCATTCCCCTTCTTAAGAAACCTACACTAGACACTACAGACATTAACAACTACAGACCTGTCTCACTCCTCTCTTTTCTATCCAAAATTCTTGAACGTGCTGTCTATAACCAACTGTCTGCCTTTCTTACTCAGAATGATCTCCACGATCAGTACCAGTCTGGCTTCAAGGCAGCGCATTCTACAGAAACAGCTCTTGTAGCAGTTACTGAGAAGCTTCATGCAGCCAAAGCAGCCAAACTGTCATCTGTCCTTATTCTTCTTGACCTCTCTGCGGCCTTCGACACAGTGAATCACAGCATTCTCCTGACCACTCTCTCCAACCTTGGAGTAACAGGTTCAGCATGGCAATGGATGGCCTCCTACCTAGAAGGGCGCTCCTACCAAGTGTCATGGATCCATATCTCCCCCATGCACTCTCTCAACCGGTCTTCCTCAGGGCTCTGTACTCGGCCCACTTCTTTTCTCTATCTACACCCGCTCTCTGGGCAAGGTCACAGCCTCCCATGGCTTCTCTTACCACTCCTATGCAGATGACACTCAGCTTATTCTGTCATTTCCTCCTTCAGACACGCAAGTCTCAGCTCACATCTCAGCATGTCTGCGAGATATCTCACAATGGATGTCGGCTCATCATCTAAAACTTAATCCCAGCAAGACAGAGATGTTGCTCATTCCTGGAGATCAGTCTCCAACCCAGGACCTAGTCATTTCTCTGGATGACTCCCAGATCAGACCATCTGATAAGGTAAGAAGTCTTGGTGTTGTTCTTGATAACCAGCTGACATTCTCTCCTCATATAGCCAACATGACAAGAGCGTGTCGGTTCCTCCTGTACAACATCAGGAAGATTCGTCCATTTCTCTCCAGGGAAGCTACTCAGATTCTGGTGCAATCACTTGTAATCTCACGGTTGGACTACTGCAACTCCCTCCTGGCTGGAGCTCCCATGTCCACGATTAAACCCTTACAGCTCATTCAAAATGCAGCTGCCCGTCTGGTTTTTAACCAGCTCAAACACTGCCACATCACCCCACTGCTGCGTTCTCTTCAATGGCTTCCTGTAGCTGCACGCATTCAGTTTAAAACACTGACGCTCGCCTACAAAGCCAAAAAAGGCCCAGCCCCAAGCTACCTTCGTGGCCTAATCAAACCCCGCTCTGTACCACGCAACCTCCGAGCCTCTAGTCTCGCTCGACTTGAGCCTCCATCCAGGACTAAAGGAAGACCAGCATCAAGGCTCTTCTCTGTTCTAGCGCCCAAATGGTGGAACGAACTTCCTCTGTCTGTCCGAACATCTGAGTCTCTTGCTGTCTTTAAAAAACGATTAAAAACCCACCTTTTTACTAAACACTTAGGCTGACTTGTACTTATTTACTAACACTTTATTCCAATCTTTTCCAATTAAAAAAAAAAAAAAAAAAAAAAAAAAACTTTGGTTCTAACAGGTTTTAGCAGATTTGTGTTCTTCGACTGTTGTTTACCTAAACTTGAGAAATGAAATGTTCACTATAGAAGCACTTCTGTAAGTCGCTCTGGATAAGAGCATCTGCTAAATGCTGAAAATGTAAATGTAAAAATGTAAATGACTAAATTGGAAGCCTCTCAAAATAAAACAAAATAAGCCATGAGGCGCCGTGAGGTTCTGCAACCAGGCCCAGCTCGACCCGCTACAGTAGTATGTAATTCTCAGAACTGTCATCGAAAACGTGTTTCACTTACACTATGATTTTAATAAACTCACTGCACTGTCTCAAAATAGAAACACACAGAAGCAAACAGTGACTAAAAGACAAATTCTTAAAGTGAGTTTTTTCACACAGCTCTAATCAGTTCAAATAGAAAGAATGAGAAGAAGAAAAATTATATGACTAATGTTCCAGCTAAAATCAATAAGGATACAGATCTTCTGAGGGAAGTAAATTGTTAATTCCAGAGAGCCGCAAGAAAGGACCAGGACCAGTACTACATCGTCATCTGTAAAGACGTTGAGGATGAAAAACATGAAATAACTGTTTTCCAGGAGACATGAGAGATCAATAAATTTCAACCTGGAATTAGAAGCCTCTAAACTGGAGCAAAATAAGGTTAAACAAGGCGTCGGCAAGGTTCTGCAACCAGGCCCAGCTGGACCCGCTACAGTAGTATGTAATTCTCTGTATCACTTACTTTATGCTGAGGGATGTCCATGGAGAGGTCATAACTGACCAAACAATAATTGAACAAGATGTAAGAAACTTATGTATTTCAGCTACACACAAGAATTATCAGTGCTTGAAGAAGAAGTCAAACAGGCTCTGAGATATCTATCAAAACAGAAAGCCTGATTGCAGTGGAAATATTACCAGACTCAGTAAAGCACTGGTCGAATTATGCCAACAAATCTGGAAAACCACTTGATGGGCGGCAGATTGGAAGAGGTCAGTTTATATCCAGGTACCAAATAATGGAGACATAAAGGGGTGTGCAATATCGTACAATATCTCTCAAATCACATGCCAGTACAATGATGCTGAACCATTTACTTTGTTTCCCTTTGATTACAATAGTGTGGATTTATCTTACATGATAAAAAAATATATAAATGACATCAGGTGAATATTTTTTATTCGATTTATCCATTTTCCATCTTTTTCCTCCCAATCTAGTCAAACACAATTTTCTAATTGTATCTCCTCCACTGCTGCAGACACCGACCCTGACTCAGGGTCGTAATACACCACCTCCGACACGAGTTTAGTGACCAACACCCCATCAGGTCAATTGTAAATGCTTAAACATGATGTATAGCCCGACCAGTCAGAGGTAAAAGATGGCGACCCAGTAATTCACACTGTTTAGCTGCATGTCCGATGGACACAAAATCGAGACATTACCTTTAAAAAAATAAAGAATTAACATCTTCATGTGTTTTTACTGAAGGATAAAGAGGTTAGTGATGGTGAATCATTATTCTCTCCTACCTTCAGTATCTCCCCACGCTTGAAACTTAGTTCATCCTCAGCAGTGGCGTTGAAGTCGTATTTGGCGATCGCCTCCATGGCAGAGGCCGTACAATCCTGATACTGTTTAACTAATAATAATCTTTATGACACGTTGGTGAAGGAAGTCAATTTTACTTCAGTAATGATGAAGTCTCCGTCTCAAACAGCTTTCAGCCTGTTACAAAAAAAACACATACACTGATTTATTTATTTACATCGTTGTTTATTTCTGTGTCAGTTGAAGACCTCACTGGTTGAAACGTGATACATTTAACACTTTGTGAAAGAAGAGGATTTTTAAAAATATGTACATGCAGATCACATGGGCGGCAGTGATTTTATACCTCAGTTCACAGTACTATAGTCTTCCACCTTATTCCTTATACTGCTACAATCACGCCATTACTACATAGTTATTACAGTTATGTGATTATCATTATAATAATTGCTAATTAAAAGATAATTAAATAAAAATGTAAATACTTCTAATCTGATTTACTGTGCATTAGAGCATCATAAGCAGAACAATGTATGCATTTTATTAAAAATTTCGCAATCATTTCCAGTTTCTACATAAAAACATGTATAATTAACACAACATGTATAATTAACAATTCTATTAATAAATATTATTTTAAATGAATGTTTCTATCTGTGAGCATAAAGCAAAATAAATCACGCTGTACAGCAGCACTCACTCTCTCATCTGTACTCTCCACAACAAAAGACATCATTATCATTCTGTTTAACCACGCGATACAAACAAAATCATCCAATAACCATCTCGATTTAATATTTATAGTTTTAAATATTCAATAAAACCGTTTTGTTGCTTTTTAAAACCTGTAAAAGAGCAGAAATCTCCCCTCCGCTTCTCTCCGCGGGGATAACACAAGCGAGGCTGTGTTCCAAATCAAACACAGCTCACTATCTAGTATATTAGATTTGTTTGGCTTTATATATAGGTTCATACTGTGGATTATGGTACAATAAAGACATGTATAATGTGGTGTACTACACTATAACTCATAACATCAGGTAAAGCCAGTCTAGGAGATAAAGAATCCATATAATTCAGTTCATAGTGTGTAGAAAATAGGGATTAAGACGCGATTTATGATACAACCGATGCAGCTGTCAGTAACCAATACGCATGCGTGAAAACGGTGCGCATGCGCCTTGCATGTCAGCTGTAGAAGCGTTGTCCCCGCTGCTGAATATGAATACTGAATCTTTATTGCCATTGTTCAGTTACAACGAGATTCAGTGTTTAAGATTCAGTGTGCTCTTCACAAATATGATACAAAAGGGAAAAGAAATATAGAAAATAGAATAGATATATACAATGTAGTCCACTGGTGAAAAGGCAAAGTGCAGTGCTTTTAAATGTGCATATGGCCATAAACCATGAAATTTGTATATATGTGCAAATAAGAGGTATGAGGTAGTGGAGGTAGACTCTGGAGGGATTGGTGCTTGGCTGGGATGTTGCGGTATTAAATGACCATGTCCATTGTCGAGAAGTCCTGTAAAGGTCATATGCACATGTTCTTGTATCAATAATGTTTGTTTGTTTGTTTACTAGGATTTTAATGTCATGTTTTTACACTTAAATTTTACACTTACATTCATGACAGGAACGGTAATTGCTCATTACACATTTTCGGCATTTACATTACACAAGGTTCATCAGTTCACAAGGTTATATCGAACACAGTCATGGATCTCCATTTCACCTCACTTGCATGTCTTTGGACTGTGGGAGGAAACCGGAGCTCCCGGAGGAAACCCACGGGGAGAACATGCAAACTCCACACAGAAAGGACCCAGACCGCCCCACCTGGGGACCAAACCCAGGACCTTCTTGCTGTGAGGCGACAGTGATACACACTTAGCCACCGTGCCGCCCTGTATCAGTAATGTTATTACCTTACTATTAAATTACCACAATACAAATAAACATCACAATAAATCTCAATAAAAGTCTATTAGTCTATTTTATTTACATATATATATTGTGTATGTATCTGACCATGGCCATCCTTTATTGCACAGCCTCTTTATTTTAGCCTGTCCCAATGTAAAGCGTATTTTACTTTGTACACTGGATTTTTCAGCAGCTTCTGCATAATAAACTTGTTCAGCATAAAGTGACAGTATGGGTTTTCTGCCCGACCTTGGCAATACGACCACTGTTTAATGCACTTTATTTACTCTATTTATATGGACAGAAAGAAGTCAGGAGATGTAGTCAATCATCCTTAGTAAAAAGGAATGAGGAGCCATGACACAAAGTTAAATGTCTGTATACTGTATTTTTAATGCAGCAAATTTGCAGAAACCAACAATAAACTTCAATAGGTGTTCCAATTACAGTTGCGGAACTTTGATTTAATTTCCAAGACTGGCATGACGTACATTTGATTTTAATAATTTTAATACATGTGATGGGTGGAAAGTAAGGTGAAGAGATACATTAATCATTCCAATCACATGTTTTGTGTAATTCAGCTTGTAACCAACAGTGATAAAATTCTGTCACATGTACCTTTACATGTAGTACTCCCTTAATCTGCAGCCCATAACCCCCCGAGCTGGTTCGAGTGATACACCTGATATACACCTCACACTTCACACTTGTTTATTAGTAAGTCTTGGTCTTTAAAATTCCAACTGGGTGTGTCAAATAAATGTGATTTGAGTGAATTATATTCCTACAAAATTTCTCTCACAGACAATCGTGAACATTATGGTAACTAAATATGACAGTAAAATTAGATAGTAACGTAACATAAACACAGAGAGTAACTATATACGTTATATAGCAGCTTTATTGATTTATTGTCTTTATCTCTTGTAGCATAGTTGATATGTTCTGGTTAGTTGTTTATGAGTTGTGAGGGAATTTTCCAGCGCAGAATGGCTCCGTCTGTACTGGTACTAATGATAAATCTGTTGTTTGGACAGAAACAAACACTGCTGATGCTGCCACTGTGACCCACACCCACGTGGGTAACATCTCCATCTGAATAATGCCACAGTTTTACCAACTTTTCATCTCCACCTAAGATACAGAAATACAGAAGAAATCATGTGCATGAACGTCACAGTTGAAATAAAAGTCAGTAACCAACTTGCAGTGCAATGCATGCGTTCATAAAAAAAAACCCACACAAAACATTTAATGTACTTGTTATGTGGGGAAGAAATCTGATCTTTGGAACTCTGCAAGTTGTCAACATGGGACTCTAACTTCATTTGGTATCTATGTTATTCTGGAAAAATTGGATTTTAGGCAACAGGACATTTTTAATATAGGATCCTATGAAATGTATTTACATTTTAGGATTTTATGGCATCCATCAGAACCAGAATACGCTTCCAATATTATGGCTGAAAACAGGAAGAAAGTTCCTATCATCAGTAGATCATAGCAAAGATCTGCCTTTCCTTTTTTCTTACCAGTGACAAAGTGGTGTCCCTCATCTGTGATGTGCATTCCATTAATAGCTCCCGACTGTGATCCTTCCAGCTCTCGGATAGCTGAACCATCAAACACCTCCCAGTACCCAATCTGAAAAAAAAAAGATTAAGGGTTGACACATGGTTACAGTAAGTGTTTTATTAAGTACTCTAGATAACATTACAGAGTTCTGACACTGAACATTTGCTGATTTTGGTTAAAATGCTTGACGGAAATTTAATTGGATTTTACAGATGTTCTGATTTGATCTGCTAATGTATTTTATGGTGTGAACAAGGGCAGTAAAGGTGGGCGGCTGCTGTATGTGCCGCAGGTTCCATTCCAAATGTCAGTCTTTTTTTTTCACCACCCGAGTGCCTCAAATGTCAGAAGTCTTAATGTTTTCACCTGATGTCACAACTGCACGAAGGCACACAGTTAAATGACATTAACTTTCTACATCACCACATGATTCATTTAATTTTTGACCCTGCAGTTAAAAAAACTCACAGTAAACTGTTTGACAAAATAGTAAAAGTTCCAATCGTTCAGTCACACAGAGGACTAGAAAATGACAAAGCTTGAGACTCTGGTATTGTATCAGACACAAAAATACAGCTGGGATATTGTTTAAACAAAAATGACCATTATCTAAGTTTCTTTCCCTCACACATTTCTTAGTCGTTACCTTCCTGTCCGTTCCGCTGGTGATGATCTGGTATTCTTCAGGATGATAGCAAACGGTTCGGAACAGCGTGTTTGCCAAAATCATCTGATTCCTCACATAGCGACTGCAGAGAGAGTGGAGTCATAATTATTTATATAGCACAATAAAAACACTGGACACAAAAATATCTTAGATACCAGGTTAGAGCTCATGGTGAATCTCATGGTGTACTCACACAAGGTCCCAGATGATGCAGGTTCCATCTGAACTGGCTGTTACACACTCCAGATCGTTACTTTTGATCTTGATGGCGTTTACTGAAGCTTTGTGTTCCTTCATGCTGGCTAACAGTCTATGTGAGGTGTTCAGAATCTCCCACACACGGACCTGAAACGTTATATAATATCAGTTCCTATCATGCACTGTCTACAATCAATATACACTATATGTAAAAAAGTATCGGACCACACGTTCTACTTATTGAACTTGTGTGTTTCAGCCACAACAGTAGGTGTAATAAATCCATTTTATAAAGGGAAATATATGATTCCAACTTTGCAGCAACAGTTTAGCGAAGGCCCTTTCCTGTTCCAGCATGACTGTACCCGTGTGCACAAAGCAAGCTTTATAAAGACATGAAGAAAAGCTTGGTTTAAAGAAACTCCAGTGGCCTGCAGGCCTGCTCATTCTGTTCATTTGTGCATTGATTTATTTGTGGAGTGGGTGACAGCGGCTCCTCGTATATTTCTGTATATAATTATTTGTATTTGGGTGCTTAGATGTTTACATACAGCTGCATGAACTTTTAAATCTCACCTGTCCTTCTCCTCCTCCACTAATGAGCCGCGTGCAGTCACTGGTGCTCGTTATAGCCGTCACTCCCATACTGTGAGCATTATGGATGATCAGCATCAGGCGACCACTCTCAGGTGTAAACATGCGGATTTTCCCATCATTCCATGCTGCAGCATAAAATACAAATATCATTTTTACCATGACTTAAATTATTTTTTTTCACTGACATTGGCACCATAATCAGTAACTCTTTGAGATTTCGAATACATTTGGTCGAGTGATTCCTACCGCTGTAGATGCTCCTGCCGTCCTGCATGAAACCCAGAGCGTTACACGTCATGTTGGGGACTTGGATGCGTAAAAGTTCTTTACTGGATTCGGTATGCCATACCCGAATATCATCCTGAGAGCAGGTAGCAAACAGCTCTGATGTTCCTCTAAGAGTTAAAGAGAAGAAGTTTGTGTTTTCCAGTGTTCTGGTAAAATAACCAGGTTCTGATCAGAAAAAATCAACTTGGTTAAAACACCAAACTTCAGTTTCAGCACTAAGGATCTACAGTGGTGTTCTGTTGTGGTGAAACAGGAGCTAAGCTTATAGACAAAACCTGTTGTGCCCCAGCCGGTTTCTGTCCCTGTACGCACCTATGGTCATGAGCTTATGGTAATAAAGCAAATAATATCTGGGTAGAATGAACAGCTCTGCCACTTAGGAGAACTTTAAATAAGAGCCAGCGCTCCAACAAACTGATGGGAGACAGTTGGTCTGGTTTGACCTTGTCCCGCTGAACTAGAATACTGAACTGATTTTATGTCACAGCTGCCTTGGGAACAGCTGACTTTACCAAGAGAAGCTAGAATCTATGGCTGGGGATAAAGAAGTCTCGGTAGATCTTTTTATCCTGCTTTCACAACCACATTTTTACAAGAAGAAGCAGGTGGAGTAAGTATCCTGTACATTTGATTTAAATTGAGTTGTGCCGTACCATATTTTGCCTTAATGATATTTGTATTCATATAAACAGTAGACACATTTCTATCATCAGACGACATCAGAAAGCATAACCAAACCCCCCCGGTCTTAGTGCTGATCAATGTAACTTACACAGGGAATGCCGCATCCCCAACTGCACTGCTGTGGCTGGTGGACAGGAGTTCAGGGTTGAATTCATTGTACCGGAGTCTGTAAATCTGAGCTGCTTCAGTGCCAATAAAGACATGGTGACCCTCACCACGCAAAGCTATTGAAGATACGCCTCCCTCTACCATCACACTCCTACAGACAGACAGAAAAAAGACTTAAAAGAGACTTACACCAGCGATGACAAATCCTGTTCAATTATTGTCCCTCCCCAACAGACAAACAGACAATCAAGTGTCTGTGTAGACATCCAGCTGGCTGAGAGCAGAGCTGGAGAGCACTGATGGGCTAGTGTGTTTTACCGCTGTGCCAATTGAGCAGCCAATCCAATTCGTGCAGATGCATCACTACACCTATTGCCTCAGTGGCGAGGCTCGACCCAGCCCGTTACAGTTTTTGTTCTCGTTGTAAAGCTGCATATAATCCTTTCGCAAACTGAAGATCAGCTCCATGTTTAAGCCTAATTGTACCGGTTGAGTACCCAGCCAGGCCAGAGGCACCAGCAAGACTCAGGCTTGAGACTTAGGCCTTGACAGTGGTGGATAAGGGTATTGTTGCATGACTGGAGTGACCAGAGTTACTCTGACTTGACTTGGAATAAGGCAACATTGATCCGACAAAATGTTTTTGTTCTTACTTGGTGACTTTGAAGTTTGTACCAGAACAGAGGTTGATGGCTCCATCTCCTGATCCTACTAACAGATCTCCTGTCTTCAACACCTTCAGAGAACTGACACCCTACACACACACACACACACACACACACACACACACACACACACACACACACTATGAACTAAACATGTCCAAACGTTCTCAAAATAGGTGCAGTGGTACCCAAAGCTGCCATTAAGAAAAATCTGAAGTACTGTACTTCTCTGCTCATGTACACTATATGGACAAAAGTATTGGGACACCTCTTCAAATTTCCCTTCTAATTTTTGTGTTCATGTGTTTTAGCCACAACAATTGCTAACAGGTGTAATAAAGCAATTATATAAAGAAAAGTATGTGCTTTCAAATTTGTAGCAACAGTTGAGGGATGGTCTTCAGCCCCACTGAACAGCTTTGGAATAAACTGAAACATCAGTTAAAGCTTTCTTGAATAACATCACTGCCATGAGGCTGTCATGAACCACACCTACTTTTCAAGTGTATGTAACTTTGAAAGTAAGCTATGAAGCATGTGACCAGAAGAAGCTGCTTTAGACCCACCTTGCTGAATTTGTGTTTTACAGGACCGAAGCTGTTCAGCAGTTGACTCTTCAGGTTCACTTTCAGGACGTCACCACTCGTGGTACCGCAGTAAAAGAACCCATCATCCTCAGGAATCTGTACATAAATAAATCATTATTTTATATATTACAATGTATTTTTTTTATTATCTGTTTCGTCTTGGCCAGGTCTGTGGAGGATCCAGAGCTACATGAAATCTACAGGGCCCTGGAAAAGGGTGCCAGTCCATCACAATGCACAATGCTTTAAACACAGTGGTAGTTATCTGCCTAAGTACACTGCATGAGTGGTTGCCAGATAGTGATCTATGTATCACTGGTAGTACATGAAACACCTCAAGATGGTACAGATGTACGGAGAATTACAGGTATGTGATTTACATAATCAGTAAAAAAAAGAAAAGTAAGTGGAACTATATTAAATACTAATTACATCTACACTGAATGTTAGTATGGATCCTATAGCTTTGTGTACTGTGGATGTTCCTCTCACCTCTATACATTTAATAATCCTCTTTAACTGTCCCGTCTGACACTCAGTGGGTCTGATTTTCCTGTTTGGAAGGTCCAGTTCCCAAACGCGGAGTGTACCACTGCAATAAGGGACAGAAAAACAAAATGAACTCCTTAATCACATTAAAGTCTTCGGTTTCTGTTAATAATTGTAGTTAATACTTTGCTTTTGAAAATCACTAATTATAAACAACTCTACTAAAATGTATACATTTTCTATCCCACATGTAGATCAGCTGATCTGTTTCTTTAACGTGACTGTGTGGAGGAATGTGTGTTCGTACTTTCCGGCGGAGATGAAGACCTGGTCGCTCTGGTTGCTGTAACTGATGGTGTGGCAGTGACCGGCGCTTTGAGCAGAGGCAGGACTTCCACAGATTGCCTCCTTCTTCTCCACGTTCCACAACACAATACTGCACACATAGACATTCAGCACACGGTTTAGTGTTTAGTACATACAAGGTGAAAAATGATGTTAAATTTTTGACGTTACCTGCTGTCATCTTGGCCTCCCAGAGACACCAGGTACTTTTCATTTGGAGAGAAAGCCAGTGCTTCTACTTTAGCTTTATGAAGAACAAGTCTGGCGTAGTTTTCTCGTTTGGCATAATCCCAAATTATCACATCCGCCTGAGACAAAAGCATATCAAAAAGAGGTGGAAACTGTTACGTCACCAATGCTGAGTACTTAAACAATCTTTTTTTTTCTGTGATTGTTTAATTAAATCACTTTCTTGTTTATGTTTCCAAGAACACCTCATACCTCATTACAAATTATGATCAACTACAACGGGTGACTTCTCTTTGTCCATATAAACAAGGCTAGTCTGACTGCACCTGTTACAAAGTACCAGGAACAGTGGCCTCTTTGCCAGACTTAAGAAGAACTCCCAAACTACTACATTATTCTGAAAGGAAATTTGTCTACAAATAAACAGAACCTGATAAATAAGAACCTGATGGAACCTGAGTGTCATTGTCTTTATTCAAGCAGGCTTTACATTACCATGGTGTTAGAGGCTAGCATGCACAATGAAGGTCTTGCTCCAAAATCAGCATCTTAAAGGTCGACTGAAAAAATGGTCAAAGAAAAAAGCAATAGCAGAGTTTTTTTTATTACATAACAGCCTTTAATCCTACGGTGATGTAAAACTTGCTTGACTGTGGACAGTGTCATCCATGTTCCAGCAGTTTCCAAATAATGGCATGGCTGTTTCAGTGGACGTACTTTCTCTGAGCATAAGGGGAAAAGGTATGTTTACCTCCCAACCTTGGCAAATAGACAGCACTGTTCCATGCTCTGACTGTGGCTGCAGTAAAACTAATCCTGTTTATATGGGCACTGAGAAGTCACTAGCTGTCAAAAAGTCCAAGACTACCCTGAAATAAACCATGAAATATCCTGGGGTGTATGTACATTTTTAACCTCAACTTCATGCTGGTTTCTTAGACAAAACATTTCGAATCGTCTAAGCAGATTGAACTTTTATAAATGTAGTTCTAAATTCGACTACCATAAACGTGATGGTTCACCTTAAAGCCCATGAAGGTGACCTGTCCTGATGCTATATATCTTCCACTTTTCGATACAGACAGACAGGAGATGTTGTTGGTGTGACCATGAAGGAATTCCTGCTTTCCATCTTTTAGGTTTTTAATGATCAGTGTGCAGCCGAGAGGGTAGATGAGATGTTCTCGATCAGGATGAACCTGCAGTCCTGAGTATACATGACCTGGAGAAGATAGGTGGGAGAAAAAGACAGATTTACACTTTAAAATTTTTATATCATTATTTTTTTATCAAAATTGGAAACGTTTGGTTCAAAGCCTCATTTTAGACACAGAATTGAAACACCAGTAACATTCTGACAGATTAATGTTCTCCTCACACAGACAGTATCGGGCGAGCATTGAACCTAGTCCAGTTTCAACAAAATTTACTGTACAAGCATGCTATTGAATTAAATTAAAAGGTTTAAAATCAGAAAAAACATTTACTGTAACTGTAGTAAAGAAATACCGAATAGACCCCAGACTCCAGTGAATCAATATGGTGAATCAACGAGCTGTGTAAAATCATTTGAAGAAAAAAAGTGACAGTTTTGTGATCTATAAACCAGCCCTGATCCCCCTGACAGAACCAAAAGAACCATGGTAAACAAACTCTTAACTCTTAAAGAGCTTTTTAAATTTAATATGAAAGGAACTGGTGGGTGACGCAGAGGTAAAATACACTAGTCCAGGGTTTGAATCGCAGCAGTGCTATCGACCAGTCACCCTTGTCAGAGTATTTTCAGTGCCGGTCCCAAGCCCGGATACAACAACGAGGGCTGTATCAGGAAGAACCCGGCTTAAAATCTGTGCCAAACAAAGCATGCAAGGTCTGTGTGTGTGTGGTTGTGAAAAATAAATCAGACCCACCGCGACCCTGACCAGAATATAGCGGTGGTAAAACATACAACGAACTAAAAGTTAAAGATAAACTTTATTAACAGTTACATGTTATCACTGCAGATGTTTATAATGTTAATAAAATAATTTAATGGTATATTATGGAGGATGTTTTGATAGTTTAACTGTCCGACGTTAGATGTTAGATGTTTTTGGTTTCTAATCTTACCGTTAAATCCGATAACCGCTTGCAGTTGGAGCTGAGGAACCTCCTGCACTTCTGCAGCCATCTGCACTCCCAAAATATTACAATAATTAACGAATTTAAACTCGAATTAAATGTTAAAAGTGTGAAAATGCGCCGGACATTAAAGCGACCACAACCGCAGTAACCATGGGACTGTTTGGGTGGGTCGCTAGGCAACCACGTGACGTAATCGCCCTGTTTTAGTATCGTTATTTAGATCTTTAATTTTTGTAAAACGCTTTTTAAATTATTTTACTTTAATAAAAGTATTTGTTTTAAAATGTATTAGCAATATACACTGATCAGCCATAACATTAAAACCACCTCCTTGTTTCTACACTCACTGTCCATTTTATCAGCTCCACTTACCATATAGAAGCACTTTGTAGTTCTACAATTACTGACTGTAGTCCATCTGTTTCTCTACATACCTTTTTAGCTTGCTTTCACCCTGTTCTTCAATGGTCAGGAGCCCCACAGGACCCCCACAGAGCAGGTATTATTTAGGTGGTGGATGATTCTCAGCACTGCAGTGACACTGACATGGTGGTGGTGTGTTAGTGTGTGTTGTGCTGGTATGAGTGGATCAGACACAGCAGCGCTGCTGGAGTTTTTAAATACTGTGTCCACTCACTGTCCACTCTATTAGACACTCCTACCTAGTTGGTCCAGCAGTGACAGTAAGGTGTTTAAAAACTCCAGCAGCGCTGCTGTGTCTTATTCAGTCATACCAGCACAACACACACTAACACACCACCACCATGTCAGTGTCACTGCAGTGCTGAGAATCATCCACCACCTAAATAATACCTGCTCTGTGGTGGTCCTGTGGGGGTCCTGACCATTGAAGAACAGCATTAAAGGGGGCTAACAAAGCATGCAGAGGAGCAGATGGACTACAGTCAGTAATTGTAGAACTACAAAGTGTTTCTATATGGTAAGTGGAGCTGATAAAATGGACAGTGAGTGTAGAAACAAGGAGGTGGTTTTAATGTTATGGCTGATCGGTGTAATAAGTCTCATACTGAAAAACTACTACAGTATAAACTTTAATTAATATGTTCATTTTATGTAAATATGTTTAATATTAATATCTACACATCTTTCATTATTTGTTTAATATTGGTTAGTTTTGTATTTATTATTTAAAGAATCATTTACATAAATAATTATCATTTTGATAAATTATCATCAAAAGATACCACTTCATTTTTTATTCATTCAGCTTTAGTTAATTTATTTATTAATTGTTTATACAAATAAATTGTAGAAAAACATTCAGAAATGTCATTAAATGTGGTAATAAAACACACTTAATTTAATATAAATCCATATGCTGTCATTCTGAATAAAAAAAAGCAAAAGTAATTTATAATTTGGTAAAAGTACTTTGGTTTGTCATGTTGTTCAAAGAAGTGTTGCATTTGGTTATCTTAAATAATGTAAAATGTTTTTACATTTAGTATAAGCTAACTTGTGATATAATCCAATCAATTACAGGTTGAGGGCCTTTCTCAAGGACTCAACAGTGGCAGATCTTCAGATTACTACCTTAGCTGCTGATCTACCATTGGCCTCACAATCACAGAGCTCCAAAATATTTTATTATACACCATCAAAATGATTTACATAAAAAAAAAGAAAAAGAATCATAAAAATGAATCACAGAAGCAACACAGTGGCATAAGCAGGTTTATCTGTTCAGTGAAGAGGGTTTCTAATCTAATCTATAATGAAATCACCTGCACCGTCAGGATATTTTAGGCTACTCAGGATCACACAGTAGTGAAAGAACATCACGTTTTAAAGTGTTTACTCTATACTGGCTTCAGTTACGTAAATTCTAAATGTCTTTTCATTTTTAAGTAAACATACTGCAGTTTTAAAATTTCATAGAATTTGTTGAATGTGAGCATTTTCAAATAATTAATAAATACATTTTCTAATGATTAACAAACTACTGTACAAAGACATGACGTTAAAAAACATGTTTACGCCACTGTGTGTTAATAAATAACTGAAATAAACAGACTGTCTCTGAATAAGTTACACACGACCTTCACACATCAGAACACACAATGAGAACACATTCAGCCTGTGGTGTTTTTGTGGAAAGATCTGGCACAACCGTTGGCTCACTCGTTGTGCTGAATTCCCCAAACCTCCAGGCTGTGGATCCTGAATTTGCCCCGGCACAGGACAGGACTCTCAAACGTATCACAGCATTCAGAATGTCCGACTGTCAGGTCAGAAAAGAGAGACAGAGCATGTCCTCCATCTCCACCTGGTACACACAAAAACACTCACAGTGATTCAAACTCATGTGACCCAGAGTTAATGTTCAGACAGACAGGAACGGGCAGGAACGGATTATACAACAAACAAATATTGGTTCATTATAACACACAGCTGCAAGCCTCGTGAAATGGCCTAATTAGTAATTATGATTGACAGCTAGTGACTTCTCTGTGCTCTTTTAAATAGGATTAGCTCAACTCCATCATTTCCATGCATATCTGCAAATTTTCACAAGTCAGGAAAGTAACTTGAAACCATTGAATCAGCTTCAGGTCCCAAAATTATCTGTACAAGCACCTGTCAGTGGTCAGTGGTCTGTTTGGCAAGGTTGGAAAGTAAAGTCATACTGTCACATTATGCTGGGAAATTAGTGTGGATAGTCAGACTTACTTTCCTGACTTATAATCCAAGAACCAACTAAAAACTTAGGAAGGAGATGGATGGATGAATGGATAGATGGACAAATAGATTGATAGATGAATGGATGAATAGATGGACGGATGGATGGATGGAAGAGTGGATGGAAGGATGGATGGATGGATGGATTAATAGATTGATGAATGGGTAGAATAATGGGTGGATGGATGGATAAATGGATGAGTAGATTGATGGGTGGATGGATGGATAGATGGATGGATGGACGGATGGATGGATGGAGATGGAGGCATAAATGGAGAAATAGTTGGGGTAGATGGATGGATGGTTAGAAGGCTGGATGGATGGAGACTGATAAATGAATAGATAGAGGGATAAATGTAGGGATGGGTGAAGGGATCAATGGATGGAACTATGGATAGATGGGAGAATGGATAGATAGAAGGATGGAAAGATAGAGATAAATGAAGGGATGGATGGATGGATAGATAGATGGATAAATAGAGAAATAGATACTAAAATGTAGCTTACCAATAAGCAACATCTCGTCAGTTCCACTCATGAACTGATTTGTCATGGCAGGAGAGTTGGAGCAGGATGATCCCACAGAGTCACAGGAACTGGAAGTGGAGGAAGAAGAAAACATGGAAGATTTCTTTGTTCTTGTTGTTCCTGAGATGTGCAGTATGGCTCTTTGGTAGCGCTCCATCGCTGGCCTTAGCTAAAATCATTTTAAAAGATCATCATGTTTTATAAAAGTCCTGATATACAAGTTATTTATTTCACATTCACAGGTTCTGTATCTTTAGAAGAATAGAATTGTGAAGAAACATAATTAGGGCTCATAGATGAATCTTAGGAATCACTGGTGTATGTTTACAAGTTTATTTACAGCGTTTGTACTTGAGGAAGCAAGATGAATCGTAACGTTGACCACAGTGTTTACAGTTAGATTTAAGGCTAGTTAAGATGAGTTTGTTGTTGAAACCAGGTGGATGAATGAAGACTCTTCTGATATATACAGTACATTAATAGGAAACCTGATCTGCTGGATGTATTCTTGATGGAAATATGAAGCAGTACGTACAGTGAAAACAAAGCACTCTCCAGTGCCAAAGAACTGCTGCTTCTGTCTGTCATGCTTCCTCAGAACCCAGTCTGAAGCTAGAAATGCTCCACACACCTAAGAGAGAATACAGATCTGATTTGGGACACACACATCATGGTAAGGATGCTTGCACAGTGCACAATTCTTAATTGTGATATTTGATACTCACTTCTTCATCTACAGTTTTTAGGAGCAGCACCGTCGGCTCATGACCATCAACATGAGAATAAAACCTTCAAATGAAAAAAAAAACTGAATCAAACACACTTAAATGAACTGCTTGAAATTCATTGCAGGTCAGTTTATTGTTATTTAATGGTAATAGTCATATCCAATTTCTTAATTGTATCTCCTCTACTGCTGAAGACCCCGATGAGGGCTGAACCTATCACGCCCCCTCTGACACACACAGGATGTGTTCGAAAACCTAGTGAGCTGCCTTGCTGTCTTACTGTCTACATAGGCAGCTGCCCAAATAGAGAGGATTCTAATAAGTAATCGACTTATAAGGCAGGTTTATTCGAACGCACTACTTAGACAGCGATTCCATCAGTTTTCGCTTACTAAGCTAACACAGTTAGCATCATGCAATTCAAACCAATGGGATGGGGTGGCACAACGAGCTAGCATGTCAACTAAGGTCTCCCTCCATGTACCGAAAACGGTTACAAAAAAATGACACTTTATACAAATTAAAAATCAATAATAATTTATTTACGTTTAAAAATAACTCCGTTCGTTTCTCCACACCGTCCGCCATGTTTTTTTATTTTTCTGTGAGAAAAGTTATGCCGCATTGAATGCTGGGATTGCCTTCACCGCTAAGGCAGCATCGGGTGCTCACTCGTTCTTGAGTCAAAATAGCATTGAAATTTTAAGATGCCTAACTAGACAGCATATTAAGGCATCTAGGATTTTGAACAGCCTACTTCTCGGGAGCGCGGGTAGGATGACATAAAATGCTGTCTATGTAGAGAGATCACTAGATTTTCGAACACAGCCACAGAGTCACGCACTGCTGTCCTTTATTCACCATCTCTGTGCAACACCTCAACTTGACAGCAGAGACTGAACTGCAGCAGCAAATAGAAATTTCAACGGCTCTGCATCCCCCAGACATAGCCAATCATGTACGTGTAGGCACCCGGCCAGTCGATAGCAGAGCTAAGTTTCAGCACTGGTAAGCAACTGTGTATTTATCTCTGTACCACCTGATCACCCTGCAGACAGTTTCCTCTAATCATGGTGGTAATCTGCTCTGTCTGGAGTTTTGACCTTTCCAAGAATTTTCTCTAGCATCCATAAACATGTTGATACCTGCAACACTCGCTACGACACAGTAAAGCAGGTGACACACAGCAATGATGGAACTATATTTTGTCTAGAAATAATTCATCAACTCCTGCAACTCCTCTCTCCTAGCTTTTTTTGTCATTAAAAGGGCATGTGGGTTACTACATTGCAGCCAGTGATTTCATGAACGCGACTCTGACCAGCCTAAAGTGATGGTAAAATATTAAATGGTAAAATATTAAACTGAAATGAAAATGAAATACATAATAAAATCACAAATATTCAGCTTATTTTAAGGTTTAAGAAAAGATTGTGGATTTTGGTGTTAAATGACGTACGATGTGAGGTCTCTGTCGTGTTGCTCGGTGCTATAGAGGCGTGTTGGACTGAAAAGGGCGAAACGTTCAGGAATCCAAGACCACACCACCCTCATCTCTGTTTCAGATACCACACTGGAGGAGAACCTGTCCAACTCCACACTAGGATAAGAGCTGAAAATACAACAAAGCATGTTTTTTTTACCCCAAAAGTCACTGTGATCATTTACAGAAGGGATTGAGAATTGTGTATTTGAAGCTGTATCGATGTACACTATATGGCAAAAAGTATGTGGACACCTGGCTATGAGGTTGTTGGACGTCTTATTCCAAAACCAATCATATTAACATTGAACCCTCTAGTCCCTTTGCAAATGTAACATGTAAGTTCAAAAGAATTTGAACTGTTTTTGTAAGAATGTGTGCCCAAGTCAAGGTTTTGTCTAGCCCTATACCAAACTCTTCAAAATGTCTTTATGGGCCACTCTTTGCGCACATTGTTGTTTTATCATAGAGTAGTGCACACCATAGGTCAATGATGAGGGATCTCAGAACGTCAATGGCAAAATGATTTTACACAATAAATACACTATTTGGCTACATATGTAACATAACTGTGTGCCTGTCAGAGTCCATAAATAACTGGTTTGAGAAATAGTGTTTGTAGGAACTCTAGTGGCCTGCCCAAAGCTCTGACCTCATCCCTAAATGAATTGGAACTTTGACTGTAAGCCAGGCCTTCTTTTTAACATCACAAATGCTCTTTTGACTTAATGGGCAAAAATGTTTATCTTAACGGTCAGGTTTAAGTAATATACACCGATCAGCCATAACATTAAAACCACCTCCTTGTTTCTACACTCACTTTGTAGTTCCACAATTACTGACTGTAGTCCATCTGTTTCTCTGCATGCTTTTTTAGTGCCATTTTCATGCTGTTTTTCAGTGGTCAGGACCCCCACAGGACCACCACAGAGCAGGCATTATTTGGGTGGTGGATCATTCTCAGCACTGCTGTGACAATGACATGGTGGTGGTGTGTTAGTGTGTGTTGTGCTGGTATGGATGGATCAGACACAGCAGCGCTGGAGTTTTTAAATACTGTGTCCACTCACTGTCCACTCTATTAGACACTCCTACCTAGTTGGTCCACCTTGTAGATGTAAAATCAGAGAAGATCGCTCATCTATTGCTGCTGTTTGAGTTGGTCATTTTCTAGACCTTCATCAGTGGTCATAGGACGCTGCCCACTGGGCGATGTTGGCTGGATATATTTTTGGTTGGTGGACTATTCTCAGTCCAGTAGTGACAGTGAGGTGTTTAAAAACTCCATCAGCGCTGCTGTGTCTAAAGAACAGCATGAAAGGGGGCTAAAAAAGCATGCAGAGAAACAGATGGACTACAGTCAGTAATTTTAGAACTACAAAGTGTAGAAACAAGGAGGTGGTTTTAATGTTATGGTTAATTGGTGTAAATATAATATAATTTAGGTCATATAGTGTATAAGAAAGGTAGCTAAAAGCATGAGGCCAAAAAGGGACGCTGCTTTAGCTGGTCAACTGGAGGGTTGTGTCTCAAATCACATACTATTTTATCATACACTAAAACTGAATTAGGAACCTCGACATTGCTGGAGAACTACTTTACACACTGTTTAGTAAATAGGAATGTATTTGGGACATTGCAGCTGCCCCACTCCATAAAATAGTGAGTATACGTTTGAATGGCCTCAGCTACAGCATTGGTTGCAGGCACGCATGCAAGGATGCAGTTTGGTATAAAACTCTTCACATCTGAACATTTCTCACCTCTCATGCTGTATTCCTTTCTGTTCTAGCACCTGTTTGTTAGCATGGTAGAGAAAGTGAAGCTCGTTGCGTGTGGGTAGCTGAATGCTAAAGGCTCTCTGAAGCAGATCATTGATGCTACTGTGGCGGCTCACGTTCTCCACGAACCTCTTCATGTCCTGCTTAAAATCATCGACATCGGCCACACGGGAACTCACTGACACCTTATACAGGCTAAGGAGCGCTAATGCTACACGATATAGCACCTTGTACCCCTCGACCAGGTAGACGTCCAGCACTCGGATAGCATAACTAAAAGGCAGGTCGGCAAAAATCCACATGATCCAGTCAGAGTAGAACTCAAACAGGCTCTGATGGGAGTTAGCAATTAGCTTACGGATTCCTTTGCAATATCTGTTAGCCAAATCACCGAAGGTCATGCAGGAACTGTGAGTGGTGATGAAGTTCTGATCAATGTAGCGTTTTTTCGGATCTGTATAAGTCACTAGTGAGCAGATGCTGTGGAAGCATTGAGCCTCGTCCTCACTGTAGTGAAGAAGGAGAGAGACCAGAGCTGGTAAAATTGGGCAAAATGTAACCTCTGGGAAGTTCTCACTAACACACAGTAAGATCTTCTTCACTGAGTTCAGGCCTGATTTGTTAAGGCAGTAGCGAGGAATCTCACCATCCTTCATGAATTTTGGGAAGGGATACGTGCTTATCCCATGCTCGAATATCTTCTGGGCTAAATCCTGATACCTTTCTGAATCTGCTGTGCTACTCGTACACTCGATGCATTGTATGATGTGTTGGTAGGATTTGGCTCGCAAGGTATGTGGTGACACCCAGAATCCGGATCGAGCCATTTCTTTCAGCTGTGCGTGGTCACTGGAAACTATTTTCTGTAGGCGAGAAGCTGATTCAGGGTCGATCTTCTCCCAGTCTACATACTGACCGTATTTCATTCCAGTAGATGAGCTGATTTTCCAGCTGTCTGGTTCTGAGATGGTCAACATTGGAATGTTTTTAGGGTTTCCTCTGGTACCTAAGAGAAGAAAAAACCTCCTTAATAAAAGATGCGAGCAACAGCTGTATCATTTATGTCATCATTAATATGTGTTTTTATAACCTAGGTACACATGCAACAACTAATGCCATACAATGGCAGTCGGGTGGTGCAGCTGTCTGATGCATCAGCCCCTCACTGTGGAGGTCTGAGTTTAAGTCTCAGTGATCAGGTGCACAACAGAAGAAACTGGCTGAGTGTAGATCATTTTTAAATTTTAAGTTTTTAAAATCAACCCTTTTTCAACTTTATGATAATAATGTTGCAAAATCTGGTGCACAATGCACCTGGTTTCATTATGAAAGATGTTGTTGGCCGCACGGGTGGCACAGCGGTCTAATAAGCTGCAGGAAGAGACACTGGCCGACATTCCCTCCCTTAAACATGTCCAATTGTGTTTGTGTGAATGCCTGGCCAGGTCAGTGGCTCTGCTGAGATTTCAACCCAGTTCCAACAGTCCACAGTGGT
Organism: Trichomycterus rosablanca; assembly: GCF_030014385.1. NCBI lineage: Eukaryota > Metazoa > Chordata > Actinopteri > Siluriformes > Trichomycteridae > Trichomycterus > Trichomycterus rosablanca. Next base: position 7,468,108 of record NC_085993.1, on the reverse strand, counting down.
GTGCTAGCATGTTAGACTGCTGCACCACCCAAATGCTCAACAATAAGCAGCATCTTCAATCATCTCCATGGAACATGAAGCACTGAGATGCTTACATGTACAAACAAGTTTTTAGACCAAACAAAGCAATAATCAGATAAAGCAAAAATTAAAATCTTTCACCATACTTCAGCTCCTGGAAATAGAAGGGTTGTATATGCATGTGATGTTGAGAAAGTTCCTTAAAATCAATTTTATTACTACAGTGTCAAAAAAATTGGAAGAGATGGACCCGGACTTTAAAACATGTTAAAGCTGATTATTAAAAACACTGATTGTACCTCTGTGATCTTTGCTGTGATGCTTCTGTTGATTTGTTTTGGATCTTTTTGGTGCTGGTTTGCTCCAACTGTTTTTGTCATTCTTTTTTTTTCCAGCATCCAGCTGAAAGATCAGATTTTTCTCATTGTTTTCTTCATCCTTCAATGTGTAGAAAGATCTGGATCGAGGTCTCCTGTTAAACTCAATCACGTCCGTAGGATCAAAGAGTGAGCAAGAACGAAGCCTTTGACAACCATCTGAGCTGCTGCTGATCATCTCCTAATCCTCTGGACTGAAGCCAGAGAGCTCAGTGCGTGGAGAAACCTGCAACATTCTTCTGGTTAGAAGGTTTGATCAGTTGCTGAACTTGTAGCTCTAGTGTTAGTTGTGATTTGGTCAGTGTAAGTGAGATTTATACATTTAAGATTAATTTATATTGGAAATGTTTAAAAAAAAAAGATCAGAAGGATCTCAAAGCTGTTTTAAAGAATTCAAAATATGGTTTAAAGAATTCAAAGTCAGGTTTAGGTAAAAGAGCTGAGTGTTGGAAGCTTTAGAAGAACTTAGAAGAACACAATAAGAGATCAACAGTGTGTAAATTTCAAAGGACCATGTCATTTTAGTTATAAGATCAATTTGTTTGTAAAATTTCATTGATAAGTTCACACTGCCCTTGACTGGTGCAAAAGTCTTATACACCTTAAATTATTTGTGTTGTTTTGTGAAGCCTCTGGTAACTTTTTTTACTTTTCTTCTTCTTTAGATGAGTCTGGAATATTTTTAAAATCTAAAATTTTAGAAACTGAAGATGTTGAAGGTGCTGGAAAGACTTTAGTATGTCTTGGGGGAGTTTAAAGAATGATTAGGTTAAATCAAGAAGATTTTCTGAAAGGTTCTGGATTCATTTTGAACAACAAATAACATTTTAATGATTTTACCAGATTTTATTCTATTTCATTAGAAGCATGAAAGAAATTAGAAAAGATTGGATGAGTCTAGATCACATTAGCACATTTGTGACAGTTTACATGATTTTACAATTTTACAAAGATTAAACAAAATGTATAAGATGTTTTAAATTGTTAAATGAAGGACGTTTGGAGAAATCCTTAAGCCCTACACTGAAATTTGGAGGTTAGAAGATTTTATGAGGTGTTTGTAAGATTTTGTAAGACACTTGTTAGAAGATTTTCAAGCTCAAAGTTTAGAAACCTTGCAAGGATTTAGAAGGATTTCAAATAGTCAAGAAGTCATGATAAAAGTTTAGACTAAAATGATCCAAAGTCTGGAATGATTTAATAAGATACGAGATCAATTTAGAGATTAGTTTAGACATTTACAAGCAATTAGAAGAGCTTAGAGGAGTAGGTTTTGAACACAGAAATTTTGAATTACCTTGAAAATGAATCTTTCAGAAGATGTTGCAGAGGTTCAGGAGGTTTAAAAAGTCTGTGCAGGTCTGGTCTTAACTTCAGGTTGTTCTCCAGGCTCAATGTGATTGTGGAGGTCGGGCGATTTATGCAGATCACTTGTGTTTAAGTTTGAAGCAAGTGGTGGAAAATTCCAATCACTCATCTGTAGAAAGTGAGATGGTTACCTGTGTTTATGAAGGAAACACGTCGAAAATACAGGCTTTACCGATTCCAAAACAAATACTGACTGCATCATTAGCCAGTGTACATCCAAGAATGTTTAAATAAAGTTACACATCAAATAATCTCCAGTATTTTTACTATGTTAAAGAAACATTTAGAACATCCCTTCTGATTACTGAGTTCAAGTGTTTCAGCCACACCCACTGATAAGAGGTGTATAAATTCAATTATACAAAATACATTATATGCTTATTATATGCTTCTAACTTTGGTGGCAACAGTTTGAGGAAGGCCCTTTCCTGTTCCAGCATGCCTGTGTCTGTGTGCATAAAGTAAAGTCCATATAAACATGTTGTGTAAGTCCTGACTTAAGTTTCATTACACATCTTTGGGATAAATTGGAACATCAACCATGAGTCAGGCTGAATAGACTAAATAGGCACAGATTCCCACAAACACACTCCCAAATTGTGTGTATTATGGAGATTATTGTCATGCTGAAAGAGAAAGGGGAATCCCCAAACTGTTGCCACAATATTAAAAACATATCATTATATCATTGTATACACCTAATAGCAATGAATGTGGCCGAAACCACTAAAATAAATTATTTAAAGGAGTGTCCATATACTTTTGGCTATATACTGTATTTTTAGTGTTTAAGTCATATTCTAATTAAAATATATAAAACATTTACAGATTTGTGTGCTTTTAACACTGTTGTTTTGCTTTTTTGATTTCATACTTGTTCGTAAAGGCTCCACTTTCAAAAGAGATCCGGTTTGTTTTCACCCAAACACGTTTGTGTCATCATAAAACAATGAGCATGACAATGTTTGGTGTAAACGATTATTACCATAATTTATGCCAACATGGCAGCTTGAAATCAGTGAATCATGCGTGTAATGATGTCAAACTCAACATTATTACATTAGATACTAAAGAATTGTATACAATACTAGATGGTCTTCCAGTAGGTGTTGCAAAACTTTTGAGTTTTTGAGTACTGGAGAACATTGTAATAAATGACTTTATCATCTGGTCGATGTCCAGCTCGAACTGTAGATTTAGACATTTTCAGGTGAGTAGCTATTTTTGATTGCCATTCCCTGACTTATACAGGTTAACACGTTCTCCCCGTGTCTGCGTGGGTTTCCTCCAGGAGTTCCAGTTTCATTCCACAGTCCAAAGACATCCAACCAATTCTGGAGACACAAAATTGTTCATGACTGTGTTTGACATTAATCTTGTGAACTGATGAATCTTGTTTCTGTCATGAATGTAACCAAAGTGTAAAACCTGATGTTAAAATCCTAATAAATAAATAAATAAATACAGGTTAACACACTTTTCCCTTATTTGAATTGTGTGTACTCTTGTCTTACCTGTTTTTAAGGAATGACTAGAACTTCGTATCACTTCATATTTATACCCCAGCAAAACAGGAAGTCATTAATTACTGCTAGAAGATTAACTACTGAACATCACCCAACTGCTGCCATATCACCCAACTGCTGCCACATCACCCAACTGCTGCCATATCACCCAACTGCTGTATCTCAAAATAATGACTAAGTATCTCAAAATAATGACATAGCAATTCAGTTAAAAATGCAGTAAATGCAGTAAATCTAGATGCTCTAAGGTTATTAGATGTTATAATCCAGATCTTCTTATCAGGAGCAGATAATAATAATAATAATAATAATAATAATAATAATAATAATAATAATAATAATAATAATAATAATAATAACAACAACAATAATAACAACAACAACAACAATAACAACAACAACAAAAATAATAATAATAATAATAATAATAATAGTAATAAGAAAAAGAACAAGAAGAAAGTTTAACATCCGGGTCCTCCTCTGTGCGGAGTTTGCATGTTCTCCCCGTGTCTGCGTGGGTTTCCTCCGGGTGCTCCGGTTTCCTCCCACAATCCAAAAACATACAGTCAGGTTAATTGGAGACACTGAATTGCCCTATAGGAGAATATATATGCCTATATGTTTGTGTGTGTGTGTGTGTGTGTGTGTGTGTCTGCCCTGCGATGGACTGGCGCCCCGTCCAGGGTGTTACTGTGAAAAGCTGGGATAGGCTCCAGCACCCCGCCCTTCCCCCCCAATTAGATAAGCGGGTAAGACAGTGAGTGAGTGACTGAGTGTTCTGCATTCATAAACAGGCTGATCAGTATGAAGAGCGCTTGTGAGGTTTGTCTCTGCCTGGACGCCGTAGTGACGTCACTGTGAAAGCAGGAATTGTTGGTCGCTTTGTAGTGTTTTATCTGGCGGAGGAATTTTATTATTATTATAATCGTTAATTATGATATAAATGTAGGAAACTATCAAATAATAACCTGAAACATGTCTCAGGATCTCTGGTAAGTTGTAAAATAGACTGTTATTGCTGTCATTAGTTAGCATTGCTAGGGAAGTTAGCCATGTAGCTGCTAATGTAAACACTGTTAATGTTGAGTCAGGTGACAGTGTTCCGTGCAGTATCTAATATTATCTAGTACAGAGTGATTTTATGCGTATTTTTGATGAAGAAGGGGAAGGAAACTATATACATCATTATATCGATAAAACCTCTTTGAATAAATCAAACACACAGACTGAATGAATGTAAAGGACAGTCACAGTGTTCCGTACGGCAGACCCTTTAAACTGCAGGGAAATGATTTTCTAATCAGGACTGCTGAGCTGGATAGATGAAGAATAAGGGATCAGTTGGTGAGAGATTCATGCCTTGATGCAGTAGAAATTTGGGCTGTCAGGAGGTGTATTCTTGGTTCCTCATTATAAAGAATCATGACTCTTACTCTTCAGGTTCTTCACCATAGATTTATGTAAACATGTTCTTTTAACCTGCTGCCTTCAACTGCTGGAGCAGCTTTTTGTTTATATTTCTTTAACCCATTTACATAAAAAGTTTTCCATAGCTGCTCCATCTTTATGGAACCCTCTTCCCAAACACCTACAGGGGTTGGACAAAATAACTGAAACACCTGGTTTTAGACCACAATAATTTATTAGTATGGTGTAGGGCCTCCTTTTGCGGCCAATACAGCGTCAATCGGTCTTGGAAATGACATATACAAGTCCTGCACAGTGGTCAGAGGGATTTTAAGCCATTCTTCTTGCAGGATAGTGGCCAGGTCACTACGTGATGCTGGTGGAGGGAAACGTTTCCTGACTCGCTTCTCCAAAACACCCCAAAGTGGCTCAATAATATTTAGATGTGGTGACTGTGCAGGCCATGGGAGATGTTCAACTTCACTTTCATGTTCATCAAACCAATCTTTCACCAGTCTTGCTGTGTGTATTGGTGCATTGTCATCCTGATACACGGCACCGCCATCGGATGCACATGGTCCTCCAGAATGGTTCGGTAGTCCTCGGCAGTGACGCGCCCATCTAGCACAAGTATCGGGCCAAGGGAATGCCATGATATGGCAGCCCAAACCATCACTGATCCACCCCCATGCTTCACTCTGGGCATGCAACAGTCTGGGTGGTACGCTTCTTTGGGGCTTCTCCACACCGTAACTCTCCCGGATGTGGGGAAAACAGTAAAGGTGGACTCATCAGAGAACAATACATGTTTCACATTGTCCACAGCCCAAGATTTGCGCTCCTCGCACCATCGAAACCGACGTTTGGCATCGGCACGAGTGACCAAAGGTTTGGCTATAGCAGCCCGGCCGTGTATATTGACCCTGTGGAGCTCCCGACAGACAGTTCTGGTGGAAACAGGAGAGTTGAGGTGCACATTTAATTCTGCCGTGATTTGGGCAGCCGTGGTTTTATGTTTTTTGGATACAATCCGGGCTAGCACCCGAACATCCCTTTCAGACAGCTTCCTCTTGCGTCCACAGTTAATCCTGTGGGATGTGGTTTGTCCTTCTTGGTGGTATGCTGACATTACCCTGGATACCGTGGCTCTTGATACATCACAAAGACTTGCTGTCTTGGTCACAGATGCGCCAGCAAGACGTGCACCAACAATTTGTTCACTTTTGAACTCTGGTATGTCACCCATAATGTTGTGTGCATTGCAATATTTTGAGCAAAACTGTGCTCTTACCCTGCTAATTGAACCTTCACACTCTGCTCTTACTGGTGCAATGTGCAATTAATGAAGATTGGCCACCAGACTGGTCCAATTTAGCCATGAAACCTCCCACACTAAAATGACAGGTGTTTCAGTTATTTTGTCCAACCCCTGTACATCCTGACCTGTCCAAATTCAAGTCACTTCTCAAAACTCATCTATTCAGTGGCATTTCACTTGTAACAACACGAAAAAAAATGCTTGTATTTTGCTATTCTTTCTAATAGTTTAATGTTTAGATCGTGACAGAAATGTGAAGTTCTGGATCCTAAAACTTGTAAAGTTTTTCCGTTTCCTGATTGCATGTGAATCTGTCCTGTTTCTGTCCGTCTAATTTTAAGAAATTGTTCTTTCTATACATCTTCTACTCTTTTATATGTGCAGTGTGTTATTTATGGCTGTTCGTTCTCAATCTTTTTCTTACTGTTATTTTGTTGTTCTCTCTCATAATTTTGCTAATTAGTTTTTAATGTTACTCTCTTTGTTTTAATTTAAATTATTCTTGATGTTGATTGATGTTGTACTATTTTCATTTTGTACTATGATTTGTATGGTTTTTGTATTTGTTTTGATTATTTGTCTTATGTAAAGCGTCTTTGAGTATCTTAAAAAGCGCTATATAAATAAAATGTATTATTATTATTATTATTAAAAAGTTGGGACGTTTTGTGAAATGCAAATAAAAACGAAAATGTGATTTGTAGAAAGATTTAAATGTTTTTTCTAATCAACTTTTAAATAAAGTTATTTAAATAAAATCAGAGTTTGATGCCTGCAACAAGCTCCAAAAATTGGGACAGAGGCATGTTTACCCCTGTTATCACCTTTTCTATTAATAAGTCTTTAAAATGGTTTAGAAACTAAGGACACGGATTGTTGCAATTTTGGAAGTGAAATGTTTTTTCTCTATTCCTTCTGAATGTGAAGCTTCAGCTGCTCAACAGTCCGTGCTCACAGTTGTCTGATATGAGTCTCATCATGATATCTCTTCATAATGTTTCTAAATGTTTTTATACTGTTTATGTCATATTTCCAAAGATTTAAAACAACTTTCAGATGTTCAGTCATAAAAAAGGAAACATAAATATATGGACGTGTTTAGTTTTGAAGAATCTGAGATGAACTGCTCTGTCAAAGTTTTGTTAAAGTGGTGAATGTGAGTGTAAAAATTGAAGCATGTACAGTTTTTACTTTGTATTTATTTGTCCTAGTTTAATTTTAGATTATAATGAGTGACATGATTGATTAAATTGATTGATTGGTCTGATGAAATTTCATGCCATTTTGATTAACCATATTGAAACGACAGTAAAAGCTCTGATGATCTTCAGAAGAGAAACTCCTTTTCTTTGTCGTTTTAGGCTACAGAATTATGATGCGACCTGCCGGTTGGCTCAAGAGGTTGCCGAGACCATCCATGAAAGAAACAGACAGCAGAGAACCGGCGGAAATCCAGCTAAGGTGGGGGTTCCTAAATGCTCTCGTTATTTATTGACTGAGGAACCTGTGTGATAAAAGCAAAACCTGATGAATGAAATATACAGGTTTAAATAATGTGCATCAACTTTGTTGCTTTGTACACTCACCCCTCTTCTCCATTTCCCAATCCAAAGAGACACTCATAGGACCCCTACTGACCAGATCTGATTACATTATCATGTAATTAATGAGGGTCCCTTACTATTGATAAATACTGTAGGTCACAGGGGGTGGCAAAGTGTAAACAGCAACAGATGCGCTACAGTCAGTAATTGTATATCCACAAAGTTCGTCTGTATGGTAGGTGTAGCTTGTAGAATAATCAATGGATGTACATTTCAGATAGGTGTTCCTAATAAAGTGCTTGGTAAGAGTGTATGTTTTATAGATTTGGTGTTGGCTGATACTTAAGAATCAGTTTTTGGGGTAAAATGGGATCTGTACATCCAGACCCTGCAGAACATTTGCTGTATGAAGATGTGCTTTGTGTTTGTGCAGCTGAACATGACGTTGCGAGCGTCTCTGCAGAAGCTGAAGCAGAACATCACACAGCTGAAGGAGACTCTGGCTCGAGCCTCGGCCCAGAGACGCATGTATCCTTTCATTCCACTTAAACTTTAACCCATTCATTTTATTTCATTTACATGTTTAACACTGCCTTATCCTGGTTAGTATTGCAGTGGCTTTGGCTTCTCCCAGAATCGCTGGGTGCGATACAGTAACACACTGGACAGCAAGCCAGTCTATCTCTCTTTCAGATGCCTGACTGGCTGTTAGCACTGCTGGGGACTTGGACCCTGAAGCCCAGCGTTAGTGGGCTAGCACATTTAATGCTGTGCCAAGTCACTGTTTTCGGTGGCTATTGCTGAATAAACCAATATGGCAGTGGAAATTTCGCAGCACACTTGCCTCTCTGTACTTCTTTATTTTCGCCTGTAGAGGGCAGTGCTGTGTACTAAATAGAAATTTGTCGTCGTTATCGTGATGTCTAAAATACTTTATTGGACTCATCCCTCTGACCTGATATTGTTTTTCATCAGTCTTCACCAATAAAGTCAGATCTGTCTTTTTATAAGCTGAAATCAAGGCAGACTGAGTGGGTGACACACAGCAACACCGGTTGTACAGACTTGGGTTCAGTTACATGTTGCATCCAAAAAAAGTTTTGATTGAAATAACAACCAGCCTGTCCAAAAATGAATGATATATTTGATATAAAAGCCCATCCAAGGGACTTCAGGTCTCATCAGTGAGCTTAACATTAGGAAAGTGAATCGGTTTTGTTTACCAAATAGCATTAAGTTCAAATGATGTTTAGCAAGCTCACTCACATCTCCATTTACTGCTCATGTTTATTTGTAGTTTTATTTCTTGTAGTTCAGAATCAGAGTTTTTGTTTTTATTTCAGCTGTTGGATCCTCCTGTGGATGAAGAATATGGAAATGGTTTGTTGAATGATGTTGATGGTTATTTTTTCCCTAATGAATGAGTGCAGTATGCAGTCTGAAGCTGATCGGCGACAAAACCTGGTGGATGATTTGATGACCAGAGAAAAGCAGCTTCTGGCCTCATTTAATCAAACTGACCCTGAACCATCACGGTAACTTTAGTTCTTTTATTCTTACATCAGTTTAGTCTCTTACTATTTATTTATTTATGATTTTGGATATGAGATCAACACAATTACAAAATCAGCACAGTATCAAATTTAAACTGTTTATATCGTTATTCTACAATAAATAAACAATAAAACTAATAATACTAGCTTTAATGATTGTTTTATCATAATTACTGTTGTATTTCTAAAAACTGTAATAATAATTTAACATTTAAGTAAGATATTTCAATTATGTTTCAGTACTATCATTTTTATTACATTATTTCAGCAGGCAAGATTCAATCTCTCTGTGTGTGTGTGTGTGTGTGTGTGTGTGTGTGTGTGTGTGTGTGTGTGTGTGTGTGTGTGTGTTGCTCTGTGATTGGATTCTATGTTGCGTGATGGATTGGTGCCCCTTTGTGTGTGTGTGTGTGTGAGGCTTTAATGTTTTTACAGCTCCCATAAACTACTAATGAATTTGATTACACACACTGTTTGAAGTGTGTTAGTTCTCTTATTGTGTGGTCTGTCTGTGTGTGTGTGTGTGTGTGTGTGTGTGTGTGTGTCTGTGTGTGTGTGTGTGTGGGGGGGGGGGGGGGGGTTTAGATCTGCTTCAGTACACTGATCTGCTGCCCTGTTTCTGTAGTACAGATGGATTATGGGATATGTAGAACTTCATTAGGACTTGAGTGTGTAATGAAGCACAGATGGACTTGCTCGGACTGCTCTGTGATCAGTGGGTGTGGAGGAGTGTAATTGGCATTTTAGTGAAGTGTCCGGTGAGTGTGTGAGCTCAGCAGGGGGGAATTGGATTAACGGTAATCCTCACACCGTAAGGGGGGCAAGAGGAGCGGAAGTTTCCAGAAATGTTAGAATGATAGATTGCGGGATCTGATGAAAAGGTGTAAAACTATAAAAAACAGAGGACGGCTGTGTCCTAATTCTCACACATCCAGCTTCACACACTTCATTACCTCCTGCCTGTACAGATGTGCAGGCCTTTAGAGGGTCTTGTTTCTTTCTCCTCAGTGTTGTGCTTTTGATCACCTTGTAAAAAAGCTTTGGGCACCCCTGGTCATATTCTACGCTTTGCTGATTGTTTTGAAAGGGAAAAGAAGTGGACACGTCTCCTGCTGGAAACTTCTGCATATTTTATTTACTGATTTAATTCAACATCTTCACAAAATGCTACATGGAATGTTTTATGTTTTATTTGATTTAATATGTCAAAGTCAGCAAGTAATAACTGTGGAGTAAAGTTTGCAGTAAAACCATGTTAAAGGACGTGATTATTGAATTTGCCTACATGAAGGTTTTGGTATGACCAGGGGTGCAACGGGTCTCAAAATGCTTAGCATTTGCTAATATAGATATATAGAAGAGCGACTAGCAGAGAGATCTGACTCCTGTGGAACAGGTCGGGTGGATGATTAGATGATTAGATTTCCAGTGCAGTCTGTGTAAGAGCTGGATAAATCTCATGGGTCCAATTACTCTGTATTTATACCTCAAACAGCTCTCAATCTCAATACAGTAATAAACAGTCTTTCTACACCAGAACACATTTGTCATCATTGTGCCTGTGTGTGTGTGTTTGTGTTTGTGTGTGTGTGAAACTGGTTTGAATTAAATTATTATATTTCTCTTAGTAAATAAATGTAAATGAATAAATGTTTGATGCTAATGATTACTTGTTAAGGTTTTACAGAGTAAAAAATAAAATGAAATCAGATTGTTTCAGACATTCAGCCTTAAAAAATGTTCATGCCCTATATGACAAATATATTTTATCTGTTCTGTTTATTAAATTATAAGTAATAAAATGATGAATAAACATTTTGTGATTAAAACAAGTCTTTATTTAATTTTTGGTAAATTTCTACAAAAATGATTGATCTTTTAGGTCGATGTTGATGACGGGTGGATTTGGGGCGGGGCCAACACACAACCCATGGCTGGTGAACGAATCAGAAGAGACAAGAGGACTCACCTTTAGTGAGATCAAACAGCAACAGCAACAAATTGTCCAAGGTATCACACACTTCATCTGTCATTAAGCTATTTATTTATTTATCCGTTCAACCATCCATCCATCCATCCGTCTCTTTATCCATCTATCTGTTTGTTCCATGTATACATTCATCCATTCATTCATCTATTAATCTATCTGTACAGCTTTTTATTCATCCATCCATCCATCCGTCTCTTTATCCATCTGTCTGTTCTTTATCCATGTATACATACATCCATCCATATAGCCAACATGACAAGATCGTGCCGGTTCCTCCTCTACAACATCACGAAGATTCGACCATTTCTCTCCAGGAAAGCCCTTGTAGCTCATTCAAAATGCGGCTGCCCGTCTTGTTTTTAACCAGCCCAAACGCTGCCACATCACCCCACTGCTGCGTTCTCTTCAATGGCTTCCTGTAGCTGCACGCATTCAGTTTGAAACACTGATGCTCGCCTACAAAGCCAAAAATGGACCAGCCCCAAGCTACCTTCACGGTCTAATCAAACCCCGCTCTGTACCACGCAACCTCCGAGCCACCAGTCTCGCTCGACTTGAGCCTCCACCCAGGACTAAAGGAGGACGAGCATCAAGGCTCTTCTCTGTTCTAGCACCCAAGTGGTGGAATGAACTTCCTCTGTCTGTCTGAACATCTCAGTCTCTTGCTGTCTTAAAACGATAAAAAACCATCATCACCTTTTTACTAAGCACTTGAGCTGACTTGTACTTATTTACTAACATTTTTCCATTTCCAGAAAAAAACCCAAAAACACTTTGGTTCTAACAGGTTTCAGCAGATTTATGTTCTTCAACTGTTGTTTACTTAAACTAGAGAAATGAAATGTTTACTATGGAAGCACATCTGGACGCTCTGGATAAGAGCGTCTGCTAAATGCAGAAAATGTAAATGTAAATTCATCTGTTAATCTTTCTCTACAGCTTTTTATTCATCCATCTATCCATCCATCCATCCGTCTCTTTATCCATCTATCTGTTCTTTTATCCATGTATACATACATCCATCCATTCATCTATTAATCTATCTGTACAGCTTTTTATTTATCCATCCATCCATCCATCCGTCTCTTTATCCATCTATCTGTTCTTTTATCCATGTATACATACATACATCCACCTGTCTATCCATCCGTCTATCATCCATCCATCCATCCATTTGTCTATTAATCTGTCTACAGCTTTTTATTCATCCATCCATCCATCCATCCATCCGTCTCTTTATCCATCTATCTGTTCTTTCATCCATGTATACATACATCCATCCATTTGTCTATTAATCTATCTGTACAGCTTTTTATTCATCTATCCATCCATTCATCTGTCCTTTTATTTATCCTTTCATCCATCTCTTTAAGAGTAGAAATGAAGCTGTTTTGCTGATTTGAGTGAGTTTATGTGCTCATACTGATGCAGATGTTTTGGGAAAAAATTTGAATGATTAGAATTAGATTCAAGAATGTAGACAAGTGGAGCGGTCCGAGTCCTTTTCGTGTGGAGTTTGTATGTTCTCCCCATGTCTGTGTGGGTTGCTCCCCACAGTCCAAAGACGTGCAAGTGAGATGAATTGGAGATTTAATTATCCATGTTTAAAATTAAAACTTGACCTGATGAATCTTGTGTAATGAGTAACTATCGTTCCTGTCATTAATGTACTCAAAATGTGTAAAACATGACGTTAAAATCCTAATTAATAATTAAATATTGTTTGCTGTATCTGTGTGTAGTTCAGGATGCAGGATTGGACGTGCTAGCAGAAGTGATTAGCCGACAGAAGCGCATGGGACAGGAGATCGGAAATGAACTGGACGAGCAGAACGGTGAGAGTTTCACTTCATCCATCAAACTCTCATCTGTCCATTCATTCATTTATCTGTTCTTTCATTCATTCATGGTAGACACACACACATCTGTTGCAGCTTTATTAATTGTTATAATAATACCGTTATTTATCTTTTTTACATTAAATTTTATAGGTGATGTTAGGCATCATGTCTCAGAAAGTATGTGGACATGCTCATAAGCTCATTGGACTTTCCATAGAGCAAGACCTCCTGTCTCTTGCAGCTCTAACAGCCTCTACCCTTCTGTGAAATCTGCCCACAGGGTTTTGAAGTGCGCTCGTTTAAAACAGCATGTGTAAAGTAAGGTGCCAGCGAGAAGGCCAGGCTCGCAATCAGCAATTTATTTCTCCTAGAGGTGTTCTGTGAGGTTTAGGTCAGTGCACCAAACCATGTCTTTATGGACTTCATTTTGTGCCCAGGTGCCCATACGTGCTGGAACAGTTCCTTTAAGTTAAGCATATCATTTTGTTGTCACCAACTACTCAGTTCTAACTGTAAATACTGGGCACAGAGCAGGAATACCCTCTATCCATTGCAATGTCAGCAATCCATTGCAGGGCTTTGGTCACACTCCGAAGACATAGCTAATCATTTTTGGGTAGATGCCCTGTTGATTTTACACACCTCTTATCAGTTGGTGTGGCTAAAATGCTTTTATGAGGGGGGTCATATGAAGTGGGAGGCAAAATAAAATCTGAAACCACTGGTGAAAATGCTTTTGTTAAATTTTCACAACCTTTCAAAAACATTTTTATCAACTTTTTACCAACTTTATCGGTTGCCAGACTGTTGTGTCATTTTCTCCATAAGAATGAAAGATCTATATATTTTTGGTTTCTGGAAAAGTGTAGAAGAAAAGGTCTGGTGTTGAGATTACAGACAGTGAATCCCGCAGGTACAGTAAAAGTCTTACAGGACGGATGTTTCCTCATCCACATAATGATTCCTACAGACCAGTTTGATCCAGGCCCTGTTTTACACTTTTGATGGAATGGACTTGTTTCTATTCATAGACAGAAAAGAAAAGTAGATTTTTATTTCACTTTATTCACCCCAAACACGGCGGTTTGGACAGCGGTGTTTATCTATAAACAGATTAAAGTCTGGACAGGAAGGAAGTGAAGTCTGCTGGGTCATTCTAAGTTATTTGAAATGGCTTGTTGTGCGAAAAGTTTTCTATTGGACCTAGATACAATTTCCACCAGACCTTCAACCTCCTGATCCCAAACCCCTTTTCTTGTCAGCTCTGTTTAATGCCACCAGAGTTCCTTCACACCAAACTCATCAAACCAGATAATGTCTTAGTTCTCTTTGTGCACCAGTCATGCTGGAACAGTGACTGTTGCCTTAAAGTGTGAAGCATATTTCATTGTCACCAACTGTGTTATTCTGGTCAGGGTCACAGTGGGGGCAAGGCAGTGGAGCTGGAGAGTAAGGGGTTTGGGGTTATGGGGGTTAAAAGTCAGATGGAAATTTCTGCACAATAAGCTTAAAGTTTGGTTTAAAGAAACTCCAGTGTCCTGCACAGAGCCCTGACCTCATCCCCACTGAAGCGCTTTGGAATGAACTGGAACATCATTTGTGGCTTTCTCGACCAACATTTGATCCAGGCCCTGTTTTACACTTTCGATGGACTGGATATACAGATGCTTTTTTGAACGATGACCAACAAGCTCATGGTCAGGGGTCCAAATACTTTTGGCTGTATAGTGTATTTCAGCCGTACTTTGACTGGGTTTGTATGAATTATCAGAGTAAACTCAGTTCTGATCTGACCAGTTGTGTGTGTATTAGTGATCGATTAATCGGGCCGATTTTTGGCATTTTTTAGATAATCGGCATCGGCCGATATATGTGCGCACAAGGCCGATATTTAAACATTGCCTCCGTCAGCTCAGTGACTGTATACAGTCATTGGTCTGGCTGTTGTTAGAGCGCCCCCGTGTGTCCATTTTGCCACTCTCCAGGCAGACATCAGTGAATGCACAAGAACGAGAATTTTTAGTGAGATTGGGACCATTTATGAGAAGAAAAGGAACAGGCTCACTGGAGAAAATGCAGAGAAACTTTATTTCCTGCATTACAACTTGCTGCTTTTAGACTGGGACTACTAAAAAAGAGAGGCTGAGAAAACATTCAGTGAGGATATTGCCATTTTATTTCAAGACTGGAAACTGTTTCCTACAATTTGCTGCTCTTGACTTGGACAGGGTTTACAACCTTTTTCCCCCCCAAATATTTCACTTTAACTTTAACTTCATTATTTTTTTATTCACAAATATTTTTGTTAATATTTTATTTATATTTTGATTACTTATCTAAATGCTCAAACACAATGCACACACAGTTTGGTGCTTAAATAATGGCTCCTTAAAAGAAGTTCTTCTATGTGCAACTGTCTTCACTAAGCATGTTTGTTCATTCTTAAAAACAAAAAGATACTGCTATCTGCTTGTGTATGTTAAGTGCACTGAAACCTTTGAAATAATTTGTATTTTATTTAAAGTTTTTATTTTTTTTATTTAATTTTTTGAACGGCCAAAAGAGCAAACAAGAATATACAGTGATAAATAAATGTTTATTTAAGATCATTAATTCTGTTTTGTTGTATTATTATTATTATTGTTATTATTATAGTATTTTTTAGTTGTAAGAAAATGGTATTATCGGCTTTATATATCGGCCATCGGCCACTTCTTTCGTCTAAATATCGGTATCGGCATCGGCCATTAAAAAACCCATATCGGTCGATCACTAGTGTGTATATTTCTTAGGTGAACACAGCTCAGTAGAAACGAGTCCCGTGTGCATGAGAACACCGGCTCGTATGAACCTGTGCTGAGTTTATTTGTTTCTATAGTCAACACAGCCCGGATTTATTGGTGTGTACATTTCTCAGTCTACACTGTGGACGGCTGACGTCACTGTCTGTGTATGTGAGCGTGAGGCTTGTAAAAATTCTTTATAAATGTGAAGACGTCAACCTGCAGCATGGCAGCTCACTACAGGATGTAAATGTCATGACTTGTGTGTGTGTTAGACTGGCATTTTATTAATGTCATTATCAGAATTTTGAACATTAGAGTTTAATTGTAAGTGGAGTTGTTGTGCAATCCTGCAGTGGTTAGCAAATCATTTTCCTTGATTTGTTCCTCTTTATCTCCTAGTTAATTCATTCCAATTCCTGATTGGGAACGTCAATCTCATCACAGAGAGCTGGATCACTACATGTGCAATCTGTGGCCGCTTCTTATCACCTGCCAGTGTTGGGCTCCCACACAGAGCCATAGAGAGAGTCACGCTATGATCCATGTTAACCCAACTTCCATGTACGCAGGCATATGACAGTGGCAGTGGAAAAAGACGCCATCTGACCTTCTCTGAAATTGAAAACTACAGGCTGGGTGTTGTCTCACGACAAGACGATTCTGGGTTTGATTCCCAGGTGAAGCGGCCCTGGTCCTTTTTATGTAGGGTGTGCATGTTCTCCCTGTGTCTGCATGGATTTCCTCCGGGTGCTCCAGTTTCCTCCCACAGTCCAAAGACATACAGTGAGGTTAACTGGAAATACTAAAGTCCCCCTAGGTATGTGTGTGCGTTTGCCATGTGATAGACTAGCGACCTGTCCAGCGTGTTTCCTGCCTTTCGCCCAGTGATTTGGACCCACCACAACCCTGACCAGGACCAATTGGTGGTAAAACAGACAGTGAATACATGAATGAAAATCTATAAGTCTGAAAACCTAGTGAGCTCTCTACATAGACAGCATTTTATGTCATCCCACACGCGCTCCTAAGAAGAAGACAGTTATAAATTCTTAGATGCCATAAAATGCTGCCTGCCGAGATGCCTTATTCTGAGCGACAGTAGGCAGGGGCAACTGATGACGTTATCGCTGTTTTAGTTGTACGTCTGAATAATCTTCCTCATGAAGTTCGATGTCAGTTAGAATCTTCTTCACTTAGGCATCTCAATGGTTTTCAGACCGACTCTGCATCCACATGTGGCTTAAATCTGATGGAAAATCTGTCCAGAATTACAGACTATTCTGTCCACTCCTTCCCCACATCCATGTGTACTGGTTTAACCCGTACTGGTGCATAACGGGTGGGAATCTTTATTAACCTTATGGATTGGGGATTCGGGACACTGCGGCTGAACCAACAGCCAACACACACACACACACACACAGACACACACACACACACACACACAGACACACACACACACACACACACACACACACAGACACGTCTCTGCTACACCTGGAACAACATGAGAGCAAAACTACCATTTAAGCTCAAATCTGCAGCCACGACTTAAACCACAAACAATAAATATGATATTTATTTTAGAACAGCTGTTATTGGATATCAGAAATTTGGCTGCTGTATGCACATCTGTGTGCTCCGTATGGGGTTTGTTTTGTAGCTCAAATGCAAAAAACCCCCATTCCAAACCCACTAAAGGAATCAGATGAAGTCAGAGCACAGCTATGCTTTTCATCCTTTTCTTATTAGATCTGAATCCTCATTAACGTCCAGGGTTCTTGTTAGACGAAGCGCCGCGCAGCCTGAGTGTTTGCACGTCAGATAAATGATCAATCCAGAACACGGAACACACCAACATCTGGATCTGATCAGGATGGAAGGGAGGAAATCCTGAGGGAAAAATGGAATAAGAAGAGAGAAAATAGAGAAATGGATGAGGAACATTTTTCAGAAGCAATAAAGATGTTAAGAAGAGATGGGAGAAGGTTGATTGGATATATCCAATTCCCCTGTGCTATTCTTGTGTCCCCTGCCATTTGTACAACTTTCTTGATGACTGAGGAGGGCTGCAGACTAGCTGATTCCTCACTTGACACGCATTAAACCACCAACTGCATCTTAAAGCTGGACAGTAGTGAAATCTTACAGAGAGGACCCTGCTACTCCCTCTGTATTCCTCCATCACTCATACTGGGGCTGTTTTAGTGGCAGGGAGGTGATTTCACATCTGCTTTTCTCTTCCTCAGACACAGACAAAACCCAGGTCCTCATGTTGGTGGGCTGGAGTATAAGACTGCTTCTCTAACTGAAAACATTGTAGATTATGTTCAAAACGTTTGAATATTTTTTTTGGGAAAGTTCTCTGTTCCATTAGTAAGCAGCTTCTGGTTTATTTACCTTTCTCTTCAGTTTTAGGTCATTAATGCAATTATTAAAGAGGTGAAATCTTGCTCACGTTTAGCAGAGTTTTTGTGGTTTGTTATTTCACCCCATATTTTATGCTTCTGAAAACTTGAAACATCATGAAGTGAATTAGCAGTGACTGAACTACTCTCTGGTTTGTGAATTCTGGCCACGTTGTGCAAACTGCTGTGGTTTTGAGCCGTCATTCGGTTTAGCTCCTTGAGGAAATTAGACGACTTTCTCACCTCGACCCGCAGTTTACGCGCTCATGATTTACCCACAATCCCACACTCTCTACTTCACACCATCACAGTCACAACAATCAAAACCAAAAATGTGGTTTAAACCAGCCAGGCGTTTCAGCTTAATTTGTCCCAAAGCGTGAAGTGGGAGGAATGTGGGGGGTGAACGCTTCGTAGCATTAAGAAATTCCTGTTACTCACACACACCACATATACACACACACACACACACACACACTCACACACACACACACACACACACATATTCACATTCCAGATGTGGCTAAGCGTCTCTGCTTTACAAGTTTTATTAAAACCCTAAAAAAGAAAACAGAACTCTTTTAAAAGCTCGACTTTAGTCTGAGGTAACAAACAGCCAACATTCATCTTCAGATTAAGTAGCTTGCAACTTGGTGTTAAGGGCCTTGTTCAGGGGCCCAGTGGTAACAGTTTGGCAGTGATGACGCTTAAACCATTGACTCTTTGATTGATAGTCCTTCAGTGTATTCGTTTTCCTCTTTTTTACCCAATCCAGTTGTGTCTAATTGGACCTTATCTCTTTCTCTTTTGCTGTTGCGACCCCCACCTCTGAATGAGGAGGGTCGTGGCTGTCACACGCCCCCTCTGACACAGGTGCAGTCGCTGATCGCTCTTTTTACCTGCTAGGAGACCACAGTATCACATGCAAAGTGCCACACTCTGCCAACCATAATTTGCTGCCACCATGAAGGCGTCTTAACCGGTCAGCAGAGGTTATAATAGGCCCAGCAGTAAGGAACCCTGTTTCAGCTACTGTCTCAGTAGAATAGTCCAGTATCTTGAACCTACGAACTATAGCTATTTAACCCTAAATGATACTGGAATGTGGTTGAATGGGGGCTTGGCAGCATTAACAAATTTTGACTAATTTTCTGTAATTACATGATGCTTCAAGTCAGCATAAAGATGCTGCAAAGAATTTCAGAGGTTCAGAGAGCAGAAGAGGTTCCATCCATTTATTATGGTGTTTGTAAAACAGTGGACAGTAAGTCGGCGCTCCCATGGACTACCAGGTTTTAGGGGGTGACTGTGAGCCTTCACGGCTGTGTAGGTAGTTATTTTGTCTCATTTGAACAACCGAAGAGCTGCTAGAAATTAAGTGTGGTTAATGATCACCTCACCTCAGGTTTCTGGTCACGTCTCTCCATCAGACTGAGGTTGATGTCAAACTGAATTGTTGTCTGTTTTTCCTCCCATGATGCACTTGTGATTCAGCGATAGATGATGTTAAACAAAAGCATTAATCATTTTCTTTCATCCTCCATTTGCACTGTGCGTCCTGTGTGTTGTTACAACATGTCTATTAGCACAGCTGTTTAAAGCTACAATACTGTAACTAAAGCACTTTAAACACAAAGAAGCTGCTCCTTTGATGTGATTCAGAGAACATATCTATTGTTCCTTTCGCATCATTTGATCTTTTATCTGACAGTGATGTGCTAAATCCACAAAGCAAACAGGGATTAAAACTGACGATAAAAGTGAAATTGGGCTTCTGAAGTCTGGTTTTGCTTAACAAATGAGTGTTAGCATTAGTGTTAGCATTAGCATATGAAAGACGTTCTGATTTGGTTTGATTGGGTTTGGTTTGCGTTTGGCACATTCAAAAATCCAGAATTTAACTGAGACACATCAAGCTGGAAAATGTGTTTGGAAGATTAAATGTGTCGAATTCATCCATTCATTCATCTGTAGGAAACTCTTCATCCTGATCAGGGTCTGGGTGAGTCTGAGGGTCCGATGTGGGTGGAGAAGAACTGGCTCTCAATCAGTGTTCCTATTCATCTCAATGGTGTTTGGTGTTGGCTTTAGGTAAGGGCTTTCTGTAGGCCCCTGGAGCTTCCTTACACCATTTAATTAAACCAAACCAAACCTTGTCTTTATGGAACTTATGTACACAGTCATGCTGGAACAGGAACAGGCCTTCCCCAAAATGTTGATAACAAAGCATGTAATTTATTTTATAGAACTGATTTTTACACTGGATGTGTGGTTCCTCATCTATTCCTCATCTCAGTATACAGTATGTCTCTATACACTTTGCATGCATATCCTTTAAAAACTCTGGTAGATAAAACTGCCATCTGCTGTTCTCTCTACAGATGTTTGGTAAGATGTTGGTTTAAGTCTAATTTTTCACTGGACCTCTCAAGGACATTCTAAAACTTGCCCCAGAGTCACTCCAGTGTTGTTTTGGCTGTATGCTCAGGTCATTGTCATGTTGAAATGTGAATTGTCGACTCAGTCTGAGTTGTTTTTCTCAGGGATGTTTCTGTTTCTGGCTGCACTTATTTCTCCCTCAGTTCTTACCAGTCTCCCTGTCCCGGTCAATTCAATTTAAATTGCAGCAGGTGAGTCCAGTGTGGGGTGTGAATAATTTCTGAATACACTGTATATAGCAGGTAGGTTTTGGCGATTGGGCTCATAGCAGCTGTATCCCTCACACCATAAGAGCCACGGCCCAGCCACAACTGTCCATGTTTACTCCTGGAAGTGAGATCAGGATGTTTTTGTCTGATTATTATTCTGATAAGTCTGATGATTAGTCTGGTGAGGTGGATCTTTCTCTCTCTCCCTCTCTCTCTGTGTTATGGGTTGCCAGGTCTTTTCATGGTTTTGTAATGCTCTGCTGCTGATGCCCCTATCCTAATTAGGACTGTATTGTTCAGCAGCACCTGAAACTGACAAGTGCAGACTGTTAACTTCCTGTGTGTGTGTGTGTGTGTGTGTGTGTGTGTGTGTGTGTGTGTGTGTGTGTGTGTGTGTGTGTGTGTGTGTGTGTGTGTGTGTGTGTGTGTGTGTGTGTGTGTGTGTACGTACGTACGTATTGTAGCCATCTTTTTTGCATTTCCCTTCAGCATCAGTATAACTTCTGTTCCTCTGCACTAGGGGTGTGAAGTGTGGTAATATACAGGTATGCCCACAGACAAGTGCTCAGTGGCACCACCATCATCATCACGTAAAAGGCTGAAATGCTGCAGTAGGCTGCTACGTACGGCCAGGCTCACAGTGCATAAAGCACAAAACGCTCATCATGTGAAAGCCGCCTCAGGCTGGGTAGAAAGCAGGAATACCCCCCTGGACAAGGGTTTCAGTAAATATGACCGGGTCTAAAACATACACACAGGAGCTGAGATGATGAAAGTGGTGGCTCAGAAAGTTCTATAATTTGGTTGAACTTTGTGGCCAGGCTTCGTAATTCCTCATTACCGATTCTGATTCACTGCAGCTGGTGACTTCTCTGTGCTCATATAAATACAGCTAGCTTGACTGCACCTGTTAGACTGAGAAGCACGCACGACAGTACAAAAGTAGGAAGTCAGGAATGTGAACTGGTGCCACTTCTAATGCAAAAAGATCTACATTCTGTATAAATCAGGGTTGCGTTTTTCTTTTCCTTCTTAGAGATCATTGATGACATCACACAGCTGGTGGACACCACGGACAACCGCGTCCGAAATGAGACACGCAGGGTACAACTGGTGGACAAAAAATCAGCATCATGCGGTGAGTCAAAACTCAACCAATACACAGTATAAGCTTCCGTCTACCCAGAGTCCTCAGTAAATGCTGGATTATTGTTACTATTAATGGCACACAACCAATGGCCTATATATATATATATATATATATATATATATATATATATGTGTGTGTGTGTGTGTGTGTGTGATAAAATAATTTACATTCATCCTGGATTCAGCTGAATTAGGTGTGCCCTCTTTCAAAGTGTAGCAGATGATGTTTAGCATGTGATGTTTGTGTAACAGGGATGATGGTGGTGATCGTCCTGCTCCTCATTGCCATCGTGGTGGTTGCTGTTTGGCCGACATGAACAGAGACCTTAAAGCAGATTCAGATTTGACACACAATAAAAACTGGTTGAACACACACACACACACACACACACACACACACACACACCTGGTTTATTTTAATTTTTTCATTGGTACCACTTTAATAAACATTTTATTGAAGAAACTGAGGAATCTTGAATGGAATTCAGAAATCGCTCTGAACTAATAATGTAAACAATCATGCATCATTATTATTTTATTGTTTATATAAATAAGCTGCTCTCATTTTATTAACTTTGCTGTTTTGTTGTAAGTTGATCATAAACTGTGTAATAATACTAATAAAAGCACTAATAAACCCACGGTTAAAAACAAAAACTAGTTAGAAAACAAGTTTTTTACAAATTCATTATGAATCTAAAGCTTTGCACGCTTGGATTTGGGCAGTTTAGCTCATAGCGGATCAATGGGGTTTAGGTCTGGGCTTTGGCTGAGTCACAAATAGACATTCAGAGACTTGCGCTGTTGCCTCATTGTCATTTTGAAAAGTGAACTGTTGCCCCAGTCTGAGTCTGTGTGCACTTCAAAGTAATTAAGGACACTTTTTTTGTTGGGACACTTAAATCCTTTGATTTTTTATGTCTTTGTATTGCCGATGCCTTTCTACCAGTTGATCATGAATATCCACAAGCAGTGCAGTGTTAATTGGGGGTCCTTATAGACCCGAGCGTGCCTTTCCAAACTACAT
The DNA here is from genome assembly GCF_030014385.1 of Trichomycterus rosablanca. Taxonomy (NCBI): domain Eukaryota; kingdom Metazoa; phylum Chordata; class Actinopteri; order Siluriformes; family Trichomycteridae; genus Trichomycterus; species Trichomycterus rosablanca. The sequence goes on along the minus strand of NC_085993.1, from coordinate 7,445,145 downwards.
TAAGTCAGTTTAACTTCCAACAGAAGAGTTCAGGTTGAGTTGTAGATATGTAAATATCTAACAGCGCTTCTTAATAACCTCAATAAGTATTTGTTAGTCCTGGTACAAGATCTACTACTACAGTGCCAACGGCTCCATCCTGTAGAAAAACATTTGCTGAGTGAATTAGTGAGTAATAGAGCAGCTCTCTGAGGTCAATAACCAGATTAAATGCAGTGACGGTACAGTTTAACATTTTTATTGAAACTAGAATGGATTTACTGCTGCTCAGTAGTTCCTCTCTAAACACACTGTAAAAAAAACAAACATAATAAAATCCACAACGTGTCGTGTCATTAAATATTTCCATTATATAATAACAGGAATATATTAGTACACACTGTAAAAACAATACTGCAGATTCTCACCACACCTACATTTACATTTCTGAACATAATCACAAACTGGAAATGTGACGGCCATAAAAAAGAAACTTTTTTTTTTACATCATGAAAGAAAATGCAATTTCTATTTTGAGTGGTAAATATGGAATGAAATGTTCACAAACTGTTATATTTTGCAGTTACTGCGTTCGCATAGACATTCATGTGTATCGCTGGTGTTTGTTTCCCTTGGATCAGTAATAAACCTACATATTAACTACATACACTGTATTAAATACAATTATACACGACACTACTGCTTGTGTATTTTTTTTGACGTTTTTAGTGCAGTATGATGTGGATTGGGACACAGCCATAGATATTTGTAGTAAGCTAATTGTTTTTTTTTTGTAAAACAGATGAAATAAAAAAATAGATGTTCAGTGCTGGATTGGCTGATGCAGGATTAAATTATGTTGTAATGAAAAGTTCAACCTTGGTAAATTATTTGAAGGAAAGAAGGTCATTTTTTTTGCTCTCTAGTTGTTGCTGATTGCATTTTTTTTCTACTTGCACCAACAGCCGCACCTTTTACACACGAGTCTCACAGAGAGTACACAGTGGCAATGAAACCACATCAACCTCCCTCCCTCGGACACAGCTAATTGTGCCTGTTAAACACGTTACGTCTTGTAAACACAGCCTGGCCAGTGGCACTTCTGAGACCCAAGAATGTGTATGTCTGAGGGGGGGCAGGTAAAAGTCTCTGCTGTACTCAGTCAGCACAGGGTGATACAAGCGGCAAGACAGTTGCGACAGAAAAAAGCAGCTGGAAAAGTGATCAACTCCCCAAGAAATAATATTAGTTGTAAACTGTTATGGGAAACCCCATCACTGCCAAGCTGCCGCTGTTTGGCCCCTGAGCAAGGCCCTTAATGCTCGATTGTTTGCATTGTATGGATAATAGAATCCAGTAAGTGCAGTGAATGTAACATTCCTTCATCGATAGAAATCTGATTGGAGAGTCTTTATAAAAACAAAGGAAAATTAAAAAATAGTTTAGTTGCCCCGTGTTGTAAAAATATAAGAGGGTAAATAGATTTCATGTGATTTACATGCATAATTTATAATCAAACTCCAGCCGACAAACTGGATGTGTTGGTGAATAAAATATCATAATAATTTTTCATTGTTGAACTTTGTGTCTTTATTGTTAAGATTTTCTAAGTGGATTTTCATGATCATGTTTTTGAGAGCATCAGCATCACTACTGCAGGTTCCTGCTATTTCCTGCTTCTCAGGGAGAGTTCGTGTTCGTGAGTCTGAAGATGAAATTTTGGAATGTGATGATGAACAGAAACGCAGCGAAGTCCCCAGGAACCAAACGCTGCAGGTCATGAAAAAGAAATCAGATGAAACGGTGCGGTGAGGTGGGAGCTCCTTAAAGACAAACACTTGCCATGTGAGGACACCGTTCAGAGTTCAGAGCAGCAGTGCTCAGTCAGATCTGTCCACACAACTTCAGTCCAGATCCAGCGTGTGTCTCTCAGTCTGTTCGCAGCTGCTGATCTGCTTTCAAGGTTTCTTGCATTTCCCTTTTTTCTCGCGCTGTTGGAATTTGCGCAGTCTCCGAGCCCACGTGTCCCTCCACTGAATGACCAGGCTGCTTTTATCGGCCACCACGCCGCTCTGACCGGGCGCGTCCTCGTTGCTTCCCAGCAGCAGGTACTTCTTCCCTGTTTTGATTTTGGGACACTTGCAGGCGATGTCTTTGGCCCTGATCCACAGCAGCTGGTCTCCACGGCGGATTCGGTTCTCGGTCTGCTTGTACACCGACACGATGTTCACCGTGAACTTCCACCACTCGCCCGCCTTATCTGATTTTAGGATGTGAACCTGAACCGCTGCAACATCAAACATACAGTCACATTAATACGGCTAATAACACCACAGAACAGTACATAGAGTATTACACACACACATACACACCTATCTGGTACATACATTCACTGATTATTTTATAAGCTACACCTGACCTACAGATGAACCTTGTTGCGTATACAATTACTGACTGCAGCTCTGTACACTTTGTCACCCCCCCCGTACCCATTTATTAATCGACCAGATGATGTTTGGGTGGTCGATCAGTCTCAGAACTCCAATGACACTACCTTGGATTTTTAAATCCTGTTTGAGCTTCCTGGTATCTTCACTGGAACACAAACCAAGTTAATGCTGGTCATCCTCTTGACTGTCCACCTACAGGAGGATAAAAGTGGAAGTCCATTCTGATCACAGGACTGCTGGCTTTATGTTTTTGGTTGGAGCAAGAATGGAGTGAAAATTCTACTTGCAAAACTGCAACGGTTAGTGTCCTCAGTTCCCAAATCATTAAAAGTCTCATTAACTAGGAAAGTATGATGGAACACAATGGTAAAACAAATGATCAAACTAGAAAATTATAAATGTGTTTGTATTTACAAAATTTTATGAAGCTGATCAGTGAAAACATTGGAAATCTTTTCTTTCTACAAATCACAGATTCAAATTTTTATTGCATTGTACAAAATGGGGTTTCTATTGTTCTTTTATCTTTGGTAAGTGTTATCTTTAAATGCCTAAATTTTATAAATTAAGGCATTGAATTGAAGTGTGGATGAATCGTGGTGATGAATCAGTGCGGATGAATTGCAGTGATGAATCACAGTAAGAATGAATGAGTGATGAATCACAGTAAGGATGCATGAGTGATTAATCACAGCCAGGATAAATGAGTGATTAATCACTGAGATACATCCTGTCACTAGATCTTTTATCTCTGTTGTTTTCAGTGAGGCCTCATGGAGGCGCTCTTCATCCCTTCCACTCATGTTCATGAGAAAACCCTCGCTGGCTTTTTGAGTGTTCTGTGTTAAATGTCTGGTTGCTTTGACAGGACTTGCTGGTCATTGCAGGGCACCACAGACTCACCCATTTACTCTATCACACAGCCACTCAACCTACTGGCATGTTTTTTGTGTGGTAAGAGAAAATACCCACACAGACACAAGCAAGACGCCTTGACTCATTATGTATCATTATGTATGTTCAATTATTGTTTTTATTCCATGTCTATAATTACATTATTAATTACATATTAATTGGGTGTATTTTAAATAACATTTTATTCTCATTTTATTTATAATATTTACTTTTTTTATTCAATAGTATAATAGAAATAAATCTTTTATAATAATAATAATAATAATCAATGATTAATTCCATGCTGGAGGTTCTCTGATTATCTGGCACTCTGAAGATTTGAACCGACAACCTTGAAACTGAATTTATTTATGTCTGGTGGGTCAGTGATAATAATTCAGACTGTTTTTTTGAAACCTTGTTCCCGTTGTTTGATTCAGACCTCTGCAGACGTGACCGACTGCAACACTTCATGAACACGGTGCTGTTGACTGCAGTGTGGTGTTAACAGAAAGGACCCAGCTGTGGTTCGACTCAAACCCTCATCATTAGCGTCCCTCGGATGCTTCACCCCCTCAGAGGAAGCTGCTCCAACTCCATCTTGAGACTGAATGGCCGACCCAGCGGCATCCGTTAACGCATAAAGCCCCCCTGATGGTGCGGGACCCGAGGGAAAGTGGATTAGGTTTAATAAGTGTTTAGAAACGGGATGGTCCGCGGTAGGGCGGCCGGAAAACTGCCAGCGCTTTATAATTGAGAGACGTCCGATGAAGCTGACTCTGCAGGAGCCATATTAAAGCCGTAAATGGGCTGAAGGTTCATTCACCTCTCACGTCCAGCTTTTAGAGAGACGAGGAGGAACAAATGCACAGAAAGTGCTGATGGGATCGTTACTGAAGGACGGGCACGTGCCAGCCTCACAGGGAAGTTTGTCCTTTCTGCAGGGCTTTATTGAAGCAGCTTAGGATGTCCAGGCTGTAAGTATTTGAAATGTGTTTGTAAAAAAAAAAAGAAGTAAATTTTGGCTTTTCAACAGGCGGCCCACAGGCGGGGTGCGACTCGTCCCAGTGATTTATGCGGCCCACCACAATGCAGACAATTAATAATAACTGATATTATAATTATAAAAAAATACCAAATTCACTTTACATTTGTACCTGTCCCACCTATGCTTCAATCAAGTAAAATATTTCAGAATAAAAAGGACCCCACAGGTAGAGAACTAATTAGACATGATGTTCAGTACAGTAATGTGTGAGCAAATACCAAGACAGGAAATCATTTTATCTATTTATTTATATTAATTTGTGTTGTGTAGACGTGCTATGTGTAATAATGGTGTGTGGAACCAGTATCATCTATCGCTAAGATCTTTTTTACTTCAAGACCTATATATTTATAATATTATATATATATTTATACAGTAATCCCTCCTCGATCGCGGGGGTTGCGTTCCAGAACCCTCCGCGAAAGGTGAAAATCCGCAAAGTAAAAACCATGTGTTTATATGGTTATTTTTATAACCCGATTCATGTAACGATAACGGTTACATTTCCTGACAAGCCCGAACTTGCAAATAAAAACACTTGGTACAAGTTTATACAAGTTAAAAATCAGTAAGATTTTATTTACGTTTGAAAAGAACTCCATTCGTTTGTCCGCACCGTCAGCCATGTTTGAACAGCCTCCTTATCGGGAGCGCGCACAGTTCACTTTTTCACTTTTAAGTTCACTTTAAAGAGCCGGCTCTTAGAGCCGGATCGTTCGCGACCGACCCATCACTAGCAGAAATCCGCGGTTTATATTTAGACATGCTTGCAAATAAAATCCGCGATAGAGTGAAGCCGCAAAAGTCGAAGCGCGGTATAGCGAGGGATTACTGTAATGTTATAAACACTCTTGGTTAGCTTAAACAGCTTACATTTTGCTAGGCACTCAGGTGGGCAGCGAACCTTCTTAAATACCTGGTTGAGGTGTCAGTCTGAATGGTGGAGGAATACAGTGAGTGTAATGTGTAGAAGTCAACGCTGCCTGGTGTAAAGAAGTGATCAGAAAAAACAAGCTTGTCGGAAGATGGTGTTTACATGACTGCAGTGTTTCTCAAGCTACTGTGGGTATAAGCATAGTGTTTGGTGGGGGGTGGATATGACTGAAATAAGAGATACCAAAGCGCACTCCTTATATTGGGTTTTTGGTTTGGATTCATCAATTCTTTTGAACATCTGTACATAATTTAGTTCTTTGTAGCACTTATATTTTATCTCTCCTGCTATTCATGCTAGTGTACCATCTAAAACATTCAATAATTTGGTATTATTTTAAGAATCATGTTATGACAAAGCTGTGCTCACTAGATGTTGTCTTAATCTGGGTGTTCAGGGCTCACTTGGGGTCCCAGACTCATGGTTAAGGAACGATTTATTGAGACATTTTTATGACTCCCTGCAGTCAGACAAAAGCGTTTCACTCCAACGCCAGATATTAACCATTGTTCACTTATTCATACTCTCTAGCTCAGAGAGTTAGCTGGAACTAGCAAGCTTGTTTCTCTCAAGTAAAAAAATAGATATTTTTTATCTCCACATTTACACACATCATGTCTTGTAACCAGTAAATACAAACAAATAATCAATTATAATAATATTTTTTTATATTAGACATAATCATCATTTATTAACATTTATACTTTGTTTCCAAGACATTATTGGCAATTAGATTAGAAAGAAATAATTCACTTATTTGCAGAATTGTAAATTTTGATCAATTTCTTTTACCAAGAATCCATCTGATCTCTCATGATTTCAAAATACTCCATACATTTTTACAGGATTTACATCAGGAGATCGGCAGGATTATGCAGCACCTTCACCTTCAGGTTTGGAAACCAGTTTTGAAACTTGTTGTTTTGTCGACACGTCCAGATTCAGTTTCATGGGTCAATAAAATTAAATTCTTCTCTGTGTCCAGATAATTTTGCCCCATCCATGTTTCCTTCAATAACGTGCAATACTCCGGTAGCATTTGCAGAGACGTTTCATATCATGGCAGTGGTGGCTTAGTGGTTAAGGTACTGAACTGGTAATCAGAAGGTTACTGGTTTAAACCCCATAACTGCCAGGTTACCACTACTGGGCCCTTGAGCAAGATCCTCAACCCTCAATTGATTGTAAGTGGCTTTGGATAAAAACATCTAAATGCTGCAAATGTAAATCATGATGCTTCCACCACTATACTTCACTGTATACACTTCTTTCTCCTCAGATCTAACCAAGCTCAATTATTACCAAATATTTCTCCTGTTCTTGTTTCACCTGAATGTTGTTCTGATTGGTCTAAATGAGTAACACCAACAAGAGCTTCTTGTTTTTGGAAGCCATTAAAGCTTTCATGGTTTTCTTTAGATGGGTCAAGGGTGTCGGCCCAAATCTGATGAATCAACAAGCTGTTAAAAAAGCCTGGTTGTCATTAAATCTGTTAAGCTCTTTAAGTTGGCCTGTGTTTCGCTTGACCGATGAAACAGTTAAGTTCGGAGGTAGAGAGAGGAGGCGAGAGAGAGGGCGGCACATCTGCTCCATTCAGAGACAAGAGAAAGCCTGCTAGCTTCAGGAATGCTGCTCTTAATGAGGATCTGCCCTCGCGCCCCCGCGCCCCGCTCCCTCCTGTCCGTCACACTTCCCTTCACTTGATCCGCTTTGGACTTAAATACCTGCTGGGCTGTCCGTCAGCGCCGTCCTCGTCTCCTAAACCCTGTGCTGATGGCCTTTCCTCCTGTTTGATCCCTGTGCCTTTCTTCTTGGAAGCTCTGAGTAAGCCATCACTAGAAAGGAGGCGCCCTAGAGACCCTCAAATCACCAATTTAGATGTGGTAGTGTTCGTATGTGCCAACTTTCACTCACCGTAATCTTTCTTGCAGTATTTCTTCATGTTGATCTTCAGTTTTCCTTTGGATGCTTTGCAGTAGGAGTCACAGTCTGAAAACAGAAAGATTTGAGAATGAGCTTTCATTCATTTCAGTGATGGTGTTTAGCAAACGTTTTTATACAAAGCGACTTACAGTTGTGACTGAATACAATTCGAGCAATTGAGGGTTAAGGGCCTTGCACAAGGGCTCAACAGTGGCAACCCCGCAGTGGTGGGTATGGAACTGGCAACCTTCCTGAGCTACTGCTTTATGACTTTAGAAAAAAAGAATAAAAATAGAACAGAATTTTGCAAACTGCTGATAAGTGGATTAAAAGTGTATCTGAGAACACAGATATCACACATCAGCACAATGTAGAGGAAGCAGGTGTTGTGCTGAATTGCAGCTTCAGCATTTAACCCCCTCAGCAGGAAATCAAACCTTAACCAAGATTACCACTTAACATTGAAATGATTTAAATGATAGACATGCTCAAATTTGAGTTCTTTTATAGGTTTATTGTTTCTCATGAAACATGTGACACTGTCCACAGTCAACCAAGCTTTACGTAACCATGGGCTTAGTGGCTGCCGTACAGAGAAGAATCGTCCAGTCTAGTCCATGTAATTAACAACAAACTTCAGCAGAACTTTAAGCTGCCAACTTTAAAGCAGGAGCTTTTTTGAACTGCAGCTTCTGAGCTCCCAGTGACATGAAGCTGGCTTGACTGTGAACAGTGTCAGCCATGTTCAGTTATAAGTATTTAAAAGGTTATGCCTAGAAGGTAAAGAAGGTGAAGCCAAACATTTATGGACATCCCTCTAAATTACTAAGTTCAGGTGTTTCAGTTGCACCTATTGCTAACAGGTGCATTAAATCAGTTATACAAAGCCAATTATATGTGTCTAACTTTGTGGAAACAATTTTGGGAAGGCCCTTTCCTGTTTCTCATGACTGTGCTCCTGTGCACAAAGCAAGGTCCATTAAGATGGTTTAATGAGTCTGGTGTGGAGGAACTCCAGTGACATGTACTGACATCAACTCCACTGACATCAACAGCCCTGACATCAACTCCACTGACCACCTTTGGGGTGAATTTGAATGTAGATTGTGAGCCAGGCCTTCTCACAAAAATGCCCTTTTGACTAACAGACACATCCACCAAGAAGCCTCCAAGAAGAAGAGTGGAGCTGTAAAGAGGCATTAACGACATCGTCCAGTGGTTTGGTTTATGCAACACTGCCGCTCACTAGATGATGTAAACCTCAGAGTATGTTTAGTGACACCCATGAATGGATCCACATGAAAAGGCTGTACGTCTTTGGACGGGCAGGAGAAGAAGAAGAATGAAGCTTTAAAAAATAAGTTCCCCGAAAAGCAAGTAAGAAAAGAAACGACAGAGTGTGACACTTCTCCAAACAGATCCTCTACCCGAGCGTCCACGCTTCACACCTGCACCCATCTACACTCTTCAAGTTGGGTGACTGTAATAGATGCTGAGTGGAGGGTCCCTGCATGAAAAGCGACAGACAAAAGGTCCTGCTCTCCCTGCACTGTGCATGTCTGGACCCTCCCTTGCTCTGATGGGAGACCTTTGGGGGGCATTCAAACCACCCAGCGTTTTCTGTTTTTTTAAGCGCCATGCTAATTTCTCTCCCCCCACCCCTTCTTTCCACTGTCAAAGCGCCACCATGGGACCTTGTCAACTCAACCCTGGCGTCTGCTCGACCCCTCGGCCCTTCCTCCCTCGACCCAGAGGTCCATCTGAACTTTTGGCATTTATTGGTGCAGCACCCGGGGAGGTGGCAGCATGCATGAGGAGGGGTCGACATGGCACAATGGGAGGTCAGGGGGGAAAATTAGCGACCTGTGAAGAGTAAAAAAAAGAAGCATTTTGGAAGTCTGACAATACATTAGAAGCTAAAGATAAATAGAGTGCCATGAAGGAAAAACCATCTCCTAATCCTTGTATTAAATGAATGATTAGGATTTGTTTTTATAAAACTAGGACCTTTATTTTATTTTTTTTAATCAAATGTTTATTTTTTTATGAAAAATGTAGAAGAAAAAATTTTTATTCACCTAAAAAATGATCATTATTCTACCTACCTGTCAAGAGCCAATAGTGTTTTTGAACACGTAAGAGTTTAATCCTCTGTTCCACTGTAGAAAATAATTTCTGCAGATGGGTCTTTCCACATACGCTTTATAGCGAAAAGTATTTGGACACCTGATCATAAGCTTGTTAAACATCCTATTTCACAAATGGTATTTAAATACAGTGACCTCTATGTGATCTTTTCAGCTATAACAACGGCCACTTTTCTGAAAAGGCTTCCCACAAGAAATATGTCTGTGGGAATTTTTGCCTATTGAGTTAAAAGAGCATTTGCATGGTTGGGCACTGAGGTTGGTCAGGAAAGCCTCAACTGATGTTCCAGTTTATTCAAAAGCTGTTCAGTGGGACTGAGGTCAGGGCTCTTTTTGTGATAGACTGAACTGAGTTCTAAGGTACATTATAAGTTCAGGTGTTTTAGCTACACCCATTTCTAACATGTTTGTTTGTTTATTAGGATTTTAACGTCATGTTTTACACTTTGGTTACATTCATGACAGGAATGATAGTTACTCATTACACAAGGTTCATCAGTTCACACAAGGTTATATTGAACGCAGTCCTGGACAATTTAGTATCTTCAATTTACCTCACTTGCATGTTTATATATAAAACAAAATATATATTTAAGTAGTGCTGTTGGCTGGCTGGGCATCTACATGGACATGATTGGCTATGCCGGAAAGAAAGGGGGTGGCCAAAATACTGTGATGGATTGCCACCCTGTTCAGTGTATTCCTGCCTTGCACCCAATGCTTCCCTGGGGAGCCATGCCGACCACGACCCTGACCAGGATAGAGCAGTTGACGAACAATTTATATTTATATATTTACAAATGAAAAGTTAAAATTTAGTCCTCTCCAGAATGTAAAAGGGAGGAAGGGAGGGAGTGGGGTTCATATAAATGTCCATGAATTTGGAATGGAGATGTACAACAAGGTTATAGTCAGTGGTTTACATACTTCTGACCATGTAGTCTACGTTCAGAGCCATAAAATGCTTTTGTATTATTCTACAGTTCTGAGCTTTTCTCTGACATATTCTGGATGCATTTTGACCAGACCGTGATTTGTTCTGTGTACAGTATTTACCATACTAATAAACCTTACAATACATTCCTGTCTCAGTTTTATTTTATATTGTAGTAAATTGTTAAAAAGTTGTCTTTAGATTTTTGTTTAGTAAACATAAAAAATCTGGATTTGTTTGGGGTGAACACTTTTTTAAGCCACACTAGGTACCAGCGCTCTGTATTTGAAACAATGACAAATTACAGACATTTTATCTGTATTTCTTTCATCCTACACATTGACCCACTCTTTTAAAGTATATGGGTTGAGACAGAGGTGTGGGTGGCACCAAGGATAAGGAAAGGGCGGGGGGGGGCGCGGGTTTAGGGAATTGGGGGTTCTTTCAGCTCGCCTGCATATGAACAAACTTCATTGTGTCGGGGCGACCCTCACTGCGCTCCTTCTTTTCACTTCTCTTTAGAGTCCTTTTCTCCCAGCCTGAAAAGAAGTTGCCTGGGCAACGTTGGGATGAGAAAAAAATGTTGAACAAAGGAAAAAAATCCAGCGTAGTGGTCATACGTGGGGGCAGGGTGTCCAAAGTGTCCCGCAAATGCCCGAAATCAGTTATAAAATGGAGACAGAACGACAAACTAAGTGAAAATTGAAGAGTCCACGTCCATGTCGTGGCAGGTTCATTTCCATCTAAATGGACACTAGCGAGAGAGAGCGGCTTTTGTTTTCCCATAACCCCACGTAATGGCATCATGATACGTTCCTTTAATAGCCCTCGATTTCTCACTAGTGATGCCTGCTGGGACGTGAAGGGTGCCCAGAGAGTCCCATTGAAAAGCAGCGAGTCCCCCACCGACTGGACAAATGTAGCGATTGTGCTACACTTGAGTTAGGGGAAGTGGGGTTAGAGCGAGAAGCTGTTGCCTTGATGGATGTTTCTCTTGCCTCCTTTTGAGGGAAAGGAAGGACTGAAAAGATTTTGGGATTGAGTCAAGCCCCTCTGGCAGCGACTGAGAGGTGTTAAATCATGGGCTTAAGGCTTGTTTGACATTGAGGGAATGAGAGAGCGAGTGATGCCAGTCCGATTCAGCACACACTTGTTTTCAAATAGAACTACAGTTCAGTAGAGATCCAAATACCCCCCGTCCAAAAAAAAAAGAAATACGATTCCATACTAACGACTGCTGTTCTTTTAGTAAAGCTTGTATATTAACTCATTTATAGTGTTACGCAGTATAAACCATGAAAACATAACTCTTTTAGGAAAAGAGTGGGCTGGCATTTGACCATCATAAACAGCTGTATCATGTGTGCACTTTTTATTGAATGCAGCCAAACTAGCCCTAGTTATGTGTGCACAGAGCTGTCACCAGCTGTAAACAATCATGATTAAGGCAGAATCAGGAAGCACGATTTCTCGTGAATCATGATTCTACACCAACACATCCAAGTTGCTCTCTGTATATTTTGACTTTCAGAAAACTGACATTAAACTGTCATCAAATTCCTGAAATTGACTTTAGTCATAGAAATAACAAAAATCTTAAGACTGCGATGACCTGATGTACAAGTTTACAACTATACAACTGTAGGTTCAGGCATTGCTGCTAAGATAGTGCAACAAGTGAAATGGGGAAATACTTATTCACACGAGTAATTTAGATGTAGAATCTTAGTATAAAATCTGTGACAAATATGTAATAATACAGGAAATCAAATGGGTGCAATTACTTTTTCTCACCACTGTTTTCCAACTTTATGAAGTATTTCTCCTGGATGTGTTTATATTTTCGACAACAGGGAATAAAATCTCGGCCTCGCGTCCGAAAGTGTCCTCATAGCCTTTGTTCCGTGGGCAGGCGTGATAAGAGGCTACAGAAACCATCCCAGGTTCTGCTGGACCTCAGATCTGTTTCTGCTGGACCTTCAGTGTGAGCCTCCATTGTGCTTCAGCCTGAACACTGATCCGAGAACTGTAACAATGTGGACTGAAGGATTCCTCACTGGGAAGCTTTCTGTGAGCACAATGAGACTGATTGAGAAACAAATTGGTGCAAATAAAGCGTGTAATTCGATTATGGACGGAGCTCGGACTCCTGCTGCTCTGCACGCTGTAAATGCACAGCTGGAGCTTTTCCAAACTTGGCTTCTTTGCCCCTTCTCATTCCGAGAGAGGGATCGTGTGCATCCTGACAGTGTGTACCCTTTCATTTTAGGAAATTTGAGGTGGTTTGTTTTTCATGTGATGTAGCAGTTTATCTGGATCGTTATCATCATCATCATCTACACTGAGCTTGTTCTCAGCAGCTTTATGCTTTCAGTTGTTTATGATGACATGACGGGTTACAGCAGCAGTTCTCAAACTTGAGGTTGAGACCCCATGTGGAGTCACCTGAGATGCAAATAGAGTCAGCAGAGATTTTTAAAACTGAAGAGACTTTAGCTACAAATAAAATGAGCAATGTATCTTGGTCTTGCAGCAACTTTACGAACAGTGAAGGTCCTAAAATGAACTTGAGGAACAGAATGAGGTTCTGAGTGGAAGTTTTTTTTTTTTTTTTTTTCAGTAGTTTGTTTCTGCTGAACATCTAATTTGAGGTGTCACCATTCTGGACTGGTGTAAAGCACACTCATGTTTTACTGAAATAAAATGAATTACGCAGCATGTTTAACAGAATTTTTATTTTCAGGTCAGCAGCAGGTGGATTTGCAGGTTTTAATGTGTTTCTTTACCTCAATGGTTTTTTGCTCTAATCGCAGTTCTAAAAATGTTTCTTTATTTAAACATAAACAGTCAGTGATGCATTCTGGGTCATATGTTTGTTTCCGTGTGTGTGTGCACGTGTGTGTTCAGGAGTGGTTGCATGTGTGATGATGTGTGTGTGCACGTGTGTGTTCAGAAGTGGTGTTTGCATGTGTGAATAAGTGTTTGGGTATGCGCATGTGTGTTAAAGAATGGGTTGCGCGCTTGTGTGTGTGTGTGTATATGACTGTGCGTGTGTGTGTGTGTGTGTATATGACTGTGCGTGTGTGTGTGTGTATATGACTGTGCGTGTGTGTGCTCTGCAGTGGTTTTTGCATGTGTGTGTATATGAGTGTGTGTGTGTGTTCAGGAGTGGTGCTACACTCAGTGTGTTTTGTCTATGGAAGATATTTGACATGCATTCCAGCTCACCATGTGTTCGAGTGCTAAAGACAAATGAATTTGGTTCTCCTCACCGAACCTCACCACCATCACACCTGCTGCACTCCTCACAACCTTCCCCAGTTTCTTTCTGACTGTACCGCTGTGTTCAGGCGACGCGACTCAGATGTTCTGATAAGGAGAGCACATCTGTTTGTAATCAGTGAATGAATGGATGGATGGAATGGATGAGATCATGTTCTTCACACTAACTTCTCCATCACGAGGTGAGATGAGATAATGTATGCGCTCTCATAGCAGGACACTTGGGTGGTCCCGACACCCGGCTTTTTGATGAGGCCGCTCAAATATGTGTCTCTGAACCACCTTTTCCTGGGCCTGATTTTAAAAAAGTGGGGTTTCCGGTACCCATGTGGTTTAAACATTTTGAAGCTGAGGGTGGAAGTCGACCGAGCTTGGTTTTTTAAATAATCAATAATGAAATCAGAGTTTCCTGTTCAGATCAGCGCTGGTTTTACTCACACTTCTAAAAACATCAAAATCCAATAAACAGCTCATGATCTTGTTTAATAACATTTGTGGGTTTGAACATGTTTGTGGACACCCCCAGCAAAATCCCTGTTTTGTTGATTTACTATTTAAAATAAGTGAACAAATCCTATACAGGCAACAAACTCAAATATTTTACTTTATCTGAATATTTAAAATATAAAGAATTCCAAAACCTTTGTACATTTTTGTGAAAGAAACTAAAATTAAATAAAAAATGTCTGTTCTAATCCAGTCAAGCCTAATGTAATCTAATCCAATCTAGTACAGTCCAGTCTAGTTAAATACAATCTAATCCAGTCCAATCTTGTCCAGTCCAGTCTAATCCAATCCAGTCCAATCTAGTTCAGTCCAGTCTAGTCAAATCTAATCCAATAAAATTCCATCCAGTACAGTCTAGTCTAGTCGAGTACAATCTAATCCAGTCCAGTCTAGTCGAGTACAATCTAATCCAGTCCAGTCTAGTCGAGTACAATCTAATCCAGTCCAGTCTAATCCAATCCAGTCCAGTCTAATCCAATCCAGTCCAATCTAGTCCAGTCCCATCTAATCCAATCCAGTCAAATCTAGTTCAGTCCAAATCAGCCCAATCCTTGCTAATCCAATCCAGTACAGCCAAATTACCTTTAATTCAGTCCAGTCTAGTCAAATCTAATCCAATAAAGTTCAATCCAGTAGTCCAGTCTAGTCGAGTACAATCTAATCCAGTCCAATCTGGTCTAATCCAATCCAGTCCAATCTAGTCCAGTCCAAATCAGCCCAATCATTTCTAATCCAATCCAGTACTGCCAAATCCTCTTTAATTTAGCCCAGTCTAGTCTAATCTAATCCAATCAAGTTCAATCCAGTACAGTCCAGTTTAGCTAAGTACAATGTAATCCAATCCAGTTTAATCCAATCCAGTCCAATCTAGTCCAGTTTAGTATAATCTAATCCAGTCCAATCTAGTCCAGTCCAGTCCAGTCTAATCCAGTCCAATCTAGTCTAATCCAAATCAGCCCAATTCTTTATAATCCAATCCAGTACAGCCAAATCCTCAAGTTCAATCCAGTCTAGTTGAGTACAATCTAATCCAAACCAGTCTAATCCAATCCAGTCCAATCTAGTCCAGTTCTGTTCAGCCCAATCTTTTCTAATCCAAATCCAGTATAGTCCACTCCTCCTTAATACAGTCCTGTCTAGTCCAATCTAATCCAATTAAGTTCACAACAGTACAGTCCAGTCTAGTCCAGCACAATCGAGTCTAGTGAGATGTTAAACTGTGTCAGTGTTTATTTTCTATAGGAGAAACAGTTTCCACCTGTCAGTAATGAGAAGGCAGGAAGTTGCTGGTCTGATCAGAGGAATTAAATGTAGCAGAACGAAAGTGAGCGAATGGAAGAATGAGAAGAAACGACGAGAACCAGAACAAACATGTGAGTGAAGAATGTGAGAGCTGGAAAAGGCGAGAGTGGTGATGAAATGTAAGTAAGGAAGGACAGAGAAGAACAGAGAATGAAGACGAGAATGAAGAAACAAAGGAGAGTCCCAGCAGCTCAACTGTCAATCTTATCTGTCACTGAAGCATTAGAAGATTTCGATGGTCCAGCAACAGCTGCAGAGATTCCTCACACGCCAGGATTCCTCCGTCCGTGAGAATAACTGACGTTTTTTCCACACGGACGAAACCAAAACACGCTCACTCCCTCCACATTTCTCCAACATGGAGGAAAAAAACGTGTGATCCATCAGATGAGGATTCACTCCGGACCTTATGTGTGTTCGCTAATGATGGAAAGAAGAAGTTGGCGAGTTAATTGTTTTTCTTTGGCGTGAATATTGCGTGTACTGGGAGGAAAGGCGTGTCGAGGGAGCTAATCCAGAAGGAAGATATTTTCCAAAAAATGTTGAGCACTTCCAGATTAGTGAAGAAGTCCCACCAGCGGGATCAGTAAGTAGGAAAATAATCAATTCAACAAATGAGCAGACGTCCCGCAGTGAGATGCTTAGTTGAATTAATTGGAGTCGGAGTTGAAGATTAAAGCGTCAGGAGCTCTGAGCCGAGGCTAATTGATTCAGAAGTTATAAAGCGTGGTAAGGCGGAGGTTCTGAATCAGGCTAGATATGGAGATGTGGAAATAAATATTCATGTGTGGGATGATTAACGCAGTGCAGCCAGTGTTCATCAATCCCCTCGTTAACTGCTCAAGTGTAAAATATATTCAGAAACAGCAGCACTGAGTTCTAACATCTGGATCATTTCATTTACAGCCCTGTCATTTTCCCAACTCCCTATTACAAATCCTCTGCTGCGTGCACCACCCACTCGCTGTGGATTCCATACAGAGGTCCACACTGTGCTCCTTGTGTTCCTCCACTACTCGTGTTGGCACCACCAACAACACAGTAAGAGTTTCTGTTGCAGCACCCATTAAGAGAAGCTCTATCTAACCTTCCTTTGCACAGACCAAAAACCAACTGTGCCTGTTAAGCACCAGCCAGACCAGTAGCAGCACTGGCACTGAGACTCGAACTGTCAGTGTTGTTGGGCTAGCGAATTATACTGCTGTGCCACACCAGCGCCCAGCAGAGACAGTTTCTTACCCTA
This sequence comes from Trichomycterus rosablanca, assembly GCF_030014385.1. Classification (NCBI taxonomy): domain Eukaryota; kingdom Metazoa; phylum Chordata; class Actinopteri; order Siluriformes; family Trichomycteridae; genus Trichomycterus; species Trichomycterus rosablanca. The sequence goes on along the minus strand of NC_085993.1, from coordinate 7,428,502 downwards.
AGATGCTCATTAAAACATCATCAAAATACTGCAAACATTTAGCAATTTTATAATTATAACTTTTTCCTTCTCTCTTCTGAAACTGTTTTGGATTGTGGTGTTTCTGTAAAACATTAAGGTGCTGCTTGACTTTGATGGTCAGGTTATATTTGGGCAGCTGTAGCCTAGTGGTTAACACATTGGACTAGTAATCAGAAGGTTGCCGGTTCAAGCCTCACCACTACCAGGTTGCAACTGTTGGGCGCTTGAGCAAGGTCCTTAACCCTCAATTGCTTAGATCGTATACTGTCTCAAAGATAAAACTGTCTTTAGATAAAAGCATCTGCTAAATGCGGAAAATGTAAATGTATATTTGGGGAACTGGTCCATTAAGACTCCTGAGGTGTAAATATTTTTTCTTATGGGTGATATGTGTGTTGAATGACTTTGACCCTTGAATAAATGTAATTATGTTTTATGAATTTTGTTCATATTATGTGAATCTGAATATCTGAAATGATTTCTTTCGGCTGCTCTTGTTAGGAGTTGCCACAGCGAATCATTCTTCAACATATTTGATTTTGCATAGTTTTTACACCAGACACCGGATGCCATTCCTGACACAAAACTCTGCTATTTATCCAGACTTGAGACTAAAACTGTACTGCTTGTAAGATATTACTCTGAGAGTTTACTGTATTCATTTTCATTACCAGACTATAATTCACTGAAGCTCGTGTTTATTACTTTAATGATGCAAACAGAAAAATGGAGGTTTCCTCACCTGCTGGTTGCTCTGTGATGCTTGCTGTGGTGGTCGGGGTTGCAACTGGAATTTCTGTTTTCAACAAAGAAATCAAAGTTAGCAAAATACAAAAACTAACAAAGCCAATAAAAGAAAATTGGTTCAGTGTAACAATTTTGATCTTTTTATTCATATAAGTTATTGCACCTTTAGATTTAATCAGGCAAAGTGAACACTGCACATGTTTTTCCTAACCATCAGAACGTGTTTTATATAGAAACCTCTAAGAAGCAGCCACAGGGTGGTCAAAATGCAGCTTATTATAGAAAAGAAAGCACTAACAACATTGAGCATCTTTTCATCAGACGACCAATCAGGACGCAGCTCACAAAGCTAGTAAAAAACTACCAAGGTGGCCAGGGTTCACACGCTGTCGCCGGCTGCTTCTCATCACCAGCCAGCGGTGGGTTCCCACACAGAACCGTACAGCGAATCACGCTATGCTCCGTGTTCCACATAAAGCTGAAAGATCGTCATTCAGGGATGAATTTATTTAATAATTAGTTTCTGTTTTTATTAGTTCCTTTATTTACATTAGTTTTATTTTATAAACTAAGTAATTGTATTTCTTTAAAACAAACAAAAATTTTACTCTTTTTAATGAGATTTTTTAAAGTCCAACACACTTTTTTTTAAATATAATTATATTTAAATCCATATATATAATAAACTGAATATATAATATATACCAATATAAATCCAATATGTAATAACACATTTTGTTGCAAATGAGTTTATTATTTTGGAATCTGTGACATAAGATATTATTATTGTTGTTTATCATTTATATTTTTGTAAAATATTTTTGTGCAATTTATTAGGGCATTTAAGAATTCTTTAAAAATGTATAAAATACTAAACAGTTTGTGTTTTTAAAACTGTATTATTTAACATTTCAAATGAAATCTTTTACTTGTAATATTTCTGAATTAATTTCTATAAAATGTTTTGACAGCATTGTTTTATTATAATTAAGTTCTTCAGTTGGTTTCATTACTGTCAGTGATAAATTATTATTATTATTATATGAAAGCATTTATACAGAAATCACATGAGAGATGATACAGAATGAGAATAATTAATATAATTATTATAATTTTATCTATTGTAAAGTTTGAGAACAATGTGTTTATCTATGTTAAACATTTTTTAGGAATTTTTACAAGATTTACAAGCATTTTATTCTGATTTAGTTTAAACAAGTTTTTGGTAATTTGTTGTCATTTTATTATTTGAAAACATTATTTTATAATTTTCACTAACATGTTAGCAGTATTAATGACATTAAACCTTTAAATAGTAATAAACAGTGTAGAGGTTTATCGTCTAAATGACTGAATAATAAGTCTGTTTATATATTTATACATTTATATCTATTTATATATTTATACATTTATATCTATTTATATATTTAGACATTTATAGATTTATATAAATTATCGTTCTTAACTTAAATTTAGCACAAAAAAATCTGCATAATAAAATTATAATTATAATAGGACAGCATTTTGTATTAATTGCATTAATAAGGTAAGTGTTTATTTAATATTTTGAGATGGTGAGAATATTTGAAATTAATTGTAATTAGATGTTACTTTATGAGATTTTTGTATAAATGTATATTAAATGTCTTTGATTTCTTTTATTTTGTTTAATATATTTCTAGTAGATTCCTTAAGCTTTGTGAATCTATATGGGTTTTCTCCTTTGTATGTGAGAAATGTTTTATTTATGATTAATTATTAGATTTTATATGATGGTATTTGGTTAGTTGATCAGCAGTACAGAATATAAAAATAAATTGTACAGTTTTCTGTATGAATGTTTTCAGGTTGCAATAAGCTAAAATTATTCAAGCTTTTAAAACAAATCTTCATGATTAGTATTCAAATTAAATCTATTTGATGACTTTCTATCTTCTGTTCTGTATGAACAGTGTTCCTAAGCAAACCAGCGGTGTCGTGTTCCGGTGAGTTTTTATTTAAATGAGCTTCTCGGAGCTCCCTGCCAGCCCGTGATTTCTCCTGGAGTGTTGCTTGACTTTCACCATTTGTTTCATTGACAACATGATGAACTGGAAATGAAAATGTTTGGCTGAGGGAGCTGGTCTGATCTTCTGCTGGATCTTCTGACTTGGATTTTATTTATTCAGGTTTTTGCGAGCAGAACTTTTTAATACTCCAGAACAGCAGTGAAGTTTTTCTAGTTTTTATTAAACCAGTCTTCAGTCACTGTGAGAATATCTCATTCTAATTATTTTATTTCATAAAATATTATCTTATTTTATTTCTGTAGTAGGTTTGTATTAATGAGTGTTTTATATTTGGGACGAGACCCTGTGCTGTTTGAGAATCATTTTATTGTTTATTTTTCTTTTAATATTTAAAACTTGCTTTTCAAACTGCCTGAAAGTCTTTTTGCCAATTCAACATCAATACATAATGTGGCCAGAAGTATGTGGACAATCCTCCTAATTACTGAGTTCAATATTTCAGACACACCAATTTCAAACCTAATTAAATGTGTATAAAATTATTCATATCAAATTAGCGATATGTTTTTAACTTTGTAGGAACAATATAAACAGGATTTATGTGAACGTAGTCTGTGGTGTTTAAAAGGATTTATGGGTTTATATGCTTGTGTGGTGTTTAACAGGAAGTGCACTTACTTATGCATGGTGCGATGGGAGAGCGGCTCTGCTGGTAGCCTTTAGCACAGCGGTTGCATGTGATGCCAGTCACACCGTCTTTACACGGGCACTGACCTGTGGTCTGGTTACATGTTTTGCCTGCAGCACCCACGGGATGGCAATCACAGGCTGTGAGGAGCGAAAAAATTACAAAGTGAGACACACACATACATATACAGTAAACACACATATACATACACACACACACATACAGTGTATCACAAAAGTGAGTACACCCCTCACATTTCTGCAGATATTTAAGTATATCTTTTCATGGGACAACACTGACAAAATGACACTTTGACACAATGAAAAGTAGTCTGTGTGCAGCTTATATAACAGTGTAAATTTATTCTTCCCTCAAAATAACTCAATATACAGCCATTAATGTCTAAACCACCGGCAACAAAAGTGAGTACACCCCTTAGTGAAAGTTCCTGAAGTGTCAATATTTTGTGTGGCCACTATTATTTCCCAGAACTGCCTTAACTCTCCTGGGCATGGAGTTTACCAGAGCTTCACAGGTTGCCACTGGAATGCTTTTCCACTCCTCCATGACGACATCACGGAGCTGGCGGATATTCGAGACTTTGCGCTCCTCCACCTTCCGCTTGAGGATGTTCTATTGGGTTTAGGTCTGGAGACATGCTTGGCCAGTCCATCACCTTTACCCTCAGCCTCTTCAATAAAGCAGTGGTTGTCTTAGAGGTGTGTTTGGGGTCATTATCATGCTGGAACACTGCCCTGCGACCCAGTTTCCGGAAGGAGGGGATCATGCTCTGCTTCAGTATTTCACAGTACATATTGGAGTTCATGTGTCCCTCAATGAAATGTAACTCCCCAACACCTGCTGCACTCATGCAGCCCCAGACCATGGCATTCCCACCACCAGGCTTGACTGTAGGCATGACACACTTATCTTTGTACTCCTCACCTGATTGCCGCCACACATGCTTGAGACCATCTGAACCAAACAAATTAATCTTGGTCTCATCAGACCATAGGACATGGTTCCAGTAATCCATGTCCTTTGTTGACATGTCTTCAGCAAACTGTTTGCGGGCTTTCTTGTGTAGAGACTTGAGAAGAGGCTTCCTTCTGGGGTGACAGCCATGCAGACCAATTTGATGTAGTGTGCGGCGTATGGTCTGAGCACTGACAGGCTGACCCCCCACCTTTTCAATCTCTGCAGCAATGCTGACAGCACTCCTGCGCCTATCTTTCAAAGACAGCAGTTGGATGTGACACTGAGCACGTGCACTCAGCTTCTTTGGACGACCAATGCGAGGTCTGTTCTGAGTGGACCCTGCTCTTTTAAAACGCTGGATGATCTTGGCCACTGTGCTGCAGCTCAGTTTCAGGGTGTTGGCAATCTTCTTGTAGCCTTGGCCATCTTCATGTAGCGCAACAATTCGTCTTTTAAGATCCTCAGAGAGTTCTTTGTCATGAGGTGCCATGTTGGAACTTTCAGTGACCAGTATGAGAGAGTGTGAGAGCTGTACTACTAAATTGAACACACCTGCTCCCTATGCACACCTGAGACCTAGTAACACTAACAAATCACATGACATTTTGGAGGGAAAATGACAAGCAGTGCTCAATTTGGACATTTAGGGGTGTAGTCTCTTAGGGGTGTACTCACTTTTGTTGCCGGTGGTTTAGACATTAATGGCTGTATATTGAGTTATTTTAAGGGAAGAATAAATTTACACTGTTATATAAGCTGCACACAGACTACTTTTCATTGTGTCAAAGTGTCATTTAGTCAGTGTTGTCCCATGAAAAGATATACTTAAATATCTGCAGAAATGTGAGGGGTGTACTCACTTTTGTGATACACTGTACATATACAGTAAACACACATATACATACACACACACATACATATACAGTAAACACACATATACATACACACACACACATACATATACAGTAAACACACATATACATACACACACACATACATATACAGTAAACACACATATACATACACACACACATACATATACAGTAAACACACATATACATACACACACACATACATATACAGTAAACACACATATACATACACACACACATACAGTGTATCACAAAAGTGAGTACACCCCTCACATTTCTGCAGATATTTAAGTATATCTTTTCATGGGACAACACTGACAAAATGACACTTTGACACAATGAAAAGTAGTCTGTGTGCAGCTTATATAACAGTGTAAATTTATTCTTCCCTGAAAATAACTCAATATACAGCCATTAATGTCTAAACCACCGGCAACAAAAGTGAGTACACCCCTTAGTGAAAGTTCCTGAAGTGTAAATATTTTGTGTGGCCACCATTATTTCCCAGAACTGCCTTAACTCTCCTGGGCATGGAGTTTACCAGAGCTTCACAGGTTGCCACTGGAATGCTTTTCCACTCCTCCATGACGACATCACGGAGCTGGCAGATATTCGAGACTTTGCACTCCTCCACCTTCCGCTTGAGGATGCCCCAAAGATGTTCTATTGGGTTTAGGTCTGGAGACATGCTTGGCCAGTCCATCACCTTTACCCTCAGCCTCTTCAATAAAGCAGTGGTCGTCTTAGAGGTGTGTTTGGGGTCATTATCATGCTGGAACACTGCCCTGCGACCCAGTTTCCGGAAGGAGGGGATCATGCTCTGCTTCAGTATTTCACAGTACATATTGGAGTTTATGTGTCCCTCAATGAAATGTAACTCCCCAACACCTGCTGCACCCATGCAGCCCCAGACCATGGCATTCCCACCACCATGCTTGACTGTAGGCATGACACACTTATCTTTGTACTCCTCACCTGATTGCCGCCACACATGCTTGAGACCATCTGAACCAAACAAATTAATCTTGGTCTCATCAGACCATAGGACATGGTTCCAGTAATCCATGTCCTTTGTTGACATGTCTTCAGCAAACTGTTTGCGGGCTTTCTTGTGTAGAGACTTCAGAAGAGGCTTCCTTCTGGGGTGACAGCCATGCAGACCAATTTGATGTAGTGTGCGGCGTATGGTCTGAGCACTGACAGGCTGACCCCCCCACCTTTTCAATCTCTGCAGCAATGCTGACAGCACTCCTGCGCCTATCTTTCAAAGACAGCAGTTGGATGTGACGCTGAGCACGTGCACTCAGCTTCTTTGGACGACCAACGCGAGGTCTGTTCTGAGTGGACCCTGCTCTTTTAAAACGCTGGATGATCTTGGCCACTGTGCTGCAGCTCAGTTTCAGGGTGTTGGCAATCTTCTTGTAGACTTGGCCATCTTCTTGTAGCACAACAATTCGTCTTTTAAGATCCTCAGAGAGTTCTTTGCCATGAGGTGCCATGTTGGAACTTTCAGTGACCAGTATGAGAGAGTGTGAGAGCTGTACTACTAAATTGAACACACCTGCTCCCTATGCACACCTGAGACCTAGTAACACTAACAAATCACATGACATTTTGGAGGGAAAATGACAAGCAGTGCTCAATTTGGACATTTAGGGGTGTAGTCTCTTAGGGGTGTACTCACTTTTGTTGCCGGTGGTTTAGACATTAATGGCTGTATATTGAGTTATTTTGAAGGAAGAATAAATTTACACTGTTATATAAGCTGCACACAGACTACTTTTCATTGTGTCAAAGTGTCATTTTGTCAGTGTTGTCCCATGAAAAGATATACTTAAATATCTGCAGAAATGTGAGGGGTGTACTCACTTTTGTGATACACTGTACATATACAGTAAACACACATATACATACACACACACATACATATACAGTAAACACACATATACATACACACACACATACATATACAGTAAACACACATATACATACACACACACATACATATACAGTAAACACACATATACATACACACACACATACAGTGTATCACAAAAGTGAGTACACCCCTCACATTTCTGCAAATATTTTATTATATCTTTTCATGGGACAACACTATAGAACTAAAACTTGGATATAACTTAGAGTAGTCAGTGTACAACTTGTATAGCAGTGTAGATTTACTGTCTTCTGAAAATAACTCAACACACAGCCATTAATGTCTAAATGGCTGGCAACATAAGTGAGTACACCCCACAGTGAACATGTCCAAATTGTGCCCAAAGTGTCAATATTTTGTGTGACCACCATTATTATCCAGCACTGCCTTAACCCTCCTGGGCATGGAATTCACCAGAGCTGCACAGGTTGCTACTGGAATCCTCTTCCACTCCTCCATGATGACATCACGGAGCTGGTGGATGTTAGACACCTTGAACTCCTCCACCTTCCACTTGAGGATGCGCCACAGGTGCTCAATTGGGTTTAGTCCATCACCTTTACCTTCAGCTTCCTCAGCAAGGCAGTTGTCATCTTGGAGGTTGTGTTTGGGGTCGTTATCCTGTTGGAAAACTGCCATGAGGCCCAGTTTTTGAAGGGAGGGGATCATGCTCTGTTTCAGAATGTCACAGTACATGTTGGAATTCATGTTTCCCTCAATGAACTGCAGCTCCCCAGTGCCAGCAACACTCATGCAGCCCAAGACCATGATGCTACCACCACCATGCTTGACTGTAGGCAAGATACAGTTGACTTGGTACTTCTCACCAGGGCGCCGCCACACATGCTGGACACCATCTGAGCCAAACAAGTTTATCTTGGTCTCGTCAGACCACAGGGCATTCCAGTAATCCATGTTCTTGGACTGCTTGTCTTCAGCAAACTGTTTGCGGGCTTTCTTGTGCGTCAGCTTCCTTCTGGGATGACGACCATGCAGACCGAGTTGATGCAGTGTGCGGCGTATGGTCTGAGCACTGACAGGCTGACCTCCCACGTCTTCAACCTCTGCAGCAATGCTGGCAGCACTCATGTGTCTATTTTTTAAAGCCGACCTCTGGATATGACGCCGAACACGTGGACTCAACTTCTTTGGTCGACCCTGGCGAAGCCTGTTCCGAGTGGAACCTGTCCTGGAAAACCGCTGTATGACCTTGGCCACCATGCTGTAGCTCAGTTTCAGGGTGTTGGCAATCTTCTTATAGCCCAGGCCATCTTTGTGGAGAGCAACAATTCTATTTCTCACATCCTCAGAGAGTTCTTTGCCATGAGGTGCCATGTTAAATATCTAGTGGCCAGTATGAGAGAATTGTACCCAAAACACCAAATTTAACAGCCCTGCTCCCCATTTACACCTGGGACCTTGACACATGACACCAGGGAGGGACAACGACACATTTGGGCACAATTTGGACATGTTCACTGTGGGGTGTACTCACTTATGTTGCCAGCTATTTAGACATTAATGGCTGTGTGTTGAGTTATTTTCAGAAGACAGTAAATCTACACTGCTATACAAGTTGTACACTGACTACTCTAAGTTATATCCAAGTTTCATGTCTATAGTGTTGTCCCATGAAAAGATATAATAAAATATTTGCAGAAATGTGAGGGGTGTACTTACTTTTGTGATACACTGTACATATACAGTAAACACACATATACATACACACACACATACATATACAGTAAACACACATATACATACACACACACATACATATACAGTAAACACACATATACATACACACACACATACAGTGTATCACAAAAGTGAGTACACCCCTCACATTTCTGCAGATATTTAAGTATATCTTTTCATGGGACAACACTGACAAAATGAAAATTTGACACAATGAAAAGTAGTCTGTGTGCAGCTTATATAACAGTGTACATTTATTCTTCCCTCAAAATAACTCAAAATACAGCCATTAATGTCTAAACCACCGGCAACAAAAGTGAGTACACCCCTAAGAGACTACACCCCTAAATGTCCAAATTGAGCACTGCTTGTCATTTTCCCTCCAAAATGTCATGTGATTTGTTAGTGTTACTAGGTCTCAGGTATGCATAGGGAGCAGGTGTGTTCAATTTAGTAGTACAGCTCTCACACTCTCTCATACTGGTCACTGAAAGTTCCAACATGGCACCTCATGGCAAATAACTCTCTGAGGATCTTAAAAGACGAATTGTTGCGCTACATGAAGATGGCCAAGGCTACAAGAAGATTGCCAACACCCTGAAACTGAGCTGCAGCACAGTGGCCAAGATCATCCAGCGTTTTAAAAGAGCAGGGTCCACTCAGAACAGACCTCGCGTTGGTCGTCCAAAGAAGCTGAGTGCACGTGCTCAGCGTCACATCCAACTGCTGTCTTTGAAAGATAGGCGCAGGAGTGCTGTCAGCATTGCTGCAGAGATTGAAAAGGTGGGGGGTCAGCCTGTCAGTGCTCAGACCATACGCCGCACACTACATCAAATTGGTCTGCATGGCTGTCACCCCAGAAGGAAGCCTCTTCTGAAGTCTTTACACAAGAAAGCCCGCAAACAGTTGCTGAAGACATGTCAACAAAGGACATGGATTACTGGAACCATGTCCTATGGTCTGATGAGACCAAGATTAATTTGTTTGGTTCAGATGGTCTCAAGCATGTGTGGTGGCAATCAGGTGAGAAGTACAAAGATAAGTGTGTCATGCCTACAGTCAAGCATGGTGGTGGGAATGCCATGGTCTGGGGCTGCATGAGTGCAGCAGGTGTTGGGGAGTTACATTTCATTGAGGGACACATGAACTCCAATATGTACTGTGAAATACTGAAGCAGAGCATGATCCCCTCCCTCCGGAAACTGGTTCGCAGGGCAGTGTTCCAGCATGATAATGACCCCAAACACACCTCTAAGACGACCACTGCTTTATTGAAGAGGCTGAGGGTAAAGGTGATGGACTGGCCAAGCATGTCTCCAGACCTAAACCCAATAGAACATCTTTGGGGCATCCTCAAGCGGAAGGTGGAGGAGCGCAAAGTCTCGAATATCCGCCAGCTCCGTGATGTCGTCATGGAGGAGTGGAAAAGCATTCCAGTGGCAACCTGTGAAGCTCTGGTAAACTCCATGCCCAGGAGAGTTAAGGCAGTTCTGGGAAATAATGGTGGCCACACAAAATATTGACACTTCAGGAACTTTCACTAAGGGGTGTACTCACTTTTGTTGCCGGTGGTTTAGACATTAATGGCTGTATATTGAGTTATTTTGAGGGAAGAATAAATTTACACTGTTATATAAGCTGCACACAGACTACTTTTCATTGTGTCAAAGTGTCATTTTGTCAGTGTTGTCCCATGAAAAGATATACTTAAATATCTGCAGAAATGTGAGGGGTGTACTCACTTTTGTGATACACTGTACATACAAACACAATTACACACATACATACACACACTTACACACAAACACACAATTACACACACATATACTAACACAGACATACACGCGCATATAAACACACATACAAACACACACACACACACATACAAACACAATTACACACATACATACACACACTTAAACACACAAACACACATATACTAACACAGACATACACGCGCATATAAACACACACATACAAACACACACGCATAAACACACATTTATACAAACACATACACACATATTCACAAACACAAAAATAACTGGACACTCGTCCTAATAGTTAGATTTGAGTGTTTTAAACACATAATGCTAACAGGTGTATACAATTAATTATAGAATATACATTTACAGAAATTAAACAGTAACTAAGTTAAACAGTAACTAAAACAGTTTGGGGAAAGCCAATTCCTATTCTTTTTTGCCCTTTTGTCACACTTGATTGTGTTGTGGATTTGATTTTGAGTGGATATAATTACCATCAAACTACACTTAATCACCCAAAGTGTAAACAATAAAACCTGTTATATCTTATTCACAAAAATATTCAAAAACACCATTTAATCACGGCTCTGTAGAAGCTCCTGTAGGAGCAGTTACAGCAGCAAGTTTTCTTAAATGCATCTCTACAAGCTTTGCACACCTGGATTTGGGCAGTTTGTCCCAATCTTCATGACAGATCCTCTTAAGCTCCGTCAGATTGGATGGTGAGAGTGTTAACTACTATTTTCAGGTCTCTCTACAGATGTTTTATATGGTTTAAGAGTGGCCCATTCAAGGACATTTAAAACTCCAGACCACTCCAGTGTTGAATTCTGGTGTTCATTCCTGTGCATTCTGGAAGATGTTTCTGCATTTGACTGCATTCATACGTACCGCAGTTCTCACCAATTAATCTAACCCTGCACTGGGAAGCATCTCTAAAGCATAATGCTGCCACCACTATGTTTCACAGTAAGGATGGTTTCAGCCAGGTGGTGTACAGTGTCTGTTTTTCAGAGATCCACAGACAGTTCCTTGAATTTTACTGCTTATTTTTGGTCCAGACAAAGCAGTATAAATTAGAGTCCCTTATAAATTCAGGTGTGAATTTCCAAACAACCTCCAATCAATTCCGGTTACTCATTTAATCATGACGAACGTAAAAATGTAACATGTGAATCCCCTGACAGTTCTAAAATCACTTTAAATCCACATGAACTGCAAATTCAGGATATTGAAGTAATAACGCTGCTGATTAGCTGTTTCATTTTCTCACAGACCTCAGGGCTGTACGGGAGGTCTGTTTCTGCCCGAAAACTGCACACCCCTCTCCTCATTCACTGCCTTTGTAGTAAAACTGCTTTTAACTTAACTTCGTCTGGGCGTTTGTCCCACTGTGGGTGGCTGATATAAAAAGTATTCCACAGATATTCTTTCAGGCTTTATGAAGGCATGCTGGTGATGAGATGATGACTGTAGGTCTGATGCAGCAGCGTCAGGTAAAATCTGATGTCTGAGGCTGTCGGTTGTCGCTGTTTAGTCATCAAAGCCCGTCGTTTGGGCTGCGTTTGAAGGAGCAATTAGGACTTGATTGGATCCACCCCGCATCAGACCACAAATGTTTCGTGAGCGACCGTAAAGAGCTAAAAAGCAGATCGGCGCTGTTTGATCTGTAGTGAGTGAGTCAGGACAGCTTGCGGGGATTCTAGCAGCTGTTTACCTCAACGTAAAGAAAATAGTAAAGAAATATGATTTTTTCTTAAGGGCAAGGGTGAAATTATAACAGTGTATAGAGTCAGAATGGAACCTGAAATGAATAGCTAAAGTCAAAAATTTACACTTATAACGGACGTGTGAAATTTTATGTTCATTGTGGGTTTCTAAAAATCTGCAGGGTCAAAACTATACAGACATCACATTAGCAGATCCATTCTGTGATGTAGATGTCATTACAATGTTTAGATTTTTTCATACATATTTTTGTATTTTCCCTTTTCTTCCAATTTAGTCATTTCCAATTTCCTCCCGTGCACCACCCCCACGCTGGCTGATGAGAGACGCAGGCTAGCACCTACCCTCTTTAATATGTGTGCAGCCACCAAATTTACACCCGTGCTCTACGTGTTCCTGCACATCTTATCCCAATGCCTCAACCAGACAGCAGGGTCACTTTTGCAGCCACGAGGAGGAGAGACATTTACATTTACATTTTCGGCATTTAGCAAACGCTTATCCAGAGCGACTTACAGAAGTGCTTTCATAGTGAACATTACCTTACTCTAGTAGGTAGTAAGTAGACAACAGTCCAAGAACACAAATCTGCTAAAACTCTGTTAGAACCAAAGTTTTTTTTTTTTTTGCAAGAAATGAATAAGAGCGTTAGTAAGTAAGTAAGTACAAGTCAGCTTAAGTGTTTAGTAAAGACGTGATGAAGGTTTTTAATCGTTTTTTAAAGACAGGAAGAGACTCAGATGTTCGGACAGACAGAAAAAGCTCGTTCCACCACTTGGGTGCCAGTACAAAGAAGAACCATGATGCTTGTCTTCCTCGAGTCCTGGGTGGAGGATCAAGTCGAGCGAGACTAGTGGCTTGGAGGTTGCGTGGTACAGAGCGGGGTTTGATTAGACCCGAAGGTCCATTTTTGGCTTTGTAGATGAGCATCAGTGTTTTAAACTGAATGCGTGCAGCTACAGGAAGCCAGTGAAGAAAACGCAGCAGTGGGGTGATGTGGCAGCAGAGAGACCCTCTCCATCTTTCCCTCCCTCCCTCTGAGACGGCCAATTGTGTCAGCTGAGCGCCACCAAGACTTAAACCCGAGAGTTTATTAAATATTAAGCAGCTGTGCACAAACCTTTCCTTTTTTTCTTTTACATTTTTAACAAAGTGGAGTAAAGAAAAAAGCATCCGTGAAATACCAACTGTTAATAGGTAGATTTATTTTCTTGTGCGTGTGTGTTTTAGCTGTTTGACTTAGCTGTTTCATTACACAAATAAATATGCTAATTATATAATACATAATTATTTAAATGTCAAAACAATATAAAAAAATTAAAATAATGGCCATGCCGATAAAGCTACTCTGACTTCCACTGTGTTAAATGGAACTGGTTGTTTTGCTAAAAGAAATGGCGTGGTTCCAGTACCAGCTGAGATCTGATGTGGTGCAGATGTGCTGCAGGTGTTCCACTTGGACACACTTCAGCACTTTCCCTACCATAAACAGCCTGAAGCTGAAGTTTAAGTGGCTTTCCACTTACTCATCAAGTGCTGGTGCTAATTAGGAGGAGATACGGCTCCGTCCCAAATCACTGCCTCAACTTCATTCCCATCTGATGATAATTTAATCCTGAACAAATTTCACTGGTTATCTGAAGTGATTATTACTTTAATATCTGAAATCACAGCTTGTTCTTCTCCAATTATGAGAAATCGAATTAAGGATTTTGGGCAGATGATCAGGTTATTCAGAGCATGTACACATCTGATTTAAGTGAAAAAAAGAAGCCAGAATGTTTTCAGCAGATGTGAGAAATTCTTCAAAAGTGTTGAAAAGCACTGCAGGTGATCGCCAAATAAAGTGGGTTGAGCAAAATCTGTGAGCTTTGATGTTGTTATTCAGACTAAAGGTCTGAATAAAAAGGTCTTTTTTAAAGAATTTGACTTTGCAGATTTCTACACCATTTATTTTGTAGTTTTGTTGATTATTTTTTAAAAAGTAAAAAATAAAGAAAAGACCCAGCGACCCGTAGTGCTTGTTGAACTTGTCGAGAGTTATAAGTACCTGGGGACAACTATTGATGAAAAGCTGACCTTTAATGAGAATACTGGCATAATCTGTAAAACAGGGCAGCAGAGACCTGAGTCTGTTTTATAAGTCATTTATTGAATCTGTTTTAAAATTTTCTATGATTGCTTGGTTTGGGAACCTGAATGTTCAGAACAGAAACTCTCTTAACAACATTATTAAGGCGGCAAGTAAAATAATGGGTGTTGCTCAAGCTCCCTTAAATGATATATTTATTTGTCGCTCTACTCAGAAAGCGAGATTGATCTTGAGTTGTCCAGACCACCCACTTAACTGTGAGTTTTAGCTTCTTCTCTCTGGACATAGATTCATGTTCCCAAGGTAAAACATAATAGATGGAAAAATTATTTTATACCTAAAGCGACAGGGTTATTACATTTGTGAAATGAATTTCTCAAATTTTTCTCTATATATTTAAGATTTTATATATATTTAAGCTATATCATGTGTTTTTTTTGTGTTGTATGCCACAAATTTCCCTTTGGGGACAGTAAAAAATAAAGTAAATACCCAGCGATCGGTAGTGTTACTCTATGGGATTTCCACATATCCACGTGTCTGGAAACTTGTGAGGTGTGATCAAGTCGGCTCAGGTAAACAGAGAATGTTGTTTAGCTGAGTTGTTTACCTGAGCCTAAGACTTGTGGTGAAGAGTTTTGGTGAAGGTAATCCCAAAGTTTATTTATATAATAAACGGCACTAAATTTACCAGCTGCACCGCTGTTCTGCCCAACATACCAAGTACTTTATACCTACTGCATTCTGAACTTAAAACTCTTAAATAGCTCAATTATTTTCTGAGACGAGAGGATTTTCATTAATAACTTTGCTGTTTATTTATTCCTTGTATTGATGGTCCATTTCACTAATGGTTGTTTGTCAAGCAGATATTTTTCCCTCCACTTTAGATATACTCAATTTCCCTGTGCACTCTGCCGACCTCTGCCTGTCTCAAAAAATAATAATAATTACAGTTCAGGCTTAAAAGGCTAAGAAATAATGAGGGCAGATTCTCTCAGTCAGTCCGTTATTGTATCTGGATCGGTGTAAAGTACACCTTGTGTTTTTGTTCAGAAAGAGGAAGTAAAACGTTGGTGTTTGTAGAAATAACATTACATAAAGATAATGTCTGAGCACAAACCCAGATGTCATTTCCATTTCTACTGCACGACGTGCTAATCCTGAGCTCAGCGAGGTGCAGATTTTAATGAGGTCATGAAGAACAATATTTAGAATCAGCGGTTTGATAATTGTGAGGATGATTTGAACCATTCAAAACCGTGTGACTCACACGGTCCCATCAAAGCAGATTAGATTCATATGAACACTTTGTTTTTGGGATTGGTACGAGCGTATGGGGCTATAGGGGGTGAACAGATCGCTTTATTTGTCTATTTGTGCCATGGTAACCATGTGAGCGATAATTAGTTTAACCAGCTAAAGGTGCGGCCCGCGCTCAGGGGATCCGATCAGAAAATGATCTCATTCTCTTTAGCATTAGCGCCATGTGCTTCCCACTTGCTGAGCTTCATGTGATGCTTTTCATATTACAGATACATGATTTTTTTTATGAGTTTTAAAAGCTCACACAAGTGGATTAAACTGAGATCTGTATTACATCAAACACAGGGGTGCCAGAACCATTCCAAAATCCTTGAACCACACAGGGGCCCACACACATTGTACCATTTATATATGGTGCACATGTTTAATAAATTATCCTTCATTGACTTATCAACATTTTCAGAACTTTATGCTTGCAGCTTTCAGTCCCGCCACCATGTAAACGTTCAGTAACAAGCCACAGTAGCTTCATTTAATTACTTCTTCAATCAAAGGAAGAGACAACAAACAATCAAAAAAACAGAATAAAGAAGAAAAGTTTTCTGCAGGTAGTTGTGAAGTTTTTTCTGTGTTAATAATAAACATAATAAAGTTCTTATTAAGTGTATAACTTATGTGTATTTTGGCAGTCATGGAGTGTTGAGGGTTGCCAGCCTTTTGATCCTGAGCACCACCATGCACAACATGACTTGGAAATGACCTTTAACCCATGTTTAACCCGTTTAAAACATGTTCAGCATTGGAATTCGAGTGGTAAACCATGCTAGCCCTTCAGTGCTGAGATCTCTAGCTCTTGAGGTTGAATCTCAGCTCTGCTATCAGCCAGCCAGGCACAAACACAGACACGTGACTGGCTGCATGTCTGTAAGGGGAGGACAAAGGTTACAATTCCACGACCACCTCTACAACAGCCTACACTCTTCTGGGTTGCTGTGTGTTTTATATTTGGGACCATTTTGTAAAAACAAAAACAGTTGTCAGATCAGGCATTTATATTAAGAAGGCCTCTATAAAATAATACCTGGTTTTGCTAAGTAGGGTTTGTCTGAAAACCTAGTGAGCTCTCTACATAGATGCAATTTATGTCATCCTATACATGCTACTGAGGAAAAGGCATGTCTAAATTCTCAGATACCTTAAAATGCTGCGAACTAAGGTGTCTTAATTCTAAAGTATAAACTGACCGAATACTGAGGGAGCATCCGATGCTTCCTCAGCAGTGAAAGCTATCCCAGCTAGCGGGTTGTACTGCCACAGCTCATTGGTTGAATGGCCTGAGGGTAACTGGGTTAGCTTAGTAAGCGAAAACTGTGGTGACATAATCGCCATTATTGCTAAATTATCTGCCTTACGAGTTCAGTGTCTTATTAGAATCCTCTCTACTTAAGCAGCAACCTAAGTAGGCAGTAGGCAGCAAGGCAGCTCACATGGTTTTCAGACAGACCCTAGGTCATCAGCGCACTGACAAACAAAAGTTTAATCATCTTTGCAGTTAATGTGTCTAAAAAGAATGAAATCTGTATTAATTATAGAACTAAATACCACTGCACATGGTTTCCTCGTATCTAGTCTCCATGTCTATGTGAAGTAACTCACTGTTAACGATTTAGATGTTGGATGACTGTAATTGGAGGAACCTGGCACTCTAAACGCAGCCCACCCATATTGGAGGGTCTGAGTGTAATTTGGACGTGTTACACCCCCCAGTCATCACATAATGATTAAACAATTTGGTACTAATCCTGTGTTCCAGAACCCTGAATGAGGACATGTGGTGTAACAGTACAGAATTACTCCACAGTGCAGCTCATCAACGTAATGATCAAAAACACAATCAGATTTGTTCAAACAAAACGCCTCATTTACTAAATATATCGGTTTTAAAGGAGTTGTTCATTTTGGGAACAAGCATGATCAGATGATTCCAGCTCAAACACTGGAGAAGAATGAGTGTTTACAGCAGAGTTTATGAGGGACAACTCCATCAATCACAGAGAAAAAGCCTCAAGCTGAGATTTGAGCCTGGTCTTCGTCTAGAAACGATATTTCTGTGTGAAGTCAGAGAGTGAAGTGTCGTGAGTAATTGCAGAGTTGATGCATTGTGAGATTTCAAGCTGAAATAAAATGTCTGGCTGAAGCTTTTTGCACAAAATATTTGCAGTCATGATTTATAGCAGAGAATATTAACATTAACTCAGCATCCAGCTTAATGCACTGCAGTGAAAGCATGAGGGTCTGTGTTCTTGCTCAAAATATTCATATGAATGAATGAGGGGCGGCACGGTGCCGCAGAGAGGCACTGTGATGCCTCACAGCAAGGAGGGCCTGGGTTTGAATCCTTGGCTGAATGACCAGGGTCCTTGCTGTGTGGGGTTTGCATCTTCCTCCTGTGTCTGCGCAGGTCCCTCTAGGTCACAGGTGTCAAACTCAAGGCCCACATCATTTTATGTGGCCCGCGAGAGCTTAAAAGATGTATGATTGTCTTAAAATACACTGTCAAATCGTACATAAACTGCATCTCCCACAATGCATGCCGATTTTGTGACCCGCAAAGTGACCACATCCCGCCCCTAGATGGCAGTGTTTCCACATCAGCGTTTAACTGAGGCGGTTTTCCAGCAAGTGATGTTAAGAAATATTCACAAATAATCCAAAAATGTACAAGAAGAGAGAATTGAAGCAAAAGGAGGTAATTTAATAAAAGATGGGAAAGTGAATACAAGTTTGTGATTCAAGAAGAAAAACGGTACGTCTCTTGAGTTATGAGGCCCCTGCTTTAGGTGCTCCGGTTATCCAAAGTTCAAAAATGTGCAGTCAGGTAAACTGGAGCTGCTAAAAATAGCTATGAATGGGTATGTCTGCCCTGTGATGGATTACCCAATGAATCGGAGCCACCCTGAGCAGGTAAAACAGACAATGAATAAATTATTAGATGATTTTATTCAGGCCGCACAAGTGGAGCAATTGTAAATTATGCTAGCCCAAAATCGCTGGGATCCAGGGTTCAAATACCCAGTGGTGCCCTGTGTTTTCTGCTGGAACCGGACCTGCCACAACCCTGACCAGGATAAAACCGTTGATGAAAATAAAATGACTGAATTCATATTCACTTACACTAACCTGTTTCTGTTACTGTTTGTTTAGTTTTTTTTACTGATTATTTTACAACCTAGCATGCTAAATCCTTCTTTAAATCATTATTCACATTATTCGTTGAGTATCAGAACCTGGTTAAACTGTTTGTTTGCTTTCTCTGCTGTAATTACTTCACATGTTCAATCTATAGCACATTCGGAGCGGTTTCAGTAAGGTGCCGGCGACATAAATCATGATGAAATGTGTTTATGCTAACTGTTTAAGTGGAGCAAGGAGGATTAGCTCAAACACAACATCAGCATTTTCCTCATGTGTGAAACGTGCTGCTACGTTCCTGATGTCACTGCCCAAAAAAAGAAAGGTATGCAGAAGTTTGGATCCCCAGCCAGCCAGAGACGGGGGGCATGCTGCTTCATCGATAAAAATATAGAAAAAAGACATTTACAGTCTGGAGATCAATCACAACACCTCAGGACAGGCTGATAAAAGCCAGAAAAAGGTTAAAAAATTTAAGCTGAAAATCTTTCTTTATTACACTAATAAACTTTTATTATACATAATCATTTAAATGCCTGACCAGTAAATAAAAAAAATAGCCAAGCCAATAAAGCTACTCTGACTTCGACTGTGTTAAATGGAATTTGTTTTTTTAAAAGAAACTTCAGGACGGGCTGATGAACGCAAAAAAAAAAAAAAAAAACGGCAAGTAACAATGAGACATAAAAGAACACGAGATAAAAGCAAAATTAAGAGCAAACACTCTTAAAGCAAATTATTCTTAAAATATAATAAAAAAAGCATCATAAATAATTAAACTGAAGGATAAACAGGTTGTAATGCAGTAAGTAAATTTGAAGTATGATTGAATTTTAATAATTAAACAGTTAAATACATGATATTCCACTGTCTGTGGGAATTTATCTCCATTTGTTCCAATTCATCCCAAAGGTGTTTAATAGGGATGAGTTTAAAGCGATGACAGGCCACTGGAGTTCCTCCACACCTCGTTTCATTCATGTGAAAAGAATGAAAATGTAAGAAAAGTGAAAGAATGAAGCCCTGTTTAACAGAATGGAAATTTGTTCTGTCAGAGATGTTTTGTTCTGTGCTGATCTTCTGATGTGGGTGTGAATGAAATTACGCAGTGAAAGATGAAATTAATGCCTCATTTGGAGCGGTGGCGTCTTTTGAAACCGCCCAAGTGGAAAGCAATGAGATGCTGAAATGTGTGAAAACAGAAAGAGTAACAGTATGAGGGTTTGGTGAACACACGGCTGAATGATGGATGTGTGTTTGCATTCCTTGCAGCAGGAGGGTCAGTGGTGCCAGTTTGGACTGAGACTTCACTGACGTGCTGCTTCTGCATTTTAGTAATACATTTAGGAAAAGTGTGTACACACCAAGTAATCTTTTATTAAATCTGTAGCGACTTAATCAGGGTGATGAGAAGTGAGGTTTAGGGTTAAATGTATCAAGGTGACAAGACGCGTTTGAGACAAAGAGTTAAAAAGCTGCTCTGAAGTGGTGAAAATAATCAAGCGTAGTCCTGAATAAAACATTCAGGTTTTTAGAAACATGAAGTTGATAAAAAACACAACTGTATACAGAATAAAATCTGTAGGCTAAAGTAGCAGTGGTGGGTTAGCATTTAAGGTACTGGGCTAGTAAAGGTCACTGGTTTTAGCCCTGCCATGTTGCCACTGTTGGCCTCTTGAGCAAGGCCCTAATTTTACAATTGCTTAGACTATAAACCATCACTATGGATAAAAGTGTCTGCTAAATGCTGCAGATATAAAGAATAAATTATTTATATTTTTAGTTTTGTAGTGAGCCTTTCACACCTGAAAGTACTGCTTTATCTTTTATGTTCTGAGCCTAAATAATGTGATTAATTTATTATAAGAGGACAGTTTCCATCTTACTCCATCTTATACCATAATCTAGGGCTGCGATTGATCGACTTAGTCGATGACGTTGACGCAATATTTTAAGTCGATGCATAGTTTATAAATGATCCTTTTTAATTGCTACAACAAGTTTTCCAAAACCCAAACCATCAAAAGTTTGGGAATACTTAAACTGGCACAAAACAAAAAGGTGCAAAGCTTTGATGGTACCACAGAAGCACGAGTGCCATGTTGCTCGTCTATATTGTTTCATTACGCTTCTTAATCGCAGAGATCTTGGAATACCATATTTCTTAGTGAGTTAAGTTAGAACGTTGTGCACTTGCTGCATTGCGTTTTTTGCGGTTGCCGCAGCGCTCAAAGCGCAAAACGTTCTCATGTGAAACACTCACCACTTTGTTTACATCGCTTAGAATGTGAAGTCATTTTTGAGTGAATGTGTAGGTTAGAATCTGGGCTCATTCTGTCGTTACTGTACGTTGGACTTAATGAGTATCACAACACTGCTGAGATTTCCGTGAGTTTAAAACGCAGGCAGTGTTATCACCAAACTGGCCTGGCCTGAGGAAGGGCAGTCAGCTGGGATACATTGTCGCTAAACAATTGCAACCAGTGCTGTCTGGTTCATGGTCACCTGCACTAGTGGTGGGGTATTGATTAAAAAGGTTTCTCTCCATACTCGGTATGGCTCTCGGTGAGACGCCACCACTGGCAAGTAAAAATATGCAGCTGATGACCGAGTGTGTGTGAGGGAACATGTGATGGTCTCAGCTCTCCCCAGCCAGTGCAAGAAAGTTGGAATAGGGAGACTAGCAATGATTAGATTGAGAAAAAAACAAGAAAAAAGCAAGAAAAGATGAATAATAAACATAGTTTGTCACATAGAGAATTACATAGTGTGCATTCTTAAACGTAAAACAATCATTTAAATAATTGTGTTTTGTTGTTTAAGATTTTCTGGACCAGTTTCTTCTTGATTCTTTTTATCAACTAAGTAAAAACTAGCATTTGGGAGAGAAGGTTCTGTAGGTTCTGAAGGTTCATGTTCTGTAGTTTTTATGCCAGCACTGGTGGTGGGTTCCAGGTAAGAGTTAAGTTGGATTCATTTCTACACCTACAGGATTTTTTCTTCCTCTTTCACTGCCTTCACTTTACCCCTGTCCTCCCCCAACCCCAAATCCTCTCACTCATCCGGCCTGTAATAGGGCTCACTTCACACCTCAGCTCTGTTTGTTTACATTTGCCCTGTCAACCCTTAAAACATACACACACACACACACACACACATACATACAAAGCCTACACATACACACACACAGACATGCACACACACAGACATGCACACACACACACAGTCGCTCATGGAGGGACTAATGAGAACCTTCTATGAATTAAGTAGATGAATAAATCAATAAGTAGATGGATAGATAGAAAGCTTTTGGAGAGATAGAAAGCTTTTAGTGTGATAAATATACAACAGTAGAGAAAGAGGTGATTACTTCTTCACACTAATGTAGATAGATTGATTAATATAAAACAGATAAAAGCTGATATTTCAATTGAGATGAAGCAGAAAGCGCAGAGATAAATTCAGGGAATTTAAACTGAGTCTATAACTAAGTCAGTAACTACAGTGCACATTGCCCATTTATCATATAAACAGACAGACAGACAAATGTGGTTGGACAGACAAACAGAGGTAGACATACAGACAGGGGTGAAAAGTCAGACAGAGGTGGATATGCTAACATAGGTGGACAAACAGACAGACAAACATGGGTGGACAGACAGACAAACAGATGTGGACAGACAAACATGGGTGGACAGACAGACAGAAGTGGACAGACAAACATGGATGGACAGACAGAAGTGGACAGACAAACGTGGGTGGACAGACAGACAGAAGTGGACGGACAAACATGGGTGGACAGAAAGACAGACAGAGGTGGATAGAGAAACATGGTGGACAGACAGACATATGTGGACAGACAAACATGGGTGGACAGACAGACAGATGTGGACAGACAAACATGGGTGGACAGACAGACAGATGTGGACAGGCAAACATGGGTGGACAGACAGACAGATGTGGACAGACAAACGTGGGTGGACAGACAGACAGAAGTGGACGGACAAACATGGGTGGACAGAAAGACAGACAGGTGGATAGAGAAACATGGTGGACAGACAGACATATGTGGACAGACAAACATGGGTGGACAGACAGACATATGTGGACAGACAAACATGGGTGGACAGACAGACAGATGTGGACAGACAAACATGGGTGGACAGACAGACAGATGTGGACAGACAAACGTGGGTGGACAGACAGACAGAAGTGGACGGACAAACATGGGTGGACAGAAAGACAGACAGAGGTGGATAGAGAAACATGGTGGACAGACAGACATATGTGGACAGACAAACATGGGTGGACAGACAGACAGATGTGGACAGGCAAACATGGGTGGACAGGCAAACATGGGTGGACAGACAGACAGACAGACAGACAGAAAGGGACAGACAAACATGGGTGGACAGTGAGACGTGGACAGACAAACATGAGTGGACAGACAAACAGAAGTGGACAGAAAAACATGGGTGGACAGACAGACAGAGGTGGACAGACAGACAGACAGACAAGCATGGGTGGACAGACAGACAGAGGTGGACAGACAAACATGAGTGGACAGACAAACAGAAGTGGACAGACAAACATGGGTGGACAGACAGACAGACAGAGGTGGACAGACAGACAGACAGACAGAAGTGGACAGACAAGCATGGGTTGACAGACAGACAGAGGTGGACAGACAGACATGGGTGGACAGACAGACAGAGAAGTGGACACACAGACATGGGTGGACAGACAGACAGAAGTGGACAGACAAACATGGGTGGACAGACAGACATGGGTGGACAGACAGACAGAAGTGGACAGACAGACATGGGTGGACAGACAGACAGAAGTAAACAGACAGACATGGGTTGACAGACAAACAGAAGTAGACAGACAAACATGGGTGGACAGAGACAGAGGTGGACAGACAGACAGAAGTGGACAGACAAGCATGGGTGGACAGACAGACAGAGGTGGACAGACAAACATGGGTGGACAGACAGACAGAAGTGGACAGACATACATGGGTGGACAGACAGACAGACAGACATGGGTGGACAGACAGACAGAAGTGGACAGACAGACAGAGGTGGACAGACAAACATGGGTGGACAGACAGACAGAAGTGGACAGACAGACATGGGTTGACAGACAGACAGGCAGACAGACAGATGTGGACAGATGGGTGGGTACCTTTGCAGGCTTTCCTGTGTGTGATGGGTTTGCTCATGTCTCTATAATAGCCCTCTTTGCAGTAATGACAGTGACGTCCGGCCGTGTTGTGGCGACAGTTCAGACAGACTCCTCCGCTTTTCCTCCCCGAAAGTTTATAGAGCTCCATATTGAACCTGCAGCGCCGGGCGTGAAGGTTACAGTTACATGCTGCAGGCAGAAACACAGAGAGACAGATTACACACCAATAATAACAGAATACAACACTCATCAGGTCATCAGGAACACCTCTGCGGGTCCAACTTCAGCGTACAAAAGCTCTGGACTATAAATCCTTTGTTGCTTTATACAGGCTTTAAAAAGAAAAATGTTGAGAATCACTGCAGTAATTCATCTGTAAATCTGAACCATGCATTAGCTCCTCTCTACCCCGTTCTGTCATGGAAAAATCCTAACAGTGAAAAAATACTTTAACCCCCTTTTTTTATTTTTTTCTGCTTTTATTCAGGATTTTTTTCTGGGTTTGGAACGAGGAATAAACATGATGCTGTGTGGATGTGATCTGTGAAATGATGATTCATATTGCATGTGTATGATGGTTTTATTGCTCAAGATGTTGTTCATGTTCTTTATTTATCGTAAAACACGAATAATTTATAAAAAAATTATTTTTTTTACATTTTTCTCCCAATCCAGTTATTGCCAATGTTCCTGTTGCATTTCTCTTGATGCTTACACAACCCATATGCTTGCTGAGGAGAGCGGAGACTATCACACATATTTGCTTGTCACAGTTTTTATACCAGATGCACTTCCCGATGCAACACTAACCCCCCCCCGACACACACACACCCCCAATGAACATGTTCAACGCCATGCTCCTTCTGTATCTATGAGCCCAGACTGGGATTCAAACCCCCAGAACTGTTACCAGCAGCGTGGCTCTTATCACTGCACCACACACGCTTACAGAGAGAGACTCTATATATACACAAGTGCATATACACAAACCCTGAGCTTTGATTCGTGACACACCAAAGTTTCAGCACTTCCTGTTTGATATTAAACAGACACAGTGACACAAAACCACATTTAGAGGAAATGACATCATAAGCTTACTGACAGAATGGACGTTTTACTGCATTTGATGTCCAGATTTCTTAAGCTTTTAATGTTGCAGCAATACAGGTGAGTCACACACACACACACACACACACACACACACACACTGTGAAACAAGAAAGTTAGAAGTTACGTTCCACTTGGGTAACAGAGCAGCTTGCATAAGCTTTACAGGACTTACAGACACATCGGTCAAATCACACCAGATCTTTGGATACAAATTACCACACATTAAATTAGATTTATTTTAATGGAAGTTGCTGCGCTGATTTATTTTGCTCCACCAACTTCTGATGCTAAACTTTACACAACCATTTATTTTGTTAAACTTGGCGCCCGGTGCGATATTTAGGGGATTAACTGGACTGCAAAAGGCTTAACAAAGGCAGAACAATAATGTAGCTCTAAAGCCACTCAAAGAGAAAAAAAGTGAACTATAATTACTAAATGGGCGGCACGGTTGCTCAGTGGGTAGCACTGTCGCCTCACAGCAGGAAGGTTCTGGGTTCGATCCCCAGGCGGGGCGGTCCGAGTCCTTTCTGTGCGGAGTTTGCATGTTCTCCCCGTGTCTGCGTGGGTTTCCTCCGGGAGCTCCGGTTTTCTCTCACAGTCCAAAGACATGCAGTTAGGTTAACTGGAGACACTGAATTGCCCTATAGGTGAATAGGTATGTGTATGTGTGTCTGCTCTGCGATGGACTGGCGGCCCATCCGGGGTGTTACTGTGTGCCTTGCGCCCATTGAAAAGCTGGGATAGGCTCCAGCACCCCCCACGACCCTGATTGGATAAGCGGTTAGGACTAGTAATTACTAAATAAACAAAATAATTAAAAAAACAAAAATGTTTGAAATTAACAGCATGGCTTCATTTGGTGGCTGAGTGAGAGTGAAAGGCCCTGGCCTGGCGCCCAGTGTTTCCCGGTGGAACTGAACCCACTGCAGCTCTGCCAAGGATAAACTGGCTAATTTTAAATAAAATGAAAAATAAAAAACAGGAGCAAAACCTCAGGCATGACTCGAGAGAAGATAAGACAGGCAACTGCATTATTGGATCAGAAACGCTGCACTCCATACAATGCATTTAACCCTGAAAACACAGGGACAGACTCAGGAAGAGACAAATGAGCACTGGCATGCAACTCTGCCAGCTACATAATCCACCACTGAGCTATCAGCTCCACCAGCTACTCAGTCAACAGTCAACCTAGCAACTCCACATCACTCCATGCTGTCTACCATCAAGCTAGCAGGTCTGGCAATTACTCAGGCCACTGTAGAGCGATCAACTCTGCCAGCTACTTAGTCCACCGTCAAGCTAGCAGCTCCTCCAGCTACTCAGCTAGCCATCAAGCAAGCAACTTCGCCAGCTACTCAGTTCATCAAACTAAAAACCAAATGCTCACTACAGCAAACCCTGCAGCAGCTACCAAATCAGGACGCTGCTACGTCACCCATGGAAAAACATGAGAACAAAAATCTGCCAGCAGCAGCTACAAAACCAGGTGACCAAACACGGCCCAATCAGTCACTTAAAAGCTAAAGAGGAAATTAAGTTCTAAGACTTTTGGCACTTTTTGTACATTCATTTTTATAATCATCACTAGGGATGCATCAATACCATTTTTTCCCAGCCGAGTACAAGTACATGTATTTTTGTACTTGCCGATACCGATACCAATACCTATTGGATCAGATATCTGACATGCTAGAAAACTCGATCCGGTCGCCAAGCACTCAGCGAGCCGGTCGGATCGAGTTGTTGGGTAGTTCACACTTAGCGATCGAGAGCCGAGTTTTGATCGCCGAGCGAACGCCGGCAAATCTAGCGCCGACCAGTCGCCGAGTGAAAATCAGGGCAAAAATCGTGTAGTGTGAACTAGGCATAACGCAGCAACGTGCACTAGGTACACGGTATCGGATGTTTAGTATCGGAGCCTCGTTTGCAAGTACGAGTACAAGTTAATGAGTGCGGTATCGGGCAAATACCCAATACTAGTATCGGTACTCATGCATCTCTAATCATCACATAAGTATCTGTGCAAACATTTTAAGAAAAATATTTTTTAAACTATAATAATATGTTATTTGACCAGGATGCACAAACTTTTGTGTTTTTTTGGCAAATGCCATATTATTATTATTATTATTATTATTATAAAGGGAATTTACTACAACTGATACTCTTGAAGGGTAATGCGATGAAACATTTAGAAAAATGTGTTAGGGTTTATGGCTGAAAGGTGGATGGAAACATGTGGGAACGCTGTTCTGCTCAAATCCCCCCCCCCCCCCCCCTCCAAAAAAAGAACTATCACTAGGGCTTAACACCATCTGTAAAGGTTTGTAATGCCAAACATGTTTGTGTTCACCCACCGCAACACCCCAAATCTCCCCTACACACACAGGGGTGGCGGGAAAGAAGTTCAGCTGTTTTAATGTTGTTCTGTTTCCCTCGAACACACACACACACACACATACACAAACACACACACACCTGTACCTGGTGTGTATGCAGGATTCAGGGTGGTTGCATCTCAATAGTGGAAACACAAAGGCTGTGTTACGTTACGTCTCAGGTCAACACACTAACCTCACGTACACAAACACACACACACACACAACCTGAAGCTTGGAGTGGAGCTTAAAACCTTCTTTGTACTGAACTTGAGGTCCAAAAGTCTCAAGTCTGAGGAAAATGAAGCAAGTGTGAAAACACCTGGACGCACTCGGTCACATTTCGGGTATTTGGAATCAGAAAGGTGCTCAAACGAGGAGGTGAATGAACCTCATGAAACAGTTTCTACAGCACATTCCCTCATTCCTCACAGTCCTCACTCATCTCACCTTATCTGTAGTGTGAGACTGAAATGTTGCTTTATATGAAAGGGGGTAAAACATAACCCTCTGTCTGAAGTGAGCAGTATGAGGGTACTTTCAGTTCTCAGAGACGGTGAGAAGAGTGTGAGTTCCATCACATCACTCAGCATGTCTGAGAGAACACTCCACCAACCTAAACACTCTTCTCACACATCCACCCCATTCACTTAGAGGAGATATTATAGATAAGTGTGTGTGTGAGAGAGAGAGAGAGAGAGAGAGAGAGCGAGAGAGAGAGAGAGAGTGATGACTAATTAGCTCTGCTTGCTGTAGAATATGTAATTAGCTGCGCTCTCGTGTTGAGTAAATGTTTGTGTCTGATGGAGCGTATAAAATAATAATAATAATACAAACTTTGATCTTTTTTGTGATTAGTTGTCATGGAGACGGCCCAATGATAGGTTGAGGAGTGTTTTGGCATTTTGTGCCTATAACAGAGTTTAATCCGCCTGTCAGCTCTCACACGGTAATGCAGGAGTGTGTAAACTTTCTACAGACACAACTAGAGTTTTAACTGTTAAAATACCAGAGGGCCAATTATTATCATTTTATAGAAACTAGGGCTGGCTTGATACCACTTTTTTATGTCTGATACCGATACTGCAAATTGAGTATCTGCCGATACCGATACCAATCCGATACCGTCATTTCTCCTCTCAAACAACTAAGCAGTAATAATACATAATATTCAATGCACCATGGGTAAACTAGCTATCTAAATAACAATGCTCAGACTGTGAAACAAATATTCTAAAGGAATAAATACAGAACCTACAACATTACACTTACACAAAACTGCTGTTTTTATTTTCACTTTTACACACAGAACATTTAGCAGCATTTCTGGTTTCACTTACGTTCAAACTGTTGTTCACGTGACATCTCGCTTTAGGCCGTGTCGTCCAAAGTGTCTACAACTGGAAGATGTGGATGTCAATCAAACGCGATGGACCAATTAGAATTTACACAGAGTTGAGATTTTCCATTAAAGTTGTATCACGTTTTTAGATGATTAAACCCTGCTGGATTTTGAAGAGGACGTCTGAGGCTAAACGGGAAACGGTGTAGTTTGTTTTATTTCATAACCCTAATGGATCAATTGTTGAGGATGTGAGAGATCTCCAAGCCGGGACAAGATAGGTTCTTTATCTCGGGTGAGCGATTTATCATTTATAAAGTGATTTTTATTGTGTTTAAACATTGTTTTTAGATGTGGCAGTAGTAAATGATTTTTTTAAATGCTAAAAGTAGATCAGTGTGTTTTAATTTCTGAATGGCTGTTGCAGATGAGTTGTAGATCAGTGGCACATGTTAATGATGTCATCAAGATGCACCTTGTTACGGCAGTTGCCAAGTGAGTGGCAATAAACGACACTCTGTTGGAATGTATCTTTGTGTGTTATTTGCTTTACACACAAACAATGGCCTTATTTAAACTAAGTGTTATTGACATTAAGTTTTATTTACATTAAGCAACAGTATCAGATCGGATTACACCTTTTTTTCCTTCCGATATCCGATCCAGTGATTTGGGCCAATATCGGACCGATACCGATACGGAGTATCGGATCGGTGCCAGCCCTAATAGAAATATTTATTATTTATTTATTAAGCCCAAATATTCATATATATCAGGGCTCTAGACTAACTTTTTGCACTGGTTGCACTGGTGCACCTAACTTTTTTTCTTAGGTGCACCAGCACAAAAGTTAGGTGCACCCAAATTTTCGACCGCATCGCATTTAACACCGCAGTTTTACAGGTTCACTTTTTTTTTTTTTTTTTTTAATCACTGTCCATACAGGCAATATTGACTTGGAAATAACTAACAATCTGGTCAACATGGCCTCGTCTGATGATCTGTTTGCTGCTGCCTGCCACTGAAAGGCAGTGGGGAGAGGGGACACTTGGGCAGTGCATTTATCACGGCATGTAATGTGTTTTATAGATGCATTGGGCTTTTTCAGCCTTTCAATTCGAAATGTATTAGAACCAGTCACAAATATACTATTGCCGGCCACTGTCTTCTTTACAGTTAATTATAGTATTACAGACTAATTATAGCACACTTATAAAAATTATAAAAATAATAGAGTAAATGTGTATGTATGTGTGTATATCTATTTATATGTGTGTGTATATTTAAAATTATATGTATATGTTTGTGTGTGTGTTAGAGTGTAATCTTAAATGCAGTGCATTATATTATCGGCTTTACTGAATCTTTTACACAGATTCCCAAAATCGCTTGCGGTGCACTCACTGTGTATTTTGACTACATGTATTGTAATATATTTTGGTCTTTTAGTTATTTTTATATTTTACTTAACGAAAATATTGTCGTGTTTTTACTTTCACTATCGCGGCACTTTACCGCTAGCATTAGCCCCTTGCTACTGTAGAGGGTCGGCTCACCTAGCCGCTGTCCGGTGGGGATGCTGCGGGTCTTTTGCTGTGCGGTGGTGGAGGTGTGGGAATAAAGACACACGACAGGGTAGAGTCACTTTAACTGTTTAGTCAGGACTTAAGTGAGCGTTACAACACTTTACACCGCCGAGCTCCAGAACCCGAACTTCCATTCTGGGGACATCCGGCGAGTCTCACATACAAAACTAAACTTACTGCAGAACGTCCGAACGCACGTGGTGCTGCATTCTGATTGGCTGAGCTGAATGTCGCTCACATATCACCACTACAATATTGTCCCGCCCTTCACTATCTCTGATTGGTTTAGACCATGATATTGGCCTAATGTGTGTTGTTTTTTTTTTCCCTCGGACGCCTGGTCGCACCGGTGCGACCTGAGATTTTTTTTAGTCGCACCATTGAGAAATTAGGTCGCATGTGCGACCAAATTGGTCGCACTCTAGAGCCCTGTATATTCATGCCAACTTCAGAAATATATAAAATGCTAGTAAATACAGAAAGCAGTGATTTGTCGGTTCTCTTGATGTTTACTAAATTTGGTGTTTGCAGCATTTTCCCAAAAAGACAACATGTAGACAACTGTGTTTTATAACCTTTCCTTATGGTTTGTAGACTGAAGGCACCAACTGATCCAGTTTTAAAAATGGATTTTTTTTATCATTCTTTTGCTGTGCCCGTTTTCCGCTCCATATTGTAAGTTTTAATAGGAGCCAGTTCTGTTCTGCAGGCAGGTCAGTCTAGCACCCATTAGCACTAGATTACAAAGCCTCGCTGTGTAACACATGGACCGTCTGAATGTCCAGGAACAATACAGCATCTAAAAGAAGTATGTGTTGCTCCAAAATGTGTAGACATATTTTAGTATTAATGATGCCCTCACACATGTACAAGGTACCCAATGTCATGATCACTAATACCTGTATGCCATGACTGACTCTGGCTTTAGAACTTCACACTTGTAGCAACTTTGATAATCCTATTTTTAATGAAAGTTTTAAAAATGTGCCTCTTCATTAGTTTGGAATCTATTATGTTACAACATCAAAGACCTTAAAAAAAGTCACAAAGAAGCCGGTACTGAAATCTTCTCTTGATTAAAACATTCATGTGCTGTCAGTCCACAGTTGAAAACCATCCATCATGACAAAGCCTACTGTAATTATGGATGACCTGACCAGTACAAGGACTGCTTTCTTCCTTACTTTGGACAAATTTGATGTGTCATGTGTCCTTCTCAGAAACATTTCCAACAATGACCATCTTTATCAAGAATGTAGCTGAAGCTGACCTGCACCTGGATTGGATTATAGTGTGGAGAACATTTGCAGCATCTTCCTCACTTTCCTATCAGTTCCTCGTCTGATTTCACTGATTTCAGAAATGGTTTGGACAGTAGATGACCATGAAGCACATACATAGCAACCATGACCCAAGGCATTTCACAATGCATTTCCCTCTCATATGGCATTGATGAGACTTAAAGCTGGGTCTTCACAGTCGTGGGCTTTTATATTAGCCAGCTGCACACACACACACAGTGATATTCTAACAGTCTGTTGTGTTCTAGCTGCTCTGGTTCAGCTGTGTGTTTTGTCCTCATTTAGCAGGTGTGTTTAATGAGCTGCAGGATTGTTTGGAAGCTCCATGAGGTTTTGGGGGTAACAGTACAGGGTGCCGGGTGACCCCCAAAAGCTAAGTGGCAGCTCAGATTTTAAATAAACATAGGGAGAATGTGAGCTCAGCGGTAATCCTGAGGGCGACCTACAGAGTAACGTGATTAGCGTGGGAGTCTCTGAACATGAGAAAAGTCTTGGATCCAAAATTTTTTTGATCAATTATTTAGTTTTTTCCTTTTTTTCACCCAGTCCAGTCACTGCCAATTGGAGTTCTCTCTATCTTATTGCTGTTACCACCCCCACCCCCAATCGACAAGGTCCAAGGCTGTCACGCACTCTTGCTGACAAGCATGCAGCTGCCAATTGCTTCTTTTCACCTGCCAGGAGTGGGGTCTCAATGAGTACAGTATTGCATGCGGAGAGTCACACACTGCCATCCGTGATCGTTCGCCCATCATGCAGGCGCCTCAACCTCAG
Source organism: Trichomycterus rosablanca (assembly GCF_030014385.1). Classification (NCBI taxonomy): domain Eukaryota; kingdom Metazoa; phylum Chordata; class Actinopteri; order Siluriformes; family Trichomycteridae; genus Trichomycterus; species Trichomycterus rosablanca. Next base: position 7,395,822 of record NC_085993.1, on the reverse strand, counting down.
CAGAGGTCATACTTTTTCAGTGATTGTCCATCCCCCTACAGACACACAGCCAATTGTGTGTTTCTGTAGGTGCCCGGCTGGCCAGTAGCAGAGCTGAGATAAGTACTAAAGAGTTTGAGATCCTAGCACTGGTAGGCTCACATATTTTACTGCTGCACAATCTGAGCGACTCTCAGATTTCAATGTAAGTTGCTTTTCTGTGAAATGAATAATAGGAACACAGGCTTCCTTGTCCGAAAAGCTGTGTCCTTATAAATAGGGTGAGTCTGACAGTAACCATTAGGCTAAGACTCAAGCGCTGTAATGGGTCTATAAAGCTGATTATAGATGTTCACAAGTCAGAAATGTCAGTTGGAGAAATGTCAATTTTCTGGTAACTCCAGCACCTAGGATTATCTGTACAAACAATGTAGGTCAAAAGCACATGGACTAGTGGTCTCTTTTGGTAAGAAAACACAAAATAGCACCTTATGCTGTAGGACAATTTGTCTCAATGGTCAAATGTAATTTAAGAACCACCAAAACCAGGTCTTTCATTAAGTAGAAGCAAGTTTACATCACATAGGTTTGGACGCTGCTATGCAAGAAAGAAGCAACTGGTTTAAATTCGGCAGCTCAAGTGAGCACATGGAAACGTTTCTGGAGGAGAGTTGTGTGGTCTGTACCTACTGTTAAGCATAGTGGAGGTTGTATTAGGCTCTGGTGCTCTTTTGCTGCCGCTGAAACTTGTGTATCGCAGAAAGTGGAAGGAACAACGAAGAAGAAAAATGACCTCAAAATTCTTGATCCTCGGATTCAGTTGGGTGGTAAGACTGGTGTCGTTTATTTACCATTTCTAACACATTGTGTACTAACAGCAAAACCCAGAACCACTAAGTGCTTTTAGATCACATGTTTACATTCAGGCGGCTGCAGCGGACTATTATACAGAAGTGAGGACAAAGTTAACATCTAGCTGGTGCTTTACTTCAAACAATGAAAAAAACTGGAAGAAATAATTGGGAAACCACAGAACAGGCACTTTGGAGAACCGCTTCTAGGGGAAAGCAAAATGTGTCCAGAGGGGCTGTGAAACCAGACCAGTGCCAGACCTCAGTAATAATGCTCATGATACTGAATGGTACTGATCCATGTAGTCATGTTTCAAAATCTAGTCAAAAGCATTTTGTGGATTTGAAATCTGTGTAACGTTTGATCAGGGAATCAAACTCCTCAAATATTTTTAGAAACCGTCCGTTGAACATCTTATTTAGTTCTGCTCTGGATTCATCGCTGTATGTCTTAACTTAACACAGATGAACCACCTGAACTGAAATGACCTGAACATTCTGGGCCCTCTCGGGGCAAACAGCTCAGAAAGAAAAATAAACTTAAGCAAACTGACCTTCATTTACTCTGTTAAATTTAGGCGATGGGGTGCTTTGCTAGCCCACCTCTGCTGAGACAGGAATCTCTTACCATGAGCCTGGATGGGAGTTCAACAGATACAATTAACTGTATCTGAGGGAGGTGAGGCTGGATGAAGAATCAGCTTCTCACCGCCACAACAGCTACACAAACTGAAGAATTGATCTTACAATACAGGTCAGTTGTAAAGAAACAGGAATTAGAATCTGATAACCGATTTAATCTCAGACTTGTGGACTATATTTAGTAGTGTCTGTATCATGATTCAGGTTTGAGAGAACATGTTCTCTGCCATGTTTTTGTTTGACAGAGCTCACATGTGTCTTCCATTAGCCGTGGGACGGTTCGAGTAAGGACTGTACAGGTGTTTCGGTGAATGGTAATAAAACCCAGAGCACGCTGGGAGGAGAAGCTTGATGCAAGGCACCGTCTCAAATGTGTCTCGTGTTAAAGGTGTATTAGCATGAAAGTGAAACCAATCTCACCTCTCCACCATGTCCACTTCTCTCCATCTGATCAAAGGCACATTGTTTTAGTTTTTGTTTCTTTCTTACGTTTTCATTTTGTTTCTCATTCCATAGGGAAGAAAAGGGTAACAAAAAATTTCTTTCAACATCTGTTTTAGTTCTGAAGCTTTTAAACTGACGTCAAAAGACTTTTTTCTGCTCTTGGTGTGATTGCTGTTTTTCCTGAACGTCAAAAATGTTGAATACATCGTTAAATACATGCAGTTTTAAAACTACACACACACAACAACAGAGCTATTCATTTTATTTTCATCAATGCTGGTCAGGGTCGCAGTGGGCCTGGTTTCTCTGGGAAACACTGAGCACAAAGCAGGAATACCCTGAACAAAGCACCAATTCATCACAGGAACAAGAGCTGCTAGTCTTTTCAAAGTGACATTTGGTTAAAGGACGTAAGTGGTCTATCACTAGCCCACCAATGTTGAGAAACAGGTTTGAATCTCAGCGATGCTATTGGTCAGCCAGGCTTCTACACGGACATGATTGCTTATGTCCGGGCGGGCCAAAATCCTGTGATGGGTTGGTGCCCTGTCCAGTGTATTCCTGCCCAGCACTAGACCAGCCAGGCGTCTACACAGACATGATTGCTTATGTCTGGGGGTGGCCAAAGCCCTGTGATGGGTTGGTGCACTGTCCAGTGCCCAGCACTTGACCAGCCAGGCTTTTACACAGACATGATTGCTTTTGTTCAGGGGTGGCCAAAGATGGATGGATTGGTGCTTTGTCCAAGGTATTCCTGCCCAGCACACAAGCTTAAGACTTCTGTGTGCCATTAGTTGTGTAAAGCACACCACCATTGGGCTCTGGCATGGTGAAAATGGTTTTCTCTGGATTAATGGATCATGGCTCAATATCTGGAGGTATGATGGACACTGAACTCTACTGTATTGTTAGGTGTGGCCCTTCTTGGTCAGGGTCTGCAGCATGAGAGGAGATAAAACTAGGGAACTGGGCATGGCTAAATTGGTAAAAAAAAAAGGGGGAAAATGCATGACTGTGCTGCAGAGAGCCCTGACCCCACCCCTGTTTAACACTTTTGGGGTGAAGTGATCTTTTTGTGCCCGACTTGAGTAATAATGCTCATGTTACTGAATGGAAGTGAATCTCTGTATGAAAATCTAGTAGAAAACTTCACAAAAGCATCCTGTGGGTTTAAAATCTTTGCAACATTTGATGAGCCGGAGGGATTCAAACTACTAAAATATTTTTATAAACCTTCCTTTAAACATCTGGTTTAGTTCTGCTCTGGATTCCTTCACTGAACACAGATGACTGCCCCAGTCAGAACCAAAAGTATTTAGATATGACGTACAAAGCCTTTCAGCCTCGACTGTGTGTTTGTGTTTATTTGACAAAGCAGTTTTTCCTTGGTATCTTCCATAACAACAAACACAGCACACCAGAAAGGCACAGCAAAAAGAGAAACACAACAAAGAACTACTTACAGATCCAAGAACCCAACACAAACAGTGGAAACAGGAAGTAGTTCCAGGCGAGGTTCTGAAATCTGGAACGTGATCAGTGCAAGTCCTAAAAGTGATGGACAGTGAGGGGCGGGAGAAAAAAGTGATGCCTCAGATCTCTGAGTCGCTGTTATTACAGGATTGTAAAAGTGCAATGTTGATCGTTTAGTGAAAAACAGCAATTTAGCCGCAGTGATTATTTATTTGTGAAGAGAAGAACATTCCTCAGCGTGTGAATCACACTCCACATCCGTGTGGTCCAACAGGAAAGTGTCAAACTTGTATTCACACACGCTGTAGGATTTCAAAGCAGTGGTTTTTAAACTGTGGACTGGACCCGTCTGAGGGTACAGGGTAAATACAAGGGAGTTAGCAAAATACAGTGTACGGGCAAATGTACGTAGGTACATGACCATGAGCTTTTCAGACACCCTATTACAAATCCAGTGGCATTAAGAAAGAATGTGCCCCTTCTTTCTCCCCTTTTTCTCCCTTTTACCGTGTTCAATTGCCCTGAGAGCACTCTTTTTTCATCACTGTGCAGGCACCATCGATCAGCCAGCAGAGGTCGTAATTGCATTAGTGATGAGAGAGACCCTATCAGGCTTAATCCCGCCCATATCTGAACAACAGGCCAATCGATGTTCATGTGGCTGTTCAGCCTACCCGGCAGGCAGAGCTGAGATTTGATACGATGTATTCGAGATCCCAGCTCTGGTTCTAGCGTGGGTTTTTACCGCTGCGCCACCTGAGCGAATTTTTTTACCTGTTACAATAAGCTGGATCTTTGTATTAACCTTTATTCATTAAATAAAAAATTACACTTGCCCACAGAAATCCCAGTTAATTACCGTAAGGCAGTAAATAACTACAGAACAGACTTCCTGATTATTAATCGGTATAGGCCAGCAGTAATTGCCTATGGATAAAAATGTAGAAAGCTCCTCTCACAGGCCAGTCATGGTGGCTGAAAGATTGCAACATTTCAGTCCGAGGCAGCAGGGCTATGACCATCCCCACAACACACACAGCTAATAGTGTCTGTGTAGACCCCTGACTGGTCGATAGCACAGCTGAGATTCTAACTCAGATCTCAGAAGTGGTGGGTATTAGGCTGCTGAGCCAGTGAGCACCAGAACAAAGTGTCATAAATATGTCTATTGAGTTGAAAGAGTTTTAATTCTCTGACAACGTGCTGATGAGAGTTTTATGAATCTGCCATTACAGGCCGAAAATAAACACACTCACTTTGTTGTTCTGCACTGTGAATTGGATCCTTATTAAACATTTTGCAACAAGTCATAAAATCAGTCTTGCATAGCTGTAATAGCATTTAAACCTACGGGCCGTCTGAAGGAGTATAGCCAATCTTAAGCAATTCATTCAACCAATGCAGAGCATGCAATGTTGAACCACACACTTGCAGCTGAAACTGTGACTCCTACTGTCTAATCAAGGAGCTGACTCATGCATGCAGGAACACTTCCACGCCGGAATCCCCTGTCAGCATCTGACAAATCCAGACAATATAACATTAAAACGTGGTCTTGGATGAGGACTCATCAGCTGTGGTTTATACATTCATTATTCAGCTGGACGGATAAACAAGTATGAGCGTTCTGCCTAATTTGATGAGATAAATACACTATATTGCCAAAAGTATTCACTCACCCATCCAAATTTTACATTTACATTTTCAGCATTTAGCAGACGCTTTTATCCAAAGCGACTTACAGAATGAGCAGAACACGATGAGCAATTGAGGGTTAAGGGCCTTGCTCAGGGGCCCAACAGTGGCAACTAGGTGGTGGCGGGGCTTGAACCGGCAACCTTCTGTTTACTAGTCCAGTACCTTACCCACTGAGCTATCACTGGCCCCGAATTGAGAAGTTCCAATCACTTCCATGGCCACAGGTGTATAAAACCAAGCATCTAGACATGCAGACTGCTTCTACAAACATTTGTGAAAGAATGGGTCGCTCTCAGGAGCTCAGTGAATTCCAGCGTGGTACCGTGATAGGATGCCACCTGTGCAACAAGTCCAGTCGTGAAATTTCCTCACTACTAAATATTCCACAGTTGACTGTCAGTGGTGTTATAACAAAGTGGAAGCGATTGGGAACGACAGCAACTCGGCCACGAAGTGTTAGGCCACATAACTTCATGTGGCCTTACATCACCAAGCGCAATGCAAAGCGTCGGCTGCAGTGGTATAAAGCACGCCGCCACTGGACCCTAGAGAAATGGAGACGTGTTCTTTGAAGTGACAAATCATGCTTTTCTGTCTGGCAATCCAATTGATGAGTCTGGGTTTGCCGGATGCCAGGAGAACGGTACTTGTCTGACTGCATTGTGCCGAATGTAAAGTTTGGTGGAGGGGGGATTATGGTGTGGGGTTGTTTTTCAGGAGTTGGGCTCGGCCCCTTAGTTCCAGTGAAAGAAACTCTCAATGCTTCAGCATACCAAGAGATTTTGGACAATTTCATGCTCCCAGCTTTGTGGGAACAGTTTGGGGATGGCCCCTTCCTGTTCCAACATGACTGCGCACCAGTGCACAAAGCAAGGTCCATAAAGACATGGATGAGCGAGTCTGGTGTGGAAGAACTTCACTGGCCTACACAGTGTATGTGTATGTTTGTGTGTAGGGCTAAGGGTGTAAGCTGTAGACAAATCAGCTCCATTCATTTTTTTTATTTTTTCTTAACATCTCAAATGTTGGTGGTTTCCTGGGTTCCAGACGTGCTGCATCTGATCTTTACGACAGACAGTTTTAAGGAAGGCCGTGATGTGGGATAAGCTGAGCTAAAAAAAAACTTGAGTTTTTCAATGGGCATCAAGCCTTTGTTCACTTTTTTAAACTTTCTGTCATCACTTAAACATGTTTATATGAGCTAAACCACCAGAACCAAAAACACGGAGACGGCGGAACCGGCACACTTTCCGTCTGCTCTTTATTTAATGTGAATTCAGCAGATATACATTTTAAAGCGATGCCTCACTAGGACATATTTTCATAGTGACGTTTAAATTTCTTTGTTACAGTATGCTTCATATGGCCTAAAGTATGTGGACACCTCTCCTGACTTTTGAGCATAATGTATAATGTTCCATAAAACGGTTATTTCAAACCAGACCTTTCTCATCCGACACAAATGAACAATAACTTTGGTGTTAAAACTTTGTTCCTTCAATAATAAATGATATTAAATCAAATTTTACTTGAGGTCTCTTGAGTTATTATCAAAAATTATCCACTGTAATTTAAAAATAATTTACGCCTTTAGGTGTGAGAGTAACAGTTCGAGTCAAAGTTTACATACACAGGGCAAGCTGTAGCCTAGTGGTTAGGGCACAGGACTGGTAATCCAAAGGTTCAATAATTTTTGTTCAAGCCCCACCACTGCTAGGTTGCTTCTGTTGGGCCCTTGAGCAAGGCCCTTTACCCTTAGTTGCTTAGACTGTATACTGTACTGTAAGTCGCTTTGGATAAAGGCGTCTGCTAAATGCCGAAAATGTAAATGTAAATGTAATACACTCATAATTATGGGTTTTTATAATCATTCCTGCAAGAAAATTCACCCAGTTGATCAAATGTAATCCAGAAACAAGAAAAAAAAAAAAATAATCTAGTCATTACTGTCCACAGTCAAGTGAGCTTTACATCACTATGAGGCTGCCATGCAAGAATGAAGCTTCAGCAAGAACCTGCTGCATAACTAATCAAAGCTCATTTTGTAACACAAGATGAATTTATTATACCCTAGCATTAAGCAAACAGTGGGTTAAAGGAGGGGTGACGAGGTTAAAATCTTAGGTGGGAGAGGGTGTGGGTAAAAGGGGTAGGAGAAGTTATATCTAGCATGGGAGACAACTACTGACCCCCCAATGAGAGGGTATTTGGGTCATTATAGAGGCGCTAATGTGGGAAATTGGAGGCCATTAGGTGAAGGAAAAGGCAGATTAGTCTCCAGAGGTTTCCTCCTTTATCTCCTCTCTTTCAGCAGAGGGGTAAGATAGCTAGATAGAGGGACAGAGAGGGACAGGGTGAGAGTTTAGGAGATGTGAGAGGTACAAAGTGCTGCGCTGAGAGCTTTAAGTGGAGCTTTGATGTTTCAGTGCTGATAAGAGCGACACTCAGCAGTGTGATAAACACTCACAGATAGAAACACAAGGTCCTTCATCATCTTCCATTTATTTATTCTGTTATATTTCAAACATTACCTCAGAAAGCTCAGGTCATTTTTTGACATTTTCAGCGTACTGTCCTTTTGTTTTAGAAAAATATATGGTGTTTTGAATCTTGCGGTAAAACACTGATGTATTTTAACATAAAAAATACATAATTAAGGCCTCATTGCCACTGAGACCTTAATTTCCTTAAATAAGGATTCAAGATAAACAACACATGTGAGTGAGGTGTTTTAATTGGAATGTGAGTAGTATGTAGAACTACAGTAAGTACCAGCTGTGGACCAAATTCAGCAACACGGGGGCGTTTGGACCTCATTGATTTTGCAAAGTGGTTTTCATAAGTAGACTTTACAGGATAAACTAACGTTCGGAAGCAATATTTAATGTTTAAAGAACACAGCAAAAATGTATATTTTTGATCTGTCAGCTTTACGCTGGTGATTCAGCCTAAAGTAAGTGGACAAGGGAGCATTAACGTGGTATTAGAACAGTGAATGAACACATGGCTGAGTCGTGACCACAACATGAAGGTTAACAGTGTGTGACAGGAAAGTTCAACTGGATTCTAAAAGGCGACTCAGTTTCCACTTGCTCTGGAGTTTAAGATGATTAGCTGCATTTTTGGGAGGTGGGCTACACATACAAGGATCTTAGAGTTGTTTTTTTAGGCAGCGTCTACTCTCTGGCTCGGATGAAGACCCAGCCGTCACCTGCTGTGGTATTTGCAGAAGAGAACTCGGCCCCTAAAACTCGAATAACTCTGGCGTTTTGTGTAATTGACTTACGGGAAATGACTGCTGGGGCACCAGGTTTGGTCACGGGAAATCCAAACTGGCACAGTAAGGATACGGTAGGAGGAAAAACTCGCCTCCGCTGCTGTCACTATAGGTACATTTTTAAAAAGTACAAGCCATTAAAATGAAATGGTTTAATCAGCTACTGTACCTTTGAAAGTACTTCCATCAAAAATATGTCAACCAATCAACACCGACTGATTCCTAAAGCACGCAGGATTGGACTGGGTGGCACAACAACATGGGCTCTACATGAAATTCCTCCCATGTTTTCTCTAAACTTTAAAAAGCATTCAGAAGGTTGACTAGCTGGTCAAGATTATAATCAGAACAGGTCAAAATTAACACTAGGTGTAAGTGAGCAAGTAAAATAATTTAGATGTGGTGCTCCTGTGATGCTTTCCAGGTAGCACTGGACCGACTGTGACCCTAACCAGGATCTAAGTAAAAATAAATGAATAAAACAGCTTGAGTTATGATCAGCCTATGGCTACATCCCAAATCACTATGCCATATTAAATACAACTTTCTTCTTTTCCTTCTTCACTCTTCTTCTCGTTTTGTCTTTCCTGATGATGGTAGGGGTAGAGTAGGAGTAGAGTTGAAGGTCCTCCACCTCGTTAGCATGTCATTTCAGATTTATAGTTGTAGCTGGACTTTAACGAGATTTCATGCTGCTTCAGTGAGTAAAGCTCCACAGTCGCTGACTTCCCTATTACATTTACAGAGCATTTACAGTGAGGATGCTGATTGTCCATTAAAGGAAGATGTGATCACAATAATATTTTATCATGGGTGACCTTTTTCCCAGTAGCCACTTTATCCTGATCAAGGCCACAGTGGATGCAGAATCTATCTATCTATGGAAACCAGAGTGCCAGTCCATAACAGGGCACTTATATACAGGGGTTGGACAAAATAACTGAAACACCTGTCATTTTAGTGTGGGAGGTTTCATAAATTGGACCAGTCTGGTGGCCAATCTTCATTAATTGCACATTGCACCAGTAAGAGCAGAGTGTGAAGGTTCAATTAGCAGGGTAAGAGCACAGTTTTGCTCAAAATATTGCAATGCACACAACATTATGGGTGACATACCAGAGTTCAAAAGAGGACAAATTGTTGGTGCATGTCTTGCTGGCGCATCTGTGACCAAGACAGCAAGTCTTTGTGATGTATCAAGAGCCACGGTATCCAGGGTAATGTCAGCATACCACCAAGAAGGACAAACCACATCCAACAGGATTAACTGTGGACGCAAGAGGAAGCTGTCTGAAAGGGATGTTCGGGTGCTAACCCGGATTGTATCCAAAAAACATAAAACCACGGCTGCCCAAATCACGGCAGAATTAAATGTGCACCTCAACTCTCCTGTTTCCACCAGAACTGTCCGTCGGGAGCTCCACAGGGTCGATATACACGGCCGGGCTGCTATAGCCAAACCTTTGGTCACTCGTGCCAATGCCAAACGTCGGTTTCAATGGTGCAAGGAGCGCAAATCTTGGGCTGTGGACAATGTGAAACATGTATTGTTCTCTGATGAGTCCACCTTTACTGTTTTCCCCACATCCGGGAGAGTTACGGTGTGGAGAAGCCCCAAAGAAGCGTACCACCCAGACTGTTGCATGCCCAGAGTGAAGCATGGGGGTGGATCAGTGATGGTTTGGGCTGCCATATCATGGCATTCCCTTGGCCCAATACTTGTGCTAGATGGGCGCGTCACTGCCAAGGACTACCGAACCATTCTGGAGGACCATGTGCATCCAATGGCGGTGCCGTGTATCAGGATGACAATGCACCAATACACACAGCAAGACTGGTGAAAGATTGGTTTGATGAACATGAAAGTGAAGTTGAACATCTCCCATGGCCTGCACAGTCACCAGATCTAAATATTATTGAGCCACTTTGGGGTGTTTTGGAGAAGCGAGTCAGGAAACGTTTTCCTCCACCAGCATCACGTAGTGACCTGGCCACTATCCTGCAAGAAGAATGGCTTATAATCCCTCTGACCACTGTGCAGGACTTGTATATGTCATTTCCAAGACGAATTGACGCTGTATTGGCCGCAAAAGGAGGCCCTACACCATACTAATAAATTATTGTGGTCTAAAACCAGGTGTTTCAGTTATTTTGTCCAACCCCTGTATTTACTCACTCATTCACACAACAGAGCATTTCAGAACTGGCATGTTTTTGGTAGGAGTGGGGAAACTGCCGTACCCCGCCACTGTCACACCATATTGACAATAAAGGTAGACAAGGAATGAACTCAAATCCCCGGTGCTGTGCCACACCAGCACATTTGCTGCCAGCTAGGTCTTTTTTACTACCTTTCTCATCTTAAATAAAGCATTCCAAACAGGCTTCTAAAGCTTTTGAATATTCAATAGATCTTTTGGTCTAGGGAGCTGGGGATGGTCATACACTCTCTAAAAAATTTATAACTGCCTGGTCAGACTTGATTCATCACATATTGATGCACCAAAAACTATAAATGAATACATACAGACTTGTAACCCTCAGATCAATCTGTGTAACCTGTTTAATCTGAGATTAAACATTAATATTTTCAAACATGTTGAAAACAGCAGAAGACAGATAAAATTGGGTATCTGAATGTTGCCAGTACATGAAAGTCAGTAAGGGCAACCTGGGCGTAACGTGTGCACAAGGTATTAGCAAAACCTTTTTAGAGAGTATACATTATAATTAATTTATAACAGTAAGTCAAGGATGCTAATGTCTACTCGGAAGTGATGCAGAAATGGTGGTAAAATACCAGAGCTGCTCGCTGTGTTGTGATTGGCTAGCGACGGTGTTCAGCGATTATAAGGTCAGGCTAGTTTACAGTGATGTCTAAACAGTTTTGTGAGTTCAAAGCATGTGAACCGATCTACCCTTCAACACAGATGCTGTCCAAACTGCTACAATGCCACAAGTGTGCATTTTTTATTTTGGTATTGCACAAGAGCACTCAGCACAGATGAATCATGGGAGAACAACATCAGGCAGAGTGTTCACAATTACCTTGTTTTTTGGGGGGAATAATAAAATCCAAAAATAACAACAGAGAAATGTTCATGGGTGAATATAAACCATCAGTTGTTTAACCTGGGCAGAGCTGAAGTTCTGCTGAAGAACTTTCGTTACCGTCGTTACCCCACAGGAATGCTTTTAATCCCCCTAAAGTTTATCATTATTTGCTAAAATACAGAAGCTAGCTGCAGATCTACTGATATACTGTAGTATGATATAAAACTGATCATCGTGATCACTACAAATATGAGATCAAACTGATTCATTAAAGTCTGTCTGGCTAAAAAGAAATGTTTCAGAAACTGAAACACGCTGACCTGAACGCTGCAGAGTGGTGTTTTTTTGGTGTTGTTTAAAGCCAGAGCTTTCAAAAACGTTGATGTTTACCACTAAAGCCACTTCAGATAAAATATGTTGCAGAGACATGAGCTGATGACGTTATGTTCTCTGTTTCATGCGTATGCGGACATCGTCTCTCATGATGTCTTACAGCAGCTGATATAGAGAATTTAACTATCACTCACAAAATAATATACAAAATGTTTGAAGGAGCTAGAGATGAGTGAAACGCTCAGGTGAGTAAGCTAACAGCAACAGTAATTATCATTCATTCATTCATTGTCTGTCTTACCACCACTTCATCCTGGTCAGGGTTGTGGTGGGTGCAATTCATCAGGCAAAAAATAGGAAACACCCTGGATAGGTTGCCATTCCATCACAGAGCAAACACACACATAGTCACAGCTAGGGCAATGTTATAATAATAATAATAATAATAATAATAATTTAATAATAATAATAACAACAACAACAACAACAACAACAACAACAACAACAACAACAACAACAACAACAACAACAATAATAATAATAATAATAATAATAAATTATATTTATAAGCGCCCTTTAAAGCACTCAAGGGCACCTGAACAATCAAGTGAATTAATGGTAGGCTAGTTTGAATAAGTGAGTCTTTAGGTGAGATTTGAAGGTGGAGAGGGAATCGATAGTTCAAATTTCTAGCGGGAGAGAGTTCCAAAGATAAGGGGCTGAGTGACTAAAAGCTCTGGCCCCCATAGTGGACAGACGTATGGAAGGAATAGAAAGCTGAACAGCAGAAGAAGGTCTGAGCGTACGGGAGGGCGTGTAGATTTGGATAAGGTGAGTGAAATATGGTGGTGCTAGGCCATGGAGAGCCTTAAATGTAAATAACAATATCTTAAAATTAGGGCTGTCAAACGATTAAATTTTTTAATCGCGATTAATCTCAGAATTTCATATAGTTAATCGCGATTAATCACATAAAAAAAAAATCTGTGTAAATGTTATAGAAAACAAGGATTTTTAAGTGAAATGTTACAATTAAAATGGTGAACACATTTTATGCTAAATGTACTTATGTTAAAAACTGCTGGGACAAGAGAAAACTGTAAGGGAGTTTTATTCACTCACATACTAGGTAGTAATACTATCCAATGGTTTGATGGACGTTTCTACACGAAGTGAGTGTGTTTTGACCCTTTGGGGCTTCCATAGTTCATGGACAACGTGCTTGACTCAGCTTTCCGGTATTCTTTACCGTAACAGAATAAGTTAATAAAGTGTTCTGCTCCCGACAACTTGTGAATATAGCGTGTATTTATTTCTTTATTATGCAAGTGCAGATGCTACGACGCTCTTTTACATTTTGTTAACAAACCGCAAATGAAAAACGGTGACATGTCCGACATTAAAACGTTTGTTCTACCAGTCAAGTCTCAACATGAACTAGAATTTGCGTTAATGGCACTATTTATCTTAATCGCGTTAAATTGAGATTGCGTTAATGCGTTATTATCGCGTTAACTTCGACAGCCCTACTTAAAATGTATATGGTACTGGACAGGAAGCCAATGAAGCCGCTTGAGAACCGGAGTGATGTGTTTGATGGAAGGTGTTCTAGTGATAGTCTGAGCAGCAGAGTTCTGAACCAATTGTAGTTTTTGGAGAGTTTTTTACAAAAGTAATTATTCAGTTGTATCTCCAATTAACCTGCATGTCTTTGGACTGTGGAGGAAACTGGAATACCAGGAGGAAAACAACGTGGACACAGGAAGAAAAAGCAAACTCCCACACAGAAAGGACTCAGATTGCTCCTCCTGGGAACTAAACCCAGGACCTTCTTGCTGCGAGGCAACACTTGCCATTCTAACAGAAATTATATTATGTTAAATTATGGACAAGAAGGTCATTACCTTTATGACTAAGCAAAGGTTTCCCAACATAGCACTTTAGTTTCTGTCCATAGTGCCAACAGTTACAGTCCACAATTATATTAGGAGAATTCCATTCTGGATTTGGTCCCCTTAACTGCTTATAACATAAATGTTGTTTGAAATATTTTGGTTTGAAAGGCTTAAGTACACTTTTTCACATTTCCAAATCTTTTTTTTTATATTTTGTTTATGCATTTTCTCCCCTTTCTCACACGTCCAATTGCCCAATTGTGTTATGCTTCCTCTCCACCAATGCCGATCCCTGCTCTGATTGAGGAGAACAAAGCTAATGCAGCTGTATGCATCTTATCACACACACTTTGACGAGTGCAGTGCAGCTCAGTGTTGTGTGCGGAGAGACACACCCTGAGAGCACTCTTTTTTCATCACTGTGCAGGTGCAATCAATCAGCCAGCAGAGGTCGTAACTGCATTAGTTATGAGAGAGAGACCCTATCCGGCTTAATCCTACCCATATCTGAACAACAGGCCAATCGTTGTTCATGTGGCCGCTCAGACTAGCGGGCAGGCAGAGCTGAGATTCGATACGATGTATTCGAGATCCCAGCTCTGGTTCCAGCGTGTGTTTTTACCACTGCGCCACCTGAGTGGCCACATTTCCAAATCTTTAACTGGTATCTGAATATTTAATGCACAGTGACATTGCTCATTTCATCTCATCGACCAAGAAACAAAATCTGGGTGTTTTTAAAAAACCTAAAAGTCCAAACATAAAAACACAAGACCTCAAGACTGGTTTCTACACAAATACTGAAAATAGTGCATGATCCAGCTGTTCTCCAGGCCTGAATCCTATTAATAAAGCCAATTATAAAGCAGCTTTAAATGCTGCTCGATCTAGCTACCTTACTTCTGAGTTCAAAAAAGCTGGCAATAACTCGTCTAGACTTTTTTCTATTGTTAAAAAGATTCTGTGTCCCCCATCTAACTCTGTCACTGCGTCGTCGGATCTCTGTAACTCTTTTCTCACTTTCTTTCAAGATAAAGTGTCGGGCATATATAGTGAACTTTCCACTTCGGAATCTATCTCCACTATATCTGGTTCTTACATTTCTCTATCCTCTTGCTCATTTCCGTGCTTCTCCACTGTTGACGCTGGTACCATTGAGAGAATTATATCTACATCGAAATCTGCCACCTCTTTCCTTGACCCTGCTCCTACTGCCCTTCTCAAACTCTGCTGTGCTACTTTATCTGTTCCCATCTCCCACATTGTCAATCTTTCACTTAGCTCTGGATTGGTTCCTGATGGCTTGAAACTTGCTGCTGTCACCCCTGTCATTAAGAAACCCGGTTTAGACCAGTCCATTCTCAGCAATTTTAGACCCATTTCCAACCTTCCATTCCTCGCTAAAATTCTAGAAAGAGTTGTAGCCTCCCAGCTGCTCGACTACCTTGATGCTAATAATTTATCTGAAATCTTTCAGTCAGGTTTCCGTTCTAAACATAGTACTGAAACTGCCCTAATTCGTGTTATAAATGATCTTCTTCTTGCCTCTGACAACGGTCTTGTCTCTATCCTCCTCCTACTTGATCTCTCATCAGCATTCGACACAATTAATCATAACATTCTCTTGGCACGCCTGTCTGAGATTGGTCTCATGGACACGGCTCTCTCCTGGTTTAAGTCATATCTCACCGGCAGGTGTCAATTTGTTCGTATTGGTCACCACTCATCTGCTACCGTTCCGGTTCCACAAGGTGTTCCTCAAGGATCGGTCCTTGGACCCCTCCTCTTCACCA
This sequence comes from Trichomycterus rosablanca, assembly GCF_030014385.1. Classification (NCBI taxonomy): domain Eukaryota; kingdom Metazoa; phylum Chordata; class Actinopteri; order Siluriformes; family Trichomycteridae; genus Trichomycterus; species Trichomycterus rosablanca. Next base: position 7,380,383 of record NC_085993.1, on the reverse strand, counting down.
TCTACATGCTCCCTCTTGGCCCCCTTGTACGCCAGTTTGGTCTGAGCTTTCATTGCTATGCTGACGATACTCAACTATATATTAGCTTCAAACCCTCTGACCCTGTGCCTCCCCCCTCGCTTACCAGTTGCATACAAAAGTTACATTCCTGGCTTCATAATAATTACTTAATGCTTAATGCTCTGAAAACTGAGTTTCTTTTTATTGGTCCGAAATCTGCTGTCTCTACTCTCTCTGATGTGACTTTTAATATTGGTTCCACTGCCATCTGTCCCTCAAATTGTGCTCGTAATCTTGGTGTCCTTTTCGATTCTCACCTTTCCTTTGACTCCCACTTAGCATCGGTCTCCAAATCTGCCTATTTTCACTTGCGCAATATCTCTCGCCTTCGTCCTTTGCTTTCACAAGACTCTGCTGAGACTCTGGTCCATGCTCTAGTCACCTCCCGGCTTGACTACTGCAATTCAATTTTATATGGGCTTCCTGCCAAAACCCTCCGCCCTCTCCAACGTATCCAAAATACTGCTGCTCGGATCCTTACATTTTCCCAAAAATATGACCATATTACACCTGTACTGGCTAAGCTGCACTGGTTACCTATCTCTTTGAGAATTAAATATAAATTACTTATACTTACATTTAAAGCGCTACATGGCCTGGCCCCGGTATATTTAGCTGACTTACTAACGTATCACTCTCCCTGTCGCAGTCTTAGGTCCTCTGACTCTGACTTATTGGCTGTACCCAGGTTCAAGCGGGCTTCTATGGGTGGCCGTTCATTCACCTGTGCTGCCCCTCGCCTCTGGAATTCCCTTCCTCCGGCTCTCCGCTCTGCGTCTTCCCTCACTATTTTCAAATCTTTGCTTAAAACACTTCACTTTACTGAGCATTTTTCATAGTTTTTGTATTGTATTGTAAAAGTATTGTATTGTATTGTATTGTATTGTATAATGTTGTAAAGCGTCCTTGAGCATTGAGAAAGGCGCTATATAAGTTTAACTTATTATTATTATTATTATTATTATTAATAAACAATAAATAATGAGACCCTCATATCATAGCTAATATTGCTAATAAATTACTTTTATATCAAGTTACTGTACATACTTTATACATACATTCATACATACATAATACATACTTTCATATTTAGTTTTTATATTTATAGGTACAAAGGTAAAATACATAATGTGTGTAAATGTGAGTACAGGATGTCAATTAAAACATTAAAAGCTAAAGTGATTCAAACGTTTTTTTCTCACTGTAAGTTTTTAAGTCCAGCACAAACATTTTTCATATGATTTTTTTCAGAAGTCCTGAAATGCAACGGAGTCATTACTCAAATCCTAACTGGACCACGAGCAGATTTCACAAGCTTGGCTTCTTAGTTTAACATCGTTAGAAAGTAATTACGCCCCTGTTGAGAGATAATGAGAGTTTAATGTCTCTTATGGCCACCTGTAGGGAGCGAGGAGGGGTGTCCTTGAGAAAAAGGGTAAACGTTGAGTAACGTACACTAAGATCAGACATGGCAAAGTGCTGTTTATTTACACAGATCAGACTGACTGAACTGGTTTTAAGTCTTAAGCAGTGATTTCTGCATCGTGGATAAGTGCAGCTACACAGAACAGACTCTCAGTCGGGTTCTTACACTCAGAAATTATGCAAAAATGAATAATAATAATAACAATAATTTCAGTGTACACAGGGCCTTTTACATTAAAACCAAGTGTGCTTTACGTTAAAAAGCAAAACATCAAATTTTGAGAGGAAAACAACAAAATTAAGTAATGCCTGTATTTTATTTCATTCATTTTCATTTTCAACAACCGCTTTATCCTAGTCAGGGTCTTAACAGGTCCAGTTCCTCCAGGAAACACTGGGCACAAGGCAAGAATACCCTGGACAGGGTGCTCATCATTTGTAGAGATTTGTCTTCAGTTTGTAACCATGGGATCGGGATCCTACATGGGGTCACCTGGGATGTAAGTGGTGTTGCAAGAGATTTGTACAGTAATAAGGTTTTATAGGTTTTGTATAGGATTATGCTGTTTTTATAGGCTTATGCTAGTCATTTATTTTTTAGTCCCCATTTAGTGTTTTACTCCCACAACAATCATAGTGAGTTCAAATTATACAGCTCCTTTCTTATACCCAAAGTCACTTTACAGAGGCAAAGAAGGAGAGAAAAAGTCTTTAGTGAGTAAACAAACATATTTACTGCTAAAGAGGTACTCAGCTTTGTAAGCAAAAACATAAGCAACAGACTGTGGTAATGTGTTTCATAGTTTGGGGAACATGACGCGACCAATCTAAATTTGGGACAAATAAACGCTCTGTATCAGTTATCATTATCACTTTTATTTGATGGATGCTCTGCTAGATATGCATGAAGGCCGATGAGTAGTGTTGTGTGTGGGATCATGGCTATTTTGAGGCTCTGGAGTCAGTGGTGAAGAAAAAGAGATCTGATGAAAGAAAACATTGTTTAACTTTTGTTTGATATTTAAATGCTGATTATTGAATTTATCATGGTCTGTGAGATCTTGCTGTTTAGTTTCAAGCACAATTATATCAAACTGATTCATTTCTACAGAATCACTCAGTCACTCAATATGTACTTAAATATTTATTTTTCTGCTCTTTGTGCACACAGAGGATAAAAACATGAGAGAGCAGAAGATTCCACTTCGCTGAATGACAAACTCTGTCGTCCATACCATAAACACAGGTCATCTGGAAGTATTTACTTCAGGAAAAGCAAAAAACAAACTTAAGGCTTGAAACATAAACCTCTCAATGCTACAGCTGAAGCATGTTAAAGCCGTTCTGTTTTACACCCTCTTTAGTGACCGAGGCAGCAGCTTCATACCAATGTTCAAATTTTTATTGGTACTGATAGGAGGTTCATTCTAATAAAATTATGGAATACTTTGTTATGATTATTAAAGTTTTTTTTTACTGCAAGATCATCAGATTGTTAAACAGTTTCCCTTAACCTACTTAATCCCAAAGCCTAAAAGAATCCCAGAATCTGCACCATTAGGTTACATTTAATTTTGTTTGACAAATTAAAATACATCTATTTATAATTTGGTGGCCAGCTGTCAATTTAAATAATAAATGAAGACTACATTTAAAAAGCACTGTAACTAAATGCAAATATAAATTACACAAAATATTTCAGACTAATTAAGCCTTATACAAAACCCATGGACAATTTTCAAAAAAAATTTTTATTTTATTATTTATATTTACACCTACCACCACGGCCCTCATTTTATTAATGTAGCCTCTCATCACCTTTTTTCTATGATGCATCTTGCTAATATATATAAATACACACCGATCAGCCATAACATTGAAACCACCTACTTGTTGCTACACTCACTGTCCATTTTATCAGCTCCACTTACCATATAGGAGCACTTTGAAGTTCTACAATTACTGACTGTAGTCCATCTATTTCTCTACATGCTTTTTTAGCCTGCTTTTACCCTGTTCTTCAATGATCAGGACCACCACAGAGCAGGTATTATTTGGGTGGTGGATGATTCTCAGCACTGCAAGGACACTGACATGGTGGTGGTGTGTTAGTGTGTGTTGTGCTGGTATGAGTGGATCAGACACAGCAGCGCTGCTGGAGTTTTTAAATACCGTGTCCACTCACTGTCCACTCTATTAGACACTCCTACCTTGTTGGTCCACCTTGTAGATGTAAAGTCAGAGACGATCGCTCATCTATTGCTGCTGTTTGAGTTGGTCATCTTCTAGACCTTCATCAGTGGTCACAGGATGCTGCCCATGGGGCGCTGTTGGCTGGATATTTTTGGTTGGTGGACTATTCTCAGTCCAGCAGTGACAGTGAGGTGTTCCATTAGCATTGCTGTGTCTGATCCACTCATACCAGCACAACACACACTAACACACCACCACCATGTCAGTGTCACTGCAGTGCTAAGAATGATCCACCACCTAAATAATACCTGCTCTGTGGTGGTCCTGTGGGGGTCCTGACCATTGAAGAACAGCATGAAAGTGGGCTAACAAAGCATGCAGGAAAACAGATGGAATACAGTCAGTAATTGTAGAACCACAAAAGGCTTCTATATGGTGAGTGGAGCTGATAAAATGGACAGTCAGTGTAGAAACAAGGAGGTGGTTTTAATGTTATGGCTGATCGGTGTATAAATATATGACTGATATAAACTACACAGACCCTCATCCATGCCATCTTACAAAAAAAAAAAAAACTTAATTGGATAGATTTGGATCAAATGTGTTGTAGTGCCTGTCTTTCCAACTAATTACTTAAATTTTTCCTGTATATCCAAAGTTGCTTGATGCGATGGGACCCTGAGCAGGTTCACAGGTTCAAGTATGGTAGATCCATCTAAGAATGAACCTACACCACAAACACTCATAAAACTAAAAATAAATCAAATGAAAAACACGGTGGAATAATCTGGTTTGCTTGTGTTGTGTTTCTGCCATTAAAAATCAACATTGTGCTGTTTCATTTCTCGACCTGCAGAAACGTTTTATTTCTTTAAATACAGAGCAGTATTTTTACAGCCCAGAAGCTCCGACAACCACAAATACTTTCCTTTTCTGATCATACTGGGTGCAATTTCATACAGGACTTCAGTGTATTTATAACATTCTATTCATTTCAACGATCAGCTGGAATGAAAATCATTGTCATGGTGCAGTTTTCCATCTCATTGTTACTAAAATGAAATTTAAAAGCACTGAAGCATTAAATGAGTCGATTTGTCAGTAATGATGATGAAGTTAATATGAGCTGGTTAACCAAACGTCACTTTTTGATGGTAAAATTTAGTCATGGCCTCATTAAGCTGATGTGGATTGAAATGTGGGTAAAAATAAAATGATGTGACATCATCAACTCATAACATTTTAGAAAGGCATTTAGCATGAGGTGATTTCTTTCCCCATTGTCCCCACAGTGACTCGTCGTCTCTCAAGTTGCTGGAAAATGAACTATAAGCCCAAGTTTTATTGGTACCTACTTGGGACAGTTCCTGTTTTGAAGTATGCAGTGGAAAATGGAGTGATTATGGATTCAGCACTCAGTTAATTATATGACTTACTGCGTTTTTTCTGTAACTGAATGATTGGAAGATAAATGCCTCTGCTCATCAAAGCTTTCAGGAAAGTTTCCTTTTCAGTTTACTGTGGGTTTTCTGAATAAATTTCCTGAGAGAAATCGTTCAAGATTAAAGAAAAACGCAGCAAAAAGCAAATGATACAAAGCTGTAAAAAAAAGAGTACAAATACAAATTTCATTGTGTTACTTGAATAATTTTTCACCTGTTTAATTAATCAAGTTTACAATAAATAAAAACTTTTCTCTTCAGATTTTATTTGAAAGTACCAAGTTAAAGGAATTATGGAAAAGTGACATGGATTTTTGCAATAAATGTAGAATAAATAATAAAACTACAGCTTTTTCGCATTTTTCCCAGTTTTCCTTCCAATCTAGTCGTATACAAATACCCGATTACATTTCGCTTCCTCTCTATTGATGCTGATCTCCACTGCTGATTGAGGAGAGCAAGACTGATACACGTCCCCTCCGACACGTGTGTAGTAGCCGACTGCATCTTTTCGCCTGCACGAGGCGAGTTCATATGCGGATCAGCTTTATGTATGGAGAGTCAAACCCTGATCAACACATTATTCCTGGACAGAAATAATGCAGGCGCCATCAATCAGCCAGCAGAGGCTGTAATTGCATCAGTTATGAGGAATCCCCATCTGGCTTCCCACCCTGTATGAACAACAGCCAATCATTGTTCATGTAGCCGGATGGCAGAGCTGAGCTTCGAACTTAATTAACTCTGAATCACATATTAATATTTCTAATGAACGTGTCACACTTATTGCTATTTCACATTCCATGCAGCTACTCTCAGGCTGTCCACGATCCATTCAACTCAACTTTGTTGTACATTGCGATACAGTTGTATTGTGTCTCCTGATCTTTCCCCTTTGACCACAACAGATCCTTCACTACTACAAACCTGAACATCTAAAACAGTAAGAGAGAAAGGAAGGCCTTCCTTCTTCATTTTTGGAAATAAATCATCCAGAAATGATTATTTAAATCATCACCAAAAACACAAACTACATTACAGCATATGTCCGGATAAATGTATTAAATGTGTTCTTATGGTGGACGTTACTTTAAGAACCCAACTATTAAAACAACTTACATGTGTTATTGTTTAAATCCAATTTACAGAGTCCCACTACGAAGAAATGAAGCAAACAGGACGTCTTGTTAAATTTCAGTTTGATGGATTTCACATTTGTGCTGAACAATCGATCTGTGTCAGTGTTTAATAACCATCAGCTGAGTGAAATTTTGGATTAGTGCTCAATATGTGATGAAATCTAAACAGTTCTCAGTAAACCACTCAAGAATTTTGGACTGGACTGTGGACTGCTCAGCAGCGGCGGCTCAGTAACAGCAGGAAAAAAAGCTTTTTCCTGGATCTGGTGTCTTTATTTTGTTATAAACTGTAGTGGAGTGAGGTGATAAGCTGCATCCTTCACACTCCTCACATCGTTTATTTATCCTCAGCAATGACTCTTTGTTTCCAGAGAAGCTTCGGGATCTAATTTTTACAGTGACGGGTGGAAACCCGAGGCGTCAATAACAAGATGATGGGAAGGGAACAGAGCCAGTGTTTGACTTAAGTAAGTGGAGAAAATGAGTAGGAAATGAGGTTAGGCTTTATTAAGCTAGAAAAAGCTCATTGAGGATAAATAAACCATCAGATCTGATGTGATTACAGGAGCAGATTTCTACAATAATATCCAAGAGCTTTCTTAAGTGTTGTGAAATAAAGAAAGTATTTAATAAAGTGGAACTCTGTGGGTCTCTGTAGTCAGCTTGCTAAGTGTGGAATATTTCATTAGTCCAGGCTCAGGTTCACGCTGAGGCTCTGTTCCAGGCTCAGGCTGAGGTTTAGCCTCAGGCTTCATTCTTAGGTTAAGGTTCAGACTAAGGCTCAAGCTGAGGTTTAGGCTCAGGCTCTGTCCCAGACTCTGTTTCAGGCTCAGTCTGAGGTTTACATTGAGGTTCAGGCTGAGGTTTAGGCTCAGGCACCATCCCAGGTTCAGATTCTTTTTAGAATTGAGATCACTAATGTTTATTTAAAAAAATAAATTTTTCTAATCTTCATTTTACTTTTTCTATATTCTATAAATTATTTAATTATATATTTTTTTTAAATGATCCTATTAAAAAAGAGCTCATGGATCCTACGGTAGCGCAGCAGTCTAACATACCGAGAGTCAAGTCCAGGTGGTGCCTCCAGACTGTCCAGGCGCTCAACAGACACGACTGGATATGTATGAAGAAGGGGGGGACTACTGAAGAATCCTCCCCAGTAGAAAAAGAACACTCAGAGAGTAGTGAGGTCACATGTGTCGGAGGAGACGTGTGCGAGTTTCTGGTCCTGACTGGCCAACAACGGTGTCACGCTACAGGCTGCACAAGAGAACAGTGAGAAAAAAACACTTCTATGCTCAGGATTCCTCCTTATTGCAGATGTGTGTACAGTTTTTTAATAATTGCTTCATAAATTCAGCTAAAATTATTATAAAAATATTAAAAGAAACTGAGAAGAATTAATAAAGTATCATATTGGGAAATCTTTTCACTGAAATCGAACTGCAGGTTATTTGACCCACACTGAACTTTATAAAAACCTAGATTTTGTGGTGGTGTGAACTGGTGTGGTGGTGTGAACTGGTGCGGCGGTGTTTCCTCTGTATGCCGGCTTTTGTTGTTTCAAGTCTTATTATCTCAGCTTATCTACAGTCGGTGTCTGATAGAGCATATCTACAGCCATGAACTTCGACCCTGTGGTTTGTTTTGGCTGGAGAAGCAGTAGTAGAGACCAGTTTGACTTTTTTTTTTAAAGTATTAATACAATGGTGCAGTAAGTAGTGCTGTCACCTAAAATCATGAAGAACCTGGGTTTAATTCTTCAATCAAAAACCAGGATTCTTACTGCGTGGAGTTTGCATGTTCTCTCTGTGTTCACATAGGTTTCCTCTGGGTGATCAGGTTTCCTTCCATGCAGTCAAGCCATCTGGAGCTACATGTCATACAACATGTCATTTTATTTTATAGGATTACATCTATACACCTGTTGTCAACTGGTACTCAACCTGAACTCTATAAACAGGAGGTGCCATATAGGGTGTGTGTAAAGGTTTAGAACTGAAGGTATAGTGCAGTATAACACAGAAGCAAACTGTCATGTGTCTACTACACAAACAGTATATGCACATACTGTGTGGGTACATGTGTGTGTGTGTGTGTGTGTGTCAGATCAAAGAAGTCTATAATTGTGTAACGGCCCACTGAAGCATCTCATGTTGAGTTCCAGCCCAACCATCCAAAACACACTAATGTTTATTTACTCACAACCTGAATCAGTATTGACAACCTGCTGCTCTGATCCAACATTCCCTTCACTGCTCATCCAACAGTTCCAGACATTTTGTCTTTGTCCAAGTCTTAAATATTTGTGCTGACTGTTTCTTAGAATGCAGCCAGACATGACTGGAAACACACACACACACACACACACACACACAAACCAGAGAGAAGAAATAATACTAAATACATGGCTGGATTAAAGGTGCATGATGTAGAATTTTGGCTCTAGTGGTCACAATATGAACTACAGCAGTGTGTAGTGGTTTTTTTCCACTGTAGTATTATTAGGGAGCTCAAATCTTAAATCTAAGACTCATTATTGGCTATGTCTGAGTTGGGGGATGTCCAAAGCCCTGCACTGGATTGGCGGCCTGTCCAGGGTATTACTGCCTTGCACCTAGTGTTTCCTAGAAGAACCAGACCTGCCACGACCCTGACCAGAATAAAGTGGCTGATACAAAAGAAAGAAAGGGAGTCTGTCATGTTTTAGTGCAGTAAAGGATCCTATAGGATAAAGTCTAACAGAGGAATGTAAACAAGCACCCGGCACGCTGTTTTCTCAGCATTATGATGCACTCACTTTAATCTTAATACTTTAACAATTTTGTTTTATCGTCTCTCCAGATATTGTTTACCTTATTTACAAGAATAATCAAACTTAAACATTAAAAAGTGCAGCTTATATCCACAACACAGGCTTCAGCGTAGAGCTTCACCGTGTAGAACATTAAAAGCATATTGTGGAGTACACCAACCGGTCCGTCCCCACATATGCTACAACAGCGTTTCCAGAAAAATACAACATGTACTCGTTCTGTTCATCTGCCTGTCCTCTCTCAACCCCCTGTGTCCTCAGTGTTCACTACACAGCCTAGCATCTCTGCAGGTCGTCTCTGAACTTCACACTGAAACTCCCATATTTTGAATCCACTTCTGTATAAATAATCCTAATGGACAGAATAGTGGAAAATCTTTTAAAAACTGAGACCTTCCAAGCTATCTGCACTCCAGTTTACATTAGAATGAAGAGACCAGAACTGCGTTTGAAACGCAGCCACTCGTCTTTATTTTTTTTTACTTTTTTTCTCCCTGGAGTGCTGCTTTCATTTTTGAGGTTTTGGTTTTGTAACACTGATTGAATCCATAATTTGAGCCAGATTCCTTTTACAAGACCACAGACTGTGAGCTCGCCTTTGAAACACAAAGCTAAAGAAAGCGAGAGATCCAGTGACTGAGGAGATTAGAGGACAATCTGCTTTTTAAAAGAATGTTTAAAGAATAAAAAAATGCTGTCCTCTGGTAGCTCCAAACACTGTTAACCAGGGTGCAAAGTCAAGTGGCCACGGTTGCACACTTTTTAGAACGAGGGGGCATATTAGTAGACCAACAGGTTTGGAGTCCAGGGTACCAGAATTGTATTTCTACCTAAAAAGAGCCTGACTTCGCTTATGATTACAATGCAGTGTTCCAAATTGGATCTTTTTCCCCATCTTTTTCCTCACATTTTTTATGACAGAATCATTGGCATATTAAGATTTGATCTGTGATGCTGACAATTGTGGTGCTAATATCTAAAATACAGTATGTCCAATCCTCATCAATATACAATCACAAATTTGCACAAGATTTTATCACTAATTCTATCACCATTTGTCATAATGGAGTAATCAAATACTAATCAAATATTTTGAACAGTAATAAATTAATTCAAATATTTAATATTCAAATAAACAATCAAACTAATTAGAAATGAAACACTTGTAACAAAGTTTGAAACACTGTGATTTATACATGCTGCACTGTTAAGTCAAAACTTCAAGATCAGCCTAATAAGCTCTCAAACCAGCTCTGACCTGCCGAATCACAGACTCCACAAGATCTCCGAAGGTTGTGTGTATCTGGTACCAGGACGTTACCAGCAGCTCCTTCAGCTTCTGTACATCGTGAGCTGGATAGTGTCACAGTGCATCCTGGTTCCATCTCTTCCCCGAGTAAATGATGCACACGTGAACAGCCGTCCACATGTTCTTGGTGAAAACAGGATTCATCCGACCAGTTGCTCCGATGTCCAGCTCTCATGCTTGCGTGCCCATTGTTGGTGATTTGGATGGCGGACAGGAGTTAGCATGGGCACTCTGACTGGCACAGAAGGGTTCGATGCACTGCGTGGTGACATGTTCACCTCATCACCAGAATTAAAATCATCAGATGCTTCATATATGAAATGTATGCTTCTAACTTTATGCAAACATTTTGGGGAAGGCCTGAACTGTCAACTGCAAGCCAGACTTGACAAATGTTATCTTTACTAAATGAGCACAAGTTCTCACAGACACACTTCACAAAGTTGTAGAAAGCCTTCATAGAAGAGTGGACGGTGTTATAGAAAAAACTGTTTTAATGCACATGACCGCAAGTTTTTTAGCAATATAATGTGTGTGTCTATGTATGTATGTATGTATGTATGTATGTATGTATGTGTGTGTGTTTGTGTGTCAAACCAGCTGCAGATGGTTGATTTGGGTCTGGTGTGCTGCAGTCTGGCAGGCATCAGGTTCAATTTACAGCATAAAGATCCAAACACACACACACACACACACACGGTGGGCTCTGAACCAGCATTTATCTTACCATGGGGTCTGGGACTCACACACACCCATTTACAACAGGAAAGTGTATCATATCATAATTATGATACTGAGAGTGATTTATCGTATCAGCCCTGGGAATCAGTATCAGTCTCATCCATGCACAGTGAACAGCTTCAGCCCTTTCATACAGGAATCATTTGTATAGTATAGAAATGAATTAGAGAAACACATTAGTGTCTTCAGTATGTTTTTTAAAAGTTTCTCAGACACACTATCAAAAGAAAGGCAGAACATGACTGTAGCATATAAAGAAAAAAAAAGTCCTTGGTTTTCCAATATTTTCATCCTTTACGTCAGTGCACTACATATGGTACAACATGCTGGCTTTTACAACACATGTAGGGAATTATGTAGCCTATATAAACTCATACAGGATTCCCACTTCTGGCTAGGTTTGTTAGCTTCAGAGCTAGCTAACGGACTGACCCATTTTATTGTGTACTAGGCTTTAGTGAACTGTAAAGCACTGTCTGTGACAGAAGGTTTACTGACGCCTGTATTTAAAGTGACTTGCAGTTTAGACAGGACACAATCCAGGCAAGTAAAGCCTTGCTCGTAGGTCCCACAGTGCAGATAGGTGGCGCTGGATCACTCCACCTTTTTTTAAATGCATAGGATATACACCATGAAAGCCTATTGCGCAGTAGATGATAATCCATCGGATCATCTAGTAACCGATTAACACTGATCAGCCATAACATTAAAACCACCTCCTTGTTTCTACACTGACTGTCCATTTAATCAGCTCCACTTACCATATAGAAGCACTTTGTAGTTCTACAATTACTGACTGTAGTCCATTTGTTTCTCTGCATGCTTTGTTAGCCCCCTTTCATGCTGTTCTTCAATGGTCAGGACTCTTCCAGGACCACCACAGAGCAGGTATTATTTAGGTGGTGGGTCATTCTTAGCACTGCAGTGACACTGACATGGTGGTGGTGTGTTAGTGTGTGTTGTGCTGGTATGAGTGGATCAGACACAGCAGCGCTGCTGGAGTTTTTAAACACATCACTGTCACTGCTGGACTGAGAATAGTCCACCAACCAAAAACATCCAGCCAACAGCGCCCCATGGGCAGCTTCCTGTGACCACTGATGAAGGTCTAGAAGATGACCAACTCAAACAGCAGCAATAGATGAGCGATCGTCTCTGACTTTACATCTACAAGGTGGACCAACTAGGTAGGAGTGTCTAATAGAGTGGACAGTGAGTGGACACAGTATTCAAAAACTCCAGCAGCGCTGCTGTGTCTGATCCACTCATACCAGCACAACACACACGAACACACCACCACCATGTCAGTGTCACTGCAGTGCTGAGTATCATCCACCACCTAAATAATACCTGCTCTGTGGTGGTCCTGTGAGGGTCCTGATCATTGAAGAACAGGGTGAAGGCAGGCTAAAAAAGGTATGTAGAGAAACAGATGGACTACAGTCAGTAATTGTAGAACTACAAAGTGCTTCTATATGGTAAGTGGAGCTGATAAAATGGACAGTGAGTGTAGAAACAAGGAGGTGGTTTTAATGTTATGGCTGATCGGTGTATAATGGGAAGGTGTTTGAGTTTTCATGTAATCAGTGATGAAACTCATAATGCATGCTCGTAATGACCGTGTTTACATGATCTGCACTGCTCAATCCACTCAATTTCAGATTCCCAGTCAGTCATTGGGGTTGTAATTATTGCCAGCATGCTTCCAATTTTCACTGATCAGTTCTGTAGTGTGCGACACCCAACAAATAGTTTCAAACAGCCAGTAAAAGCGAGTGATCTTAAAAAAAAAACTAATTAGAAATAAGAATGTATCACTAAGCGCCTACATTTTTATTTTGCACTTTTTTTCTGCTGTGTTCCAAATATCATTCTATCTATCGAAAAGTGTGCTAATTTCTCTTTCCACTGTGAGCAGCCTAACACAAACAATTTGGGGTTTAGAGCTCAAATGAGCACACCAAAAGCGATAGTGGCAAGGAAAGAGCAACCCAGGACCCAAGCTCAGATTGGAAACCCATCATCCTTTGGGCGACTGATTTAGATGAATCGCAGCTTTACCAGATGTTTTAATATAAAGCAAAGCGTATCGATTTGAAGCTTTTTGATATGATGTGATGATACAGTATGTGGCGGCTGGATTCTCTGAACTCTGGGATTCATAACCCAGTTGTGTTGTTTAAGCACCGGCTGTAAGTGCACACAGACATCATATTAAACCCATTATGACCAGCATTAGTCATAAAACCGATGGAGAAAGCCAGTTTGGAGAAAGCAGTCGCTGGTGAGACGGTTTGTGAGACAGATGTTGAACAGCTGCTGCCAAAACACGTCGTTGCCATTAAATTTTTTTCTCCTGTTGCAATTCAGCCAAGCATGAACGTCTATCATCCATGGGACATTTTAACTTCATGCTAAGTATGTGTGTAGCATATTGAGCATATCAGCCCTGTGTTTAATATCTTACAGTCCCGTGATGGAACTGGAATTTTATCCCTGAAGAAAAATTTGTTTCAATTAATAAAAAGATGACAGGGTAATTACAGCCCACGTTGTGGCACAGATGGTTGAGTCGTCGCACCACAGCACCGCGGTTCTGGTGACCTGGGTTCAATTTTTGCTGTCCTTCACTGACTGAAAGAATTCTGATTTGTTCTAATTGTACTTGCATTGAATTTTAACTTTGTCTGTCTCCTTTCACCTTCAGAAAAACATGCATGTGGGCAGGTAAGTGTGTGATGCCCTGCTGCCCGATCCTGAAAACGTATAGATGTGTATTCCTGTCTTACACCTACTGTTTATAGGATATGCTTTTTCTACCAACTATAAATTCTACTTTGGACAACATTACTCCATCTACACAATATGGCCATAAATATGTGGCCACCGCTCCAGATGTATGAAAGTAGTTATACTGTAAGTCAAATTCTAGTATACTTGCTATTAGTAAATAAATCATGTGGATCGAGTCTAGATCTTTCTGAGTCTAGATAACCAATGAACCAATGAAATCAGAACAATTTAAAAAAGCTTTTAAAAATAGAATGAGCATAAATAAAATAAAATAAAATTGTACAATATATATACAGTGAGGAAAATAAGTATTTGATCCCCTGCTGATTTTGTAAGTTTACCCCCTTACAAAGACTTGAACAGTCTATAATTTTTATGGAAGGTTTATTTTAACAGAGAGAGACAGAATATCAACAAAAAATCAAAAATAAAAACATTAAATAAAAGTTATAAATTAATTTGTATTTAATTAAGGGAAATAAGTATTTGATCCCCTACCAACCAGCAAGAATTCTGACCCCCACAGACCAGTTATGTGCCCATGAGGCACACAAATTAGTCCTGTCCCTGTATAAAAGACTCCTGTCACAGAATCAGTTTCTTCCGTTCAAATCTCTCGACCACCATGGGCAAGACCGAAGAGCTATCAAAGGACGTCAGGGACAAGATTGTGGACCTGCACAAGGCTGGAATGGGCTACAAGACCATCAGTAAGAAGCTTGGTGAGAAAGAGACCACTGTTGGTGCGATCATTCGAAAATGGAAGAAATACAAGATCACAGTCAATCACCCTCACTCTGGAGCTCCATGCAAGATCTCACCTGGTGGGGTAAGAATGATTCTGAGAAAGGTGAGGTCAGTCCAGAATTACACGGGAGGAGCTTGTCAATGATGTCAAGGGAGCTGGGAGCAGAGAAATGCTGGATATGACCCCAAGAACACCATCCCCACCGGGCATTTTTTTCTGCCTCCAAACACGGCGAGTGGAGTTGATGCCAAAGAGCTCAATTTTGGTCTCATCTGACCATATCACATTCTCCCAAGCTTTCTCTGAATCATTCAGGTGTTCATTGGCAAACTTCAGACGGGCCTGTACATGAGCCTTCTTGAGCAAAGGGACTTTGCGGGCACTGCAGGATCTCAATCCATTACGGCGAAGTGTGTTACTAATGGTTTTCTTGGTGACTGTGCTCCCAGCTCCCTTGAGATCATTGACAAGCTCCTCCCGTGTAATTCTGGACTGACCTCACCTTTCTCAGAATCATTCTTACCCCACCAGGTGAGATCTTGCATGGAGCTCCAGATCGTGAGGGTGATTGACTGTGATCTTGTATTTCTTCCATTTTCGAATTATCGCACCAACAGTGGTCTCTTTCTCACCAAGCTTCTTGCTGATGGTCTTGTAGCCCATTCCAGCCTTGTGCAGGTCTACAATCTTGTCCCTGACGTCCTTTGATAGCTCTTCGGTCTTGCCCATGGTGGTCGAGAGATTTGAACGAAAGAAACTGATTCTGTGACAGGAGTCTTTTATACAGGGACAGGACTCATTTGTGTGCCTTTTGTGCCTCACAGTGAAGATAAACCGGAGACAAACGCAACAGCGCGCGTGTGTTTGTGCCTTTAAGAGATAATCTGTTTAGTGTCGCTAAGTGATTCATGAGTCGATTCGTTTTCATGCGATGCGTAAGTTCTTCTTCTCAGTTATCTCTCCGTGTTTACTGTTATTAATTAAATGTCGTGGTTTTAAATAAACACCAGATACTTCAGAACAGTTTGTGTGACTCTTTTACATTAAAAAGCTTAATTTAAAAGCTTAATTAAACTGCTATTACCACAGATCTGTAACCGAGTCAGACTCGTTCCGTCTAAAAGTTTTCTGATGATCCTAAAAGTTCAGCAGATGATCCTGAACTAACGAATTTGGTAATGAATAAACTTTTGCCTCTGATTGGCTCTGTAACGTTTTCTGTTCTCATCTACATCACAAGTAAGAACCGCTCACGATTTACCAAAGTGAACCAGGAGTTTATATAACGTGCTGATAGAATCGACTCAGATGTGACCGGGTTGAATTATCTTTTTAAAGTAAATATTACAATCAGAAAAATTACATCGTATGTATGATGCACAACGTTAATGATGTTATTTTAGGTCATGAAGAGCTTTCACTGTGGTTTCTGTACGATGGTTGATGAATGGTGATGTGATGGTTGGTGCTTTGTAGCTCAAAGTCTGGATCAATCCACTGAGCTGTTAACTTAACGTGATCTTTATATATCACACGATCGAATCGGCTACTTTTAGGAAATATCGGCCGATTGCCGATAGCATATTTTGATTAAAAATCGGCCGATACCGATTCGTAGCCGATCGATCGTCCCATCTCTAATATACAGTATATATACATATACACACACCGACCAGCCATAACATTAAAACCACCTCCTTGTTTCTACTCTCACTGTCCATTTTATCAGCTCCACTTACCATATAGAAGCACTTTGTAGTTCTACAATTACTGACTGTAGTCCATCTGTTTCTCTACATACATTTTAGCCTGCTTTCACCCTGTTCTTCAATGGTCAGGACCTCCACAGGACCAGGTATTATTTGGGTGGTGGATGATTCTCAGCACTGCAGTGACACTGACATGGTGGTGGTGTGTTAGTGTGTGTTGTGCTGGTATGAGTGGATCAGACACAGCAGCGCTGCTGGAGTTTTTAAATACCGTGTCCACTCACTGTCCACTCTATTAGACACTCCTACCTAGTTGGTCCACCTTGTAAAGTCAAGATCTATTGCTGCTGTTTGAGTTGGTCATCTTCTAGACCTTCATCAGTGGTCACAGGACGCTGCCCACGGGGCGCTGTTGGCTGGATGTTTTTGGTTAATGGATTATTATCAGTCCAGCAATGACAGTGAGGTGTTTAAGAACTCCATCAGCATTGCTATGTCTGATCCACTTATACCAGCACAACACACACTAACACACCACCACCATGTCAGTGTCACTGCAGTACTGAGAATGATCCATCACCTAAAAAAACCCTGCTCTGTAGTGGTCCTGTGGGGGTGCTTCTATATGAAGCAGCAGAAGTGAAGAACAAACAACAAATTCACATATCTACATTTGTAGATCTTCTCATTCTCATACAAAGTGATAAATGTAACCTTGTGTACCTGTTAGCTTGCAATTCCTTCATTTGAACTGACCGATAACAGACACGCTGCAAAAGGAGAGCAAAGTGCAAAAGTATTTCCCCTCGTAGTTCCTCTCTAGTTGGACTGTCTCATTAACCTGGATTGTAGGGACTCAAGATCTCGATCTTGAACTATTTGTCAATAAATTTTAGATCTTTTAGATTTAATTTGGTTTAGTATGTCAGTGATAACCACTGTAAGATATGATAATCATAAGTTAGGAAAAACAAGCTAGATGGGCCTGCAACAGCGACTCCTACTGACTGGTTAAGCTCCCACACAAGCGGAGAAAGAATATGGAGAAGCAGCATGTTCTTCTGTATGTTCTGAAACCTTCTGTAAGAGTCCACCGCTGGCTGACATAAAGAAGTGTTCAGCCTCTTCACGTGTTTCATAGTAAGAGTGGTCGAGCTTGCAGCCCTTCTTAGTTGGAGCATAATGTGGTAGGCAGCATGATACTCGCTGTCATAGTATATAATAACAAAAGTACTTCCAGATAAAACCACAATGTATGTATTTTATTCACTGATTCTAGCATGATATTGTAAAGGGTGTATTGGTGTGACACATGAAGTAAAATTAAATATTGGCTGTCGATTCCAACACCCCTGAAGTTTATATTCGACTACTGGGAAATTAAAGCCTCAAAAAAGCAGATCTATGCATCACTAGTCTTGAGTACACTACAGCTCTTTACTTTTATATTTCTTCCCCTCTTTCAGGTGAGAAGTTTGATCTGTCAGCTACTCTAGGCATGATGGAGAATGAAGAGCAAAGGGCAACATAATCTTTCTTTTGTCTCTTTATTTCTTTATCTCCTTTTCTCTTTGTCTCACTTTTATTTGCCGGGTTTGATTTGGCGGGAGCTTTGAGGATGACAGACGCCGGCTCATAAACCCAGCATGAGAGCTTGAACATTAACCAGAGGCCACAAGCCGACGCTGCCATGTTATTACCTCTGTTTCATTGCATCTATATATATACACATAGACCATCACTGTCTGAGTAAACATACAGTGTCACATAAATACCACATACTCAGTTTGGATTTCTCATGCAGATTGTGTCCATGACTCGTCTCAGTATACAATATCTGTACTGTTTGTTTTCTGAGACTGAGCTGAGACTTTAGTGAGGCTGAGACTGTAATTAAATCTAAAACCTAATCACGTATAATTGCTGATTGCTGAAAGCATGTTAGATCTTTGCACTAAAGTGAAAATAAATTTTAAACACCAAACAGCAACAGATTCCAGTCGAAACAATGAGTATAGTGGATTAACCTTACTGACAGTAAGCACAAAGTGTTCACAATAACTAGCAAAGAAATCTAACAGCTGGAACAACTCAGTTATATCAAATAATAATGTGTTTTTAAAATTCTGGGAAAGGTGGGAAGATACAAAGTAAGGTCAATAAAGATCTGGTGTGAGAAGTTTGGTGTGAGAAACTTCAGTGGTCTGCACTGAGCCCTGATATCAATACCATTAAACACATCTGGGTCAATTACAAGCCATGCCTTCTCCAAATTCTCACAGACACACTTTACAATCTTGTGAATTGTCTTCTCAAATGAAAAGAGGCTGATATATCCACAAAAAGATCTGTGAGTTCACAAAGACTCCATATTAAGGTTTTTGGTTGAAATGTCCAACAAACTCATGGTCAAGTGTATACATATTTTTTACGATAAAATGTCGTTTTGCGTAGGTTTTGCTGCTTCATTTAGCTATTTATAACTTGCTAGAATTTAGAAAAATAGCTAAGCCATGTAATGAAAAGATCTGAGAAAAAAGCTCACTTGACTGTTTCAGTCAACCTCCTTGTTTTTGTTGATTTTTACATAAAAAATTATTTAACAAACCTAAATGTTGCTTTTTTTCTTGCAAACTGTAGTGTGAAATTTCTACTTGTAGCTAAATTTTGTGTGTATAGTATAAAACTAGGGTCACAGTTCATTTTATGTTATTTTTTTTCTAATATATTACATTCAGCTAATAAACAGAAAATGTGCTCAACACTGTTCCCTGTCGAGCACATCCTCAGTTTTTTTTAATTCACCAAAGCGTGTCCAAACGTGTTTAAACCAAACTGACCACTGGAAAGGCATCTCAACATACATGGTGACAATCTTCAGCTTCAGCTATCTTTCTGATAAATCATGGTTAGTGTTTAATATTCCTAACCATCCCTCCTCACACTCTCTGCATACGTGATCAATATCAAACATCCAATCAGTAAAGTGCAGATCAGGAATAAATTGGTGCATATCAACCCTCTATATCATGATTACTGCACACAAAGACACACTGCAATCACTTCAACTTGCAACATACTGAAATAAACAGAAATTTAGAATGTGTTCTGATTTTTTTCAGCTTGTTTTAGTCTTGATTGAAAGTCAGCAGCATGTAAAACATGATCATTACAAAAATTAAACAATAAAACCAAAGCTTTTATTAGCGGCTATAAATCTTAAGTACTTTCCAAAGGTGTAAAGCAAAGCAGCACAAAGTAATTTACTACGATAAATACACATTTCACTGTTACACTGAACTCACACACATATTCTCTGTCTCTCAGTTACATGTATGTATAGTCTAATTGTAATCACACCAAATAACATATCAAATTGTATTCCAAATATCACTGAAAAGTATTTCCAGTGTAGTCATTTCCAGTTTAATTTATTTTTCGTGAAAATATGTGTACAGGAGAAATGAGATATATTTACATATAGATTACATTTACATTTAGATATATATTGTTTTTGTTAAGAGACATTCAACTTAAGAACTTAAGAAATGTGACTTCAAGCACTTTTTATCACTGACAAATCAGGATGGAGGTATAAGTGTTATTACTGATTATAAGGAACGTTACGAGTCTGGACCAGATCATCATCTCAGTGGTCACTGATGTTAATTGTTTCATGGTTGTCATGGTAACAGTGTGTTTTACGTCAAATCTGCAGAAAAAAGCTGCCAGTGTGGACAAAATGTCAGAGTGACGTCTTGTTTCTTTCTTTTTCTTTTTGTCTTTATTTCAGTGCTGTGGATGTTAGCGCAGTTCTCAGAGAAACCCCGGGGTAGGAATGTGAGGTCGGACCGTCGGCTCACTGACAGCAAGATGGATGCAGTGAGCGACAGTCTTTTGTACCCCACGTTACACACACACACACACACACACACACACACATTCACTCCCTTTATAAAAATAAAGTGTGAAGGATAGTTGGAGCAATTCATTTCTCCTGAGAGACAGTTGGGTCATGTAGACATTTCGGCTCAGGATGGTGTCAGAGGCCACAACTCATCTCTGTCTCCTTCTCTCTCAGTATTATGGCTGTTTAATCCTGTTAGCAATTTTAGTTAATCTGAAGTGAAAACCCTAAATAAAAGACACCCAAATATAAAAAAAACACTTTCCACATTGCTAATGAGGAAAAATTATCAACACAAACATGAACATGAAATGCAAAAATAAATTATTTTTAAATAAATAATGTGTTATTTTTGGTATCTGTTTGACATATGAGCTTTCTACTTATCAGGTCATGTCTCAAATACTGGCGGTGAGACGTGTTCATTTATTGGGGGTCGGTTCTCATGAACTCAGGTCACACATAATTTTTCATGCACTGGCAATGAAACTTAAGTCTTACAAAAAAATCACACATTTACACTGTTAGTCAAAAAACAGGCAAATGCTGACCAACTCTGAAAATTCTTTCAAACACTGTTTGAAACTTTTGTAGCAATTGCTAAAACAAATAGTTGATGTTTAACTGCAAACAATAAAATGTACATGTTTGACCAAGTTTAAGTTGTGATATATTATTAACATAAAAAACATCATTGTTTGTGAAAATGATCATTTCACAAGGTATTGTAACTAAACACAATAGGTTTGTTTGTTGGGGTGGAACGGTCGCTAAGTGGGTAGCACTGTCGGCTCACAGCAAGAACGGTCGAACCCCCGGTGGGGTGATCCGGCTCCTTTCTGTGTGGAGTTTGCATGTTCTCCCCGTGTCCCCGTGGGTTTCCTCCGGGTGCTCCGGTTTCCTCCCACAGACCAAAGTCATGCAAGTGAGGTGAATTGGAGATACAAAATTGTCCATGACTGTGTTTGATATAACCTTGTGAACTGATGAACCTTGTGTGTAATGAGTAACTACCGTTCCTGTCATGAATGTAACCAAAGTGTAAAACATGACGTTAAAATCCTAATAAACAAACAAACAAAAATCACTTTGTTGCAAATTTAATTTTAAATGCAACAGTAATATAATTTCAAAAAATGATCAACATTTGCAAAATTTCTGGACAAAGGTACAGAGGTCTTTTTTTTTTACTCACAGTGTAAAATGATTTAGCTATGTTTGTTTGTTCTTTGTAGTGCTTCAGACACGTCAGATGGTCATGCTAATTATGCTGAATAAAAATAATAAAAGTCAACAGTATGTATAGCAGGTCATCAGCAGGTTGC
This sequence comes from Trichomycterus rosablanca, assembly GCF_030014385.1. Taxonomy (NCBI): domain Eukaryota; kingdom Metazoa; phylum Chordata; class Actinopteri; order Siluriformes; family Trichomycteridae; genus Trichomycterus; species Trichomycterus rosablanca. The sequence goes on along the minus strand of NC_085993.1, from coordinate 7,358,774 downwards.
CGTTGAACACACCTCAGTATGTCAGTCAAAAGAACATTGCAGGTTAGGTCAAGTTTACGTTCAGATTCTTTAACGCCAGACATGCAAATACATCGTCACATCACCTCACTAATCATTAAAACATTAGCTAAATAAACCCAGATTTAACGGTGAAGGGAGGAAAACATGTAATGTCCATTATTCAAGGAACATGAGATAAGAGGATATTTTATCTACTAGCATCTGAGCTAGCTGTTACTCTGTTGTAAGAAGGCTGAGGCAAACATGTGAATTATGATATATTAAAACGAGTTATGAAATCTGTGCTTTAAATGATCACTTGTCTAATCACTTTGCAGTTGTACATAAGACTTGGTGATCTTGGATTGCACATATCACATCAACAGGACACTCAGTTTTCTTATTCCTGTACAGGAAAACAACCAGGCTGCATTTTATTTTGCACCAGTGTCTTGGAGCGTGAGAATATAGCAGGACACAGAAATATGTTCTGCATCAACTTCATCTTTACCACAACATATTAGATGTCAGTAATTAATCATGATGATGTGATGACTGGTGACTGCTGCACTATGACTTCATAAAAAGTTGCATTACGTATTAAAACTCCAGTTTTACAAGTCTGTTTTTTTTAACACTGGAGTGTCGCAACATGATCAAAAATGATCACAGTTTAGCATATTTTAGATGAATGGGTGCATGTGTAATATATTATTTGTATATTATTTTTAGCATCTGCAGTTATGGTAGCTATTTTATATAAATGTTTGGTTACTGTGCTTCGTACATCCCATAAACTTAATTAATAATCTGTACAACTGAACTGTAACACTTCTTTGTGTATGGAATGCTGTTACCATATTGTCATTTTGTAACAAATCTTGTGTGAGTTTTCTGCAGGTCCCAAGGTTTAATTATTATTTAAGCTTAATTAAAATGTTATATTATTATATAATACACTAATGTTATTCTACTGGACTGCACCTTTCCACATGTGCAACAAGATTCTACAAAAGTCAAGTACCATTTTAGAAGTAAAAGAAAAATGAGATTTTAGAATTTCATCACTGCCTGTCTGTATCCCACGTCTCTACTGGTGTTTTGATTCTTTGTGCTGAAAGCTGCTGTGCCACAGTAATGCCAGCCTCTTATGTGTACCACTATGTACCCTATCATAATTTTACTCCTAAGCCTTGGTGTATTGTGCATACAAAACACTGTTAAAATGCCAAACACTTCAGTCACTTCACTCAGCTGCTCTCAGCACAGGTACACAGTCTGTGTAATGCATCCAATTCCAGCATTTAGCCACTTAAAGAAGAGCTTCCTCAGTAAACATTTCCATATAACCTGGTACAAATACACACCAGTCTAAGAACCCAAATCTGCTAGAACTGCTGTAACACTTATTATTTTGCCATAATCACAATTTATTGCACACTATAACTGGTATTTTCTAGTATTTCTCTTTTTCTTTCCAACCATTTTCGTTTTTCCCCCCCTTTGTATAAATCTGTTTTTGTTCATCACTCTATCTATCTATGTTTTACTTCCGAATTCAGCTAACTGTACTAGAATAATAAATCACTGCATTTATGTTACCAAAGTTTCAGGAGAGTGCATATGCAATTTCATCATCCTTCAGCACTGTGTGTGTGTTTTCAGGTTTTCAAAGGATGCATCTCAAATCAAAGACTTTAAATAAAATTTGATGTTTACCCTTGATAATATGGACACAATGTAAAACAAGGATCCATCATATATTATATTGTGTATTCCAGAATCATAAACACATTAAATCGTGAGGTGCCTAAAGATTTCCATGTCAAAGTAACAAACACCATCAGTTTAGAAACACGCTTTGTGTCACTGTAGCATAAACCACTGTGCTTCCAGATTCAGGTTGAACAGCCATGAGTTTGTGTCACTCACACATTTTTTTCGAGGTTCAGTGCTGACCTCCACAAACTCGATCCCACCTGTAAATAGAAGCTATAGGTTTTGGGAAGGGAAGGACAACTGTTGTCATTCTGTGACTTATTGGTCCTGCATGCAGCATCAGTCACATTTTAAGAGTGATACAATGAAAAGTTTAATTTCTAGAATTTATTTAACAATGTAAAAAGATTAATTCTCAATTTAAATGTAGGTAAAGTCACCAGAGAGGCTGGTATAATCTGTATTAACATGATTATAATGTAAAATGTGCTTCCACTCCCGCCACCTAGAATTCCACTGATTTTTTTTGTGTCCTTGTACATTTGTATATACCTCAAACATTTAATTTTTAAGGTTTTTTTAATTCAAGTTGGTGTTTTCTGTTTTTATCTGTCTAAGCAAACTGTGAAAAGCTTCCAGATTTACACTTCCTAAATAGATGCAAGCAATAGTTGAATACCTGCTTTACTTTTCAGTTGTTTCAAATAAAATAATTTGATAATTTAGTATAAATGTATTAGTGACGTTGATGTGCAAGACTCACTGAACAACTGAGATTTGTTTTACTTTTTGTTACATTATTTATCAGTTATAGTAATCCTGCGGACACAATGATCAGCCAGGACGTGACTCCACATTTCCTTTTTCCAGACAATCTGAATCTATTCAGATTTCAGCTGCTTTGCTCAACACTGACTCTGTCGTTTTCACCAACTAGCCGTATCACCCCAAAACCAGTTTCTTTTTTACCTACATTTACAAAGCTCATGTTCTCACGTCTACAACTTTATCCAAGGCATCCTCACACCCCAGTCCACATAATCAGGTCAGGGGGACCCAAATACCAGACCGTTATGCACAGGGGGCTGTTTATTCAGCACTGCGGCATCACGGATGCACATCAATCCATTACTAATTCTTTTGATTATGTTTCACAGTTGCCTCAGTATCACCTCTCCAGTACTTTGATTTATTATTTTTTTTATTGGAAAGCAACCCTGAATGTAAAAACAGACTTTTTATCAATTGAAATATTAATGCAGCATAATCCTAAGCAGCATAAAGCAAGAATTGAAAATGAATGAATGATTGAATAATACCTTATCAGTAATTGTATTTGTATTGTCTGCATGTTCAAAGGGTCACTGGTTTAAATAGGGGCCCTTGGTTTTTAAACTGCGATCAGGTGCACCAGGTGTAGATCCTGTTTGATTGATATGAAACCCGCAGCTAGAACAACCCTTTGTGGATAGATTTGAACATTTATGTTCCAGCTGTTATTGTGTATGCAGCAGAGGTATTGGTCTGATCATTCATCACATGAAATCATTCATTCATCAAATATTGCACTGCAGAGCAGTTTATCTGCTGCATCAACCTCACAAAAAGGCAGAAATGCCCCATTAATAATAATAATAATAATAGTAATAATTATTATAACAATAATAATAGATGTTTTAATTAAATTTATGTGTAAAAAAATAGATAAAATAATATGTAAATAATGAAGCTCTGTGGCTTATTGTAACAGCTTTTGGTTTATGGCTGGCTTTAGAATAAATTCTTTCAAAATGAAATAAGGCATTTAAGTATTTATTCTAACAATTTTTAATGTTAAACTATTTCCACTGCTTCAGGTAAAACAAATCTGCTTTCTCTGGAATTGGGTTTTATCTGGGGTTTTTTTGTGCTGATGAGCAGCAATAGTTTGTTGTATTTTATTTCATTTGGTTTAATTTATAATGATAAGAATTGAAACTAAACGCTTTATATAAAGAAATAAATTAAGAAATAGCTGAGAACATTTAGTTTTAAAAATGTAGATGTTCACTAAACTGAGATAAAGTTAGACGTGTAAAAATGTTTTTTATTACATTCATTTCAATTATAATTTTTTATAAGGCAATAAAATTGCATTAAAATGTTCTTATTGTGTTAAATCGAGATGTGTATTTTATACTTAATCTTCGATAATATTCATTTAACTAGATTACAAAGAATTGTGTGAGTGAAATTATACATGATTTTTCAATGAAGCTGCACAAAATTTAAGCTTTCAAACCCGCTGAAGCAGTAAAAGCACAATAATACACAGGAAGAACAAAAGTGACAGTAAGGTCACATTTTCTTCCCCATGGTGTGGACAATTAATAAAATATTGTTTGGTAAAAATAAAAAAGAGGAGACTTGCATTTAACATCATTAAAGTAACTGAAGTAACTGAAATCTATAGTGGAGTTCATTTTATACAAGAACAGTAGTGGAAACATTTTATGACATTTTGTCAGTTTAATCGATTATTAAACAATAAATTAAGTATATTTAATGCTTAAGACAGAATTAATTTGTTTAATACTAAATTATTTATCATCATTCAACCGGTTTGGCAGCAACAGCTTAAATGCATTTTATTATAAACTTTTCTTTTACACTGTCAAAAATCATTTTTAAATTTATATTAACTTCAGACTCTTTAGCTGTGTTGAGTGTTAACCTTTACATATGAAATAAAAGCACTCAAATAATCACTAAAGTGTGTAATTAAATCTTAACAGAACCAAACGTTTCCTTATCTGTACAGTGAAAATTCTTACATTTATATTTTAATATTATTATATTGTCCTCTTTTTATTCATTTGAAGCTTTTTAGTGTCTTTAGCATTGTTCTGTATTATTGCTAATTTATCACTGCACAGGATCAATCGTTCTATTAATAATGATTAAATCATAAATCATTCATTAAACACATGAATACATGTTGATCCCGTTATTATCTCTGCAGTTTAACAATGAAAAGCTCTTCAGACTCACCGACACACTCGTTGGCCTCTCTGGCGGTGGCGCGCTGCCATGGTCGGTCATAATGGAAGGGTTTGCACCTGTCGCACTCCGGACCCGCAGTATTATGTTTGCACTCGCACACCAGCTCTCCCGCGCGGTCGCGCAAACAGCGTGATGCATGACCATTGCATTTGCACCTTCCACCGACCTGCAGGTCCGAAACGGCGTAAAAGTGCGAATCGTTCTCCTCCTCTCCTACATCCCCAATCTCATGCGGATGCAGGCGGCTGAACGTGATGCGGATGTCTGTAGCCGTGACCCAGTCCTGCAGCACCGGCGAGTTATCGAAGTCGTGCCCAGAGGGCCGTCCGTCCAGGGTGCTGAATGCTACCAGTCCGCCCGAAACCGGCTGCTGCTGGTGCGCCTGCGTGCCCGAGTGCGCGTCCGTGCACACCGCTTCCTGCTCGTTTTGCTTGGTGATGGCGACCCGGTTCGGTCTGTTGTAGACCTTGCGGCACTGGCTGGAGTAATACTGGAAGGGCACCCAGGTTTTACCGTAGTCCATCGACTTGAAGATGCCCATTGAGTCTGGGCGCACAGAGCAGAATTGCACGCTCACATAGGTAACTTCAAACTTCTTACCCAGCGACAGGGTCAGCGAGACGTTCTGCGGATGTCGCACACCGTTCTCGGACTGCCAGCACGTCAGGTTGTGCGGGTTGTGCAGGTCGGTCAGGTAGGAAGCCGGGTGGCGCCGTTTTGGGTCGGACGCGTCGCACACGCGGCACTCGCGGCTCCGTTCTCCGCCGCTTCTCTGCTCCGTTCCCACGCAGTAGCGACTCGGAGACTTTTGGCCGCACGTGCTGGAGGCTCGAACTTCCCTCCCAAATGCAGCGTTCACAAAGTCCGGGATGCAGCGTCGCGCCTGGCCGTTTTCATCGTAGCACGGATCCGGCGGAGAAGCGCTCGCAACTGCTTCCACGGAGGATCGGCACAAAGCCGGCAGCAGCACGGCGAGCAGCGCGGCAAAGTCCGAAATGATCATCCCGGTGAGGCTTCTCCTGTGGTTTGTGCTGTAGTCCGTCTGGTAGGAGGGTGACCTGCTCTGGGTGCTCCGAAACCCAACTGAGACGATGATCCTGCCAGAGAGAGGCGCACAGTTGAATGCGCAATGACTGGCGCACAGTGTGCCTAGATCATCAACCAGTTTTATAGGCTATAAATTATTATTATTATTATTATTAACACTTGTTCTGCATTAAACGTTATTTGTATAGGACGTTTCTGAATAATAACACTCCACCAAAGAGGCCCATATAGCTCTATTTGAGTGCAGACTGGGTGCCAGTATTATTAGGAAGGATGGGCTTGGGATTTTTAGGGCGGGCACGTTGATGAATGTCTTTCAGTAAAATACCAATTTATCTACACTTAAAGAAATCATTTATGGACTCATGAATGTTCTATTGTTTTTCATTACAAACATGAAACATGTGGCTGAAACATGATCAGAGCAAACTGTGTATACGTTTATGAAAAAAACACACAAGCTGTGTGTGTTTACATCCCTCCAGTAAATCACCCCTGCATTGTATTCAGTCACAAGTTGCTTTGGATAAAATTGTCTGCTAAATGCCATAAATGTACATAAAGAAAATCGCCTATGTCAAAAATATACAGACAGCATGATTGATTTGCTGGTGTAGTTAGTTCTGTAAAGTCATTTACCTTTCTGGTAAGGATTCCCTGAAAATTGATTACAATTGGTGTTTTCTCTGTGTCTATATAAATGGGGCTTGTTTGACTTATTAAAGGGAGTCACAAGCAATAGGAAAGCCTAGCAAGATTTATACAGATAAATCAAAGCATGGGTTTTCACAAGTAGCAGTTCAAAGCTTAACTGTGGTTTTTTTTGCTGATCATGAGAATAAAGGAAAATCCTTCCAAAGGAGAGTTTTGTGGTCACACGAAACAGAGATGCAACATTCAATTCCAATAACACTGTACCTCAAGCATGGTAATATTATGTTCTGAGGCTGTTATACCGAAACCAACAAAGTGGAGTAAAAAGTTAAAAAAAATAAAAATAAATGAAGGAATATTACTTTAAAATTCTTAAATCATGGACGCAGCAAGGGCAGTGACCAGTACATGACCTGAACTCTTCAAATTCCTGACCTCACCCCCATCTAGAATATTTGGAGTACTGAAAACGTTGACAGAAAACGTTGGTTAAACTTTACCTATTCCACCCAGTAGAGTGGTCCAAAAGCTTAAAGAGTTGTTCCACAGACTTGTTAAGGTTAAGAATAAAATATATACAAAAAAACACAGATTAGACTTGTTGTATGTATGTTTTTGATTTACCCAACACACGTAAAACAGGTTTTAAAACTTTTCTCCCTAAAACTTCTTTTCAGCCCCAGATAAAACAGTTGCAAATTCATCATTTATTAAAAGAACTGTTTAAGTCCTGTATAGGTGTATGTAAACTTTTGACCTCAATGTTTTGTTAGACACCTGTTAATAAACTTAGATTAACTTTAAATGTGTATATAATTGAAAGATAAATGAAATATATTACATCAGAACAGTTGTGGCCTGTGGTTTGTTTATTTTTGGCAGGAATTTTATTGATGTAACAGATGTTTTTGGGCCTTATTTCTGTTCGTGGAATATTTCCAGAAAATACAACCTAGGGCATATACATAAACTCTTACAATACACGACCATACAAACACTTTCTATATGAACAACCACTGACTAACTAGAACGCATTAAAATTGGCATCTAAAGCCAACATCTCCATTAACTAGCAAACATCTCTGCAGGCATGCATCAGTCACTTCTGTTTTAATCTGTAAACCATTACAGGTTAAAATGAAACCCAATGTCTGACAGCACAGCAGATCAGATCACAACAAGCATTATTAGATTCCAATTCCAAGTCATGTTATTAGTTTACTGACTGCATGGATGCACTTATGATACAGCTGTAGGGTGTCTATGCTAATGTATCTGCTCCCTCCACCTTACAAAACTGGACTACCATATATAGTATTGGGACACCACTGTAGAGTGCTTGGTAAATTTAGCAACAGAAGACTAGAAGACACTAGAGAACCTCCTGTAATAAAATAAAGAAAACTTGTTTAAAAGGCGATGTAACCACATTAACTGCACAGTGGAGAAGAACGTATACAAGTTTGCAGCCCTTAATGACCATTGTGGTGGTGTTGCAAGTAGCAGTGAAATTGCAATGTGGAGTTAGAAATGACTATTGGGAGAAGAAATGAATAAATAAAAAAAGATTGTAGGTGCTGTAGAACGAGCTGGTATCAAACAGAACTCGCTGCATTCATGGTGTCCGTCACTGTGCATCAAGGTGCCGATACATTGGTTTAAGAATAATGACAGGCCTAAACTTTACCCTACTAATGTCATTTTTAAAGAGTCTGACCAAATAATGTAATGCACAACAAATGAGTTCTGCTGTCCAGTCTATTCATTATTCACAGTTACACTGTTGGCTGAACCAGTGGTTAGCAGAGTGATACAGGTATATCTAAAAACTGCTGATGTAAAAATGTAGTATTTTCTGTCTAATAATAAAAGATCTCTATAAATGAATATTAGTATTTAAGTATAGCTGAAACTGGTTCCTTAAGAGCATTTGTGAGGTCGGTCAGGCACAATCCAAGTTCCAATACATGCCAAATGTTTTTAGCATATAAATTATTTTATCCATCTTTCATTAATTGTGTGGCTGAAACCCAAAACTCAATTATTAGAAAGGGTGTCCACATACTTTTGGCCTTACTGTTCACATGTATTTTTGTTTATGATTGTAAAGTTCAAATACATTATGTGTCTTAATGTAAAGTATTTATTTGAACTAGAAGTATATAAAATAAAAACAAGTAGGTAGTGTGGGTGATGTGCAGCATCATGGGTCCTGACGGCCTGGGTTCCAGCTTTACCTCAGCTTACGGTTTGGTTTGTGAGGAGCCTACGCATACACTTTGTGTGTTCCTCCAGGGACTTTGTGCAGTAGAAGATGGACTGGATTGATCTAAATGAGGGTAGGTGTGAGGAAGTAAACTAATGTGTAAGTAAATGTTTAGTGACACTCAATGCTTTCCACATCGACCATAACCAGACTAAAGTGGTTAGTGAAAACAAATCAAATGAAAGAAAACCCAGCTTTTCTCTGGGTGCTCTGAATTCTTCCCACAGTCCAAAGTCCAGGTTAACTGGAGATATTAAAATTGCCCCAGGTGCGTGCGTTTGCCCTGTGATGGACTGGCGACCTGTCCAGTGTGTTTCCTACATTTCGCCCAGTGAATTGTACCCTGAGTGGGATAAAGCGGTGGTAAACAGATTAAATGAATTAATGAAAGTTGGATTGGTGTCTTAGTATGCGCTCCATGAAATCGTGGAAAACGCGTAAAAAACAAGAAAGCAAACAGCGACATCTCCTGGTGACGTTTAGAAATACATGCAACTCTTCAGATCACAGTGTTCCGTACAGTTCACCAGTATAATGTTTGTATTGTTTACAGGAGAAGCGTGTGGACATTTTGCAGAACACGGAGAAAAATGCACAGTTTTAGTGATATTCATACAATTGATATAAAATTAGTAAGGAATCCACGGAGCAATAAAAGCTAAGTATCTGATGTAATATACTTTTTCAAATCAATCAAATTGTATTTTGTTTTAATATCGTAAATTCGTTGCAAATAAAAATTATTTACAAATCTGCACAAATATGCTGCTCTTTCTGCCGATTTAACCCTTGTTTGCGACTAGACTACACACGACGTATTAGGGAAGGTTTACTTATTCCTGATTTCTTTGACTCTGAGCTGTTAAATTATGAATAAAAGCTGAATATCTACAGCGTTCTCGCCACATTGCCCAGTTGTAGCATTAACAGTAATCCATACAGCACGGGTAATCTTTACCCTGCTGCATTCCTTATGCAAATCTTAATAATCTCACCCTGCTTTTCATTCTTCACTTTCTTATCGTATTTATTCACTTTACACGAACAAACTGTAGCAAAGAAAGAAGTAGAACAGGCCTATAATGTGATTATTGTAAAAAAATAAAATAAAATAAAAATAAAAATAAAGTGTACGGAACACTGAGATACTGGCAGCACTATACGGAGTACCATGACTGTACAACTATTTATTACTACTCACCTTCAGGAATCCTACAGGCCATCATGTATCAAACAAACTAAACACTTAATCAAACTATTTAATCTATGTTTTAAAATTTAATTCAATCCATAATTACATCGAATAAAAGTCCTCTGCTGTGTTTCCGTCATCTCCTGAGGTAAAAGTTGAGCCGTTAAATCCGTTACAGTTTGAATTTTAAATTTAAACGTTCAGCGGCGCGCGGACTGAATCGGTAACGGCTAACGCGTAATAAACCACTTACATTGTCTTATAATCTTCAAGGGTCTCTGTAATAAACTGACATTTTCAGAATAAATATGCACCTTCAGAAGTGCTTTGGTGGCGGTAAGATTGCTGATATCCATGGTTCGAAACCCCAGCTGTGCTATCGTCCGGTTGGGCGCCTACATGCAGACATGAATAGTTATGTCTAGGGAATGGCCAAGGCCCTACAATGGTTTTACATCCTGTCCATGGTGTGTTACTATATTGTGCCCAGTGTGTGACCCTGACCAGGATAAAGCTGTGGTAAAACATAAAAACGTTTGAAAATACACAATTTATCTTTTCTTCTGGGATTCAGGTCAGGAGAGAAAACCTTTACCTTTTTATAGAAATTACATTCTTCAGTTCATTTATTAAGTTTTTCCAAGTTTATTTTCTTGGCCGATGATTTGCTGTATTCGCTGTGGCTCTTTTAATTTTATTGTTTCATCATTTTGTTCCTGAGAATCAGTCAGTCATAACCAGTTTACTGTGGAGGTGTTCCAAACCACTTTATAAGACTGTATGTATGTAGAATTTAGTGTGGTGCATGAGATGCTTCTGCATGTTACTGTAGTGTTATCAGTTATTGTCATGCTATTTTTGAGTAGATATTGTCATCGATGTTTGCAACTGTAGCACCAATATTTCCTCTTGGGGATAAAAACAAGTAAGTACATCCATCCATCCTTCCATCCATCGTTATGTAGAAATAGTGGTAGTGTGTATAGAGAACTCATAGCTTTTAAACACATAATGTGTGTGTGTGTGTGTGTGTGTGTTAGGGGTTTACTGTAAGTAAATCATGCAAATCATCTGAATAAGGAAGTAATGCTGTCACATCCTGCCCGGAACCATAAGATATATGTTTAATACACACACACACACACACACACACACACACACACACACACACACACATATATATATATATATATACAGTGTATCACAAAAGTGAGTACACCCCTTACATTTCTGCAGATATTTAAGTATATCTTTTCATGGGACAACACTGACAAAATGACACTTTGACACAATGAAAAGTAGTCTGTGTGCAGCTTATATAACAGTGTAAATTTATTCTTCCCTCAAAATAACTCAATATACAGCCATTAATGTCTAAACCACCGGCAACAAAAGTGAGTACACCCCTAAGAGACTACACCCCTAAATGTCCAAATTGAGCACTGCTTGTCATTTTCCCTCCAAAATGTCATGTGATTTGTTAGTGTTACTAGGTCTCAGGTGTGCATAGGGAGCAGGTGTGTTCAATTTAGTAGTACAGCTCTCACACTCTCTCATACTGGTCACTGAAAGTTCCAACATGGCACCTCATGGCAAAGAACTCTCTGAGGATCTTAAAAGACGAATTGTTGCGCTACATGAAGATGGCCAAGGCTACAAGAAGATTGCCAACACCCTGAAACTGAGCTGCAGCACAGTGGCCAAGATCATCCAGCGTTTTAAAAGAGCAGGGTCCACTCAGAAAAGACCTCGCGTCGGTCGTCCAAAGAAGCTGAGCGCACGTGCTCAGCGTCACATCCAACTGCTGTCTTTGAAAGATAGGCGCAGGAGTGCTGTCAGCATTGCTGCAGAGATTGAAAAGGTTGGGGGTCAGCCTGTCAGTGCTCAGACCATACGCCGCACACTACATCAAATTGGTCTGCATGGCTGTCACCCCAGAAGGAAGCCTCTTCTGAAGTCTCTACAAAAGAAAGCCCGCAAACAGTTTGCTGAAGACATGTCAACAAAGGACATGGATTACTGGAACCATGTCCTATGGTCTGATGAGACCAAGATTAATTTGTTTGGTTCAGATGGTCTCAAGCATGTGTGGCGGCAATCAGGTGAGGAGTACAAAGATAAGTGTGTCATGCCTACAGTCAAGCATGGTGGTGGGAATGCCATGGTCTGGGGCTGCATGAGTGCAGCAGGTGTTGGGGAGTTACATTTCATTGAGGGACACATGAACTCCAATATGTACTGTGAAATACTGAAGCAGAGCATGATCCCCTCCCTCCGGAAACTGGGTCGCAGGGCAGTGTTCCAGCATGATAATGACCCCAAACACACCTCTAAGACGACCACTGCTTTATTGAAGAGGCTGAGGGTAAAGGTGATAGACTGGCCAAGCATGTCTCCAGACCTAAACCCAATAGAACATCTTTGGGGCATCCTCAAGCGGAAGGTGGAGGAGCGCAAAGTCTCGAATATCCGCCAGCTCCGTGATGTCGTCATGGAGGAGTGGAAAAGCATTCCAGTGGCAACCTGTGAAGCTCTGGTAAACTCCATGCCCAGGAGAGTTAAGGCAGTTCTGGGAAATAATGGTGGCCACACAAAATATTGACACTTCAGGAACTTTCACTAAGGGGTGTACTCACTTTTGTTGCCGGTGGTTTAGACATTAATGGCTGTATATTGAGTTATTTTGAGGGAAGAATAAATTTACACTGTTATATAAGCTGCACACAGACTACTTTTCATTGTGTCAAAGTGTCATTTTGTCAGTGTTGTCCAATGAAAAGATATACTTAAATATCTGCAGAAATGTGAGGGGTGTACTCACTTTTGTGATATACTGTATATATATATATATATATATATATATATATATATATATATATATATATAATACAGTGGGGGAAATAAGTATTTGATCCCCTGCTGATTTTGTAAGTTTACCCCCTTACAAAGACTTGAACAGTCTATAATTTTTATGGAAGGTTTATTTTAACAGAGAGAGACAGAATATCAACAAAAAATCCAGAAAAAAAACATTAAATAAAAGTTATAAATTAATTTGTATTTAATTAAGGGAAATAAGTATTTGATCCCCTACCAACCAGCAAGAATTCTGACCCCCACAGACCGGTTATGTGCCCATGAGGCACACAAATGAGTCCTGTCCCTGTATAAAAGACTCCTGTCACAGAATCAGTTTCTTTCGTTCAAATCTCTCGACCACCATGGGCAAGACCGAAGAGCTATCAAAGGACGTCAGGGACAAGATTGTAGACCTGCACAAGGCTGGAATGGGCTACAAGACCATCAGCAAGAAGCTTGGTGAGAAAGAGACCACTGTTGGTGCGATCATTCGAAAATGGAAGAAATACAAGATCACAGTCAATCACCCTCACTCTGGAGCTCCATGCAAGATCTCACCTGGTGGGGTAAGAATGATTCTGAGAAAGGTGAGGTCAGTCCAGAATTACACGGGAGGAGCTTGTCAATGATCTCAAGGGAGCTGGGAGCACAGTCACCAAGAAAACCATTAGTAACACACTTCGCCGTAATGGATTGAGATCCTGCAGTGCCCGCAAAGTCCCTTTGCTCAAGAAGGCTCATGTACAGGCCCGTCTGAAGTTTGCCAATGAACACCTGAATGATTCAGAGAAAGCTTGGGAGAATGTGATATGGTCAGATGAGACCAAAATTGAGCTCTTTGGCATCAACTCCACTCGCTGTGTTTGGAGGCAGAAAAAAATGCCCGGTGGGGATGGTGTTCTTGGGGTCATATCCAGCATTTCTCTGCTCCCAGCTCCCTTGAGATCATTGACAAGTTCCTCCCGTGTAATTCTGGACTGACCTCACCTTTCTCAGAATCATTCTTACCCCACCAGGTGAGATCTTGCATGGAGCTCCAGAGTGAGGGTGATTGACTGTGATCTTGTATTTCTTCCATTTTCGAATGATCGCACCAACAGTGGTCTCTTTCTCACCAAGCTTCTTGCTGATGGTCTTGTAGCCCATTCCAGCCTTGTGCAGGTCTACAATCTTGTCCCTGACGTCCTTTGATAGCTCTTCGGTCTTGCCCATGGTGGTCGAGAGATTTGAACGAAAGAAACTGATTCTGTGACAGGAGTCTTTTATACAGGGACAGGACTAATTTGTGTGCCTTTTGTGCACATAACCGGTCTGTGGGGGTCAGAATTCTTGCTGGTTGGTAGGGGATCAAATACTTACAGTATTTCCCTTAATTAAATACAAATTAATTTATAACTTTTATTTAATGTTTTTTTTCTGGATTTTTTGTTGATATTCTGTCTCTCTCTGTTAAAATAAACCTTCCATAAAAATTATAGACTGTTCAAGTCTTTGTAAGGGGGTAAACTTACAAAATCAGCACGGGATCAAATACTTATTTCCCCCACTGTATATATACATATATATATATACAGTGTAAATGTCCAGAAGATAGGTGGGACAGTTCCAACATAAACAGGTGTGAATAAACAGTGTAACACTGCATTTACATGTAATGCTAAGTGGGTAGCACTGTCGCCTCACAGCAAGAAGGTCCTGGGTTCGATCCCCAGGTGGGGCGGTCCGGGTCCTTTCTGTGTGGAGTTTGCATATTCTCCCTGTGTCCGTGTGGGTTTCCTCCGGGTGCTCCGGTTTCCTCCCACAGTCCAAAGACATGCAAGTGAAGTAAATTGGAGACACTAAATTGTCCATGACTGTGTTCGATATAAACTTGTGAACTGATGAAACTTGTGTAACGACTAATTACTGTTTCTGTCATGAATGTAACCAAAGTGTAAAACATGACGTTAAAATCCTAATAATCAAACAAACAAACATGTAGTGCTGTCCCCTAAAGAAGGGCATGGGTTCGATTCCCCGGCCAGGAAGCCAGGGTTCTTTCTGTGCCTCTGTGTGTTGTAATGAAACTTTGTTCTCTAGTAGATACCTTTTTACTCCAGACTACATAATCTAAGATCTGTTTTTTAAGAAGTGCATCTCTAATGCTCTGCTATACGTCTGGTTATCAGCAAAGGTGGGAAAAACAAAACCTCAAAACCTGAAACAGCATCTGGGAACCCAATGCCTGATGTATATCCAAATATATTCCAGCACCAAACCTAGATAAAAAAAACGTTCAACATGATAGGGGTCATGTTACTGCAGGAGTGACACAAACACAAAGACACCATTAGAGTACACACGCTTCATGCAGGACGTTCAGTGAGCCAGCACCCCCTAGTGGCTGTGTTTAGTACAACATTGCTGTTCCCTCAGTGATCTTACTTTCACTGTTTTCAACACACACTCACACACAGGCATGTGCAGGCAGGTGTATACACACCCACACGCTCGCAACCACTCTCACTAATCTGATGTACATTTTTGAGGACTACACTCGTTTAACTATGAAGCTCACAGACTGCACATGAAAGGCTTGTGGTTAAAGAGTATAAATTCTCTGCAGCAAATGTGTGCAAGTATGCGGATTGACTGCTTGAAATGAGACCAAGTCTAAGTTCCTCTAAAAATTCATTTATTCTTTATTTTCTCCAGCCATGGTGGCACAGCAGGTAGTGTAGATGTGGCACAGCTCTATCATCATGAGGACCTGGGTTTAAACCTTGCTTACAGTCGCTGTCTTTGAAGGAGTGTCACTGTGTCCATGTGGGTTTCATGCAAACGGCACATTAGCAGCACTAATTTCCCCTTTCCTGTCTGACTATGTGAATTGCGCCCTGTCCAGGTTGTAATGCCATCATGTGACCAGTGTGTCCAGGTGGGCCCACCTCAATCCTCACATACATACACATTGTGCTTTTTTGATAATGTGTGTTTCAGACCGTTAACAATGCATCGCCCCTTACCCGCAAAGCTGTGCATGCCAGCTCCCCTGCTACAGGATGCCACAACACACTTCAATTCATAAAAATAACACAAAACATCAAAGAACTACTTCCTCTGTTGTGTGGGAGTGTAAGCCCCTCCCCCAAGTCCTCCAGTGCACCTTCTCACTTCCTGTTTTACTACAGAGGGTGTGTTTGTGTGCGTGTGTTGTGAGTAAAGCAGTGTGTGTGTGTGTCAGATGATGAGTTGACTGCCTGCTGTATGCTGTGTCCTCAGACATCTGGCTTCTTTCATTCAATGGATATGAACTGAAGGTTGTCTGATCTCTGATCTGATCTCTGCACAACCATGGGGAGCTTCTGACACCAACAGGTAGGAGCAACAAATCTACTTCATTTTGCTTTTGGAGCATTAAAATGGAGGGATTTGAAGTAAAGTGTGTTTGTAAGATCTGAGTGTGCTGGGTTGTGTCCTGAATGCCACAATACTGTTTGTTCCCTACACTGGAAAGATCATACAAGCCGATCTACAGAGTTCTGGAATGTACAGTTTGGAATTTAGAACTGTTGTTTCAAAACCAAAAAGAGCACAGACATCTAAAATAGTGAAAAAACAAAGACAGCGGCCAAATGAAGAAGTATCCGCTCACAGGTTAGCATCTGTTATCCCATTTAATTATGTTTAAGTGCACAAAAATGTGACTCTTCAGGCTAAACGCTCTTCATCAGACATGCACACATCAACCAACTAACAATACACACCCAGACTCACCCATAATCCCCCACATGCCCAATCTTTTTGTATTTTTAATTTACTCTTACTTTTTGGGTTAGCACAGCCTTTCTTACCTTTATAAAGCTCTTATGTTGGTGTAAAAAAGAGCTCCACAGTGTTCTTTAGATGGTTCATTGTTCCACATGGAACCATGAGGGTGTAGGTGCAGCATGCAGGTGCTAAAATTCATACAGCATTTACAGTCGTAATGTTCAGGTTATATGGAGCTGTGTTTGGAGGAACTAACTTTGCTGGGTTGTGTCCTACATGCCACTTTACTTCTTGTTCCTTACACTGGAGTGATAAAATAGGATTAGATCTGATCTACAGGGTTCTGCAACGTAGCCTTTTAAAACTGAAGACGGTGCACGCACAGGTTACCTTCTATTATTTCATTTAATTATATTTAATCACACTGAAATGCAACTCTTCAGGCTAAATTCTCATCAGACATGCACACATGAAACACCACTGGTCCAGCTGGAACCTAGAGAAGTGTAACAAGCATTCAGGTGCTAAAATCATACTGCATTTATACACGTGATGTTCAGGTTATATGGAGCTTTATGGAGTTTGTAGGGTCTTAATAATCATATTAATTATTCACTAGAACGTTAAACTAGAAAGCAGAGAACGATTGAGTTCGGATCTGATCTAAATGGTCCTAGAATGCTAAGTTTTTTTGGAATTTAGAAGAAGGTGGGAAGACATAAGGCATACCTGGAGGAAACATGCATGGATACAAGGCGAACATATTAAACTCTTTACAGACAATGACTGGAGGAGAGGATGAATCCAGGCTCACAGCTAGAGCGTCAACTTAGATTTAGTTTCAATTAAAAAATTTTAAATGGATATGATAATGTTCAGGTCGGATTTCACTACAATAGATTGATTTGTTATACGTTAGCCTTTTATGTGGCTGAAAAACATAAATTAAAAAAAATCATAAGGGGTGTCCCAATACTTTTGTGCATAAATTGTACCTGAGAATCCAATAGCATCTGTCAAAATGTGATGTTTTGGGTTACATTCCCTTTAAAAGTTCTAATACATTTTACATTTACATTTTCAGCATTTAGCAGACGCTCTTATCCAGAGCGACTTACAGAAGTGCATTTCATTCCTTAAGTTTAGATAGACAACAGTCGAAGAACACAAATCTGCTAAAACCTGTTAAAACCAAAGTGTCTTTTTTTTTTTTTTTTTTTTTTTTTTTTTTTAAATGGAAAAGATTGGAATAAAGTGTTAGTAAATAAGTACAAATCAGCCTAAGTGTTTAGTAAAAAGTTGTGTTTTTAATCGTTTTTTAAAGACAGCAAGAGACTCAGCTGTTCGGACAGACAGAGGAAGTTCGTTCCACAATTTGGGCGCTAGAATATACCTAGATAGAATATACCTAGAATATACCTTTAAAAGGTATTTTAAACATACCTTTGATCTTCAGCTGATTCTCTGTTTGATCACAATTGCTTACCTGGTTAGGTACAGCAATTTACTATTTGAGATCCATAAGTGTTCCAAAGGAGTTCTTCAGATATTTAGCAGTAAAGGTGGGAATGAGGTAGGGCTGCAGGGTTCTGCCGGTTAAAACCTTTTTATTTTCAAAACCTCTTTTTCAAGTGTACTTTGTGATGTCATTAAATTATCACCCTGCCCTATGATTTTGGTCTATAATGTATCATAATAAGTTGTATGCTTAATAGCTGTAGCACTTGATATGTATGCTAATGGATCTACAAAGCTAACCAGTTTGCAAACTCAGTCCACAAAACGGCTGACATGCTTATGCTTAATACAGATGTCTGGTCCCCATTCGCTTACAGTCACAGAGATAAAGATAGACAGCACATATCATTTGTGCATCATTACTGCTTCAAACTCATTTTAAAGGCATCTGCTCTCAGCTCCTTTCTTCACATATGCACATTCACTCAGTAATTTGGTGCTAATTTGGTGAGGGGTTTAAAGTAAATTGAAGGAGGTGCAACATCTCAGGTAGACTTGAAATTGTGCAAATGTGATCTGTATTGTATGTAGAAGAAGCTCATTGGAGAATCCTGTGTTCATTATGTTGTCATACACATCATGGAAGCTTCATGGTCTCTAAACTGCTGTGAACAGACTCAGTAAAGTGAAAACACATACAACAGTGTAAGAGCTGTACTGTGAACATTTTATTTATACCGAAGAATCCTCTGTGATCATTCTGTGTGGTGGTGACACAAGTTCTGAACTTTACACTAAACACCTCAAAAATCATTGTGCTTGGGCACTGCAGCAGTTCAATGCTTTAACCCACCACCACCATCTCAAGTTCAGTATAGAAACTGGCCATGTGTTGGTAAGGGAACTCTTGCCGCTGCAATAGCCACTCAGAGAGAGAGAGAGAATCGTCCTCTCTACATACTGACACTGTAAAAGTCTGTAATGGGCTGGTGTAATTCAGATGGCGTGTGCTAGCCTGTGATCTTCCTTAGTCAGCGAAGTCATCATGCAGGTCAGTAGACTCAAAAGAGGAATTGAGTATATCCAAAGTGGATAAAGACACTGTGTTGATTACAGCTTAAACACTCAAAACTTCAGTTTTCATATTATAGTATTACCTGATGTTGAGAAATTTGCCTTTTGGTGTTCATAATAGATCTGTTGCTATGGGTACTTTAAGGATATTATGGGAAACTGACTTCCATCAGCTGTTTATACAGCAGAGCTCATTTTAAACACAAATAAAAACAAAGAAAATCCCAGAAGATCAGGGATTTCTAACAACCGTGAACCAGCCTGGTCTGGTCTGTGTGTAGGATTTGATCCGCTGTGCTGCTGCCACATGACAGGTGTACAGGTGTTCCTATTAAAGTGGCCAGTGATAAACAGGGTAGTGCACGCTACCGGAAGTTCAAAAACACATTCGGGTTTGCTCTAATTGTTGGCAGAAGTGTGCATTTCGTGCAGCAGTCACACCTCAAATTAAACCCTGCAGCATTTCTCAGAATCGAATCTCATTAAGAGGAAGTGAGAGTGAGGTACAGATGATCCCAGGTACGATAAACAACCAGTCAGGATTCTGCAGTGTACAAGAGATGCTGGTGTCTTTAGTCAAGGTTAACCTAAAGTAACTGAACTAGCAGACATTACATGGCCAAAAATATGTGGACACATGAACTGAGGTTGTTCTACATCCAATTTCAAAACAATGTAAATTAATATAGAGCAGCTCCTTGACACCCAAAATATTAGGGGAGGGCAGCTGAAGCCTAGCGGTTAAGGTACTGGACTAGTAATTAGAAGGTTGCCGGTTCATGCCCCACCTCTGCCAGGTTACCAGTGTTGGGCCATTGAGCAAGGCCCTTAACCCTCAATTGCTTAGATTGTATACTGTCACAACTGTAAGTCGCTTTGGATAAAAAGTGTTTGCTAAATGCTGAGAAGTTTTCATACATGTATATCATGATGTTCTTTAGTCTCCAATAATTACTTCATCTTTTTCTATGACTGATGAATGATTGTAAAACAGTACCGTGTCCAAAATGATTTTTGAATTTGGGATTAATAAGTTTATTGTGGGGTTTTTGAAAATCTGCTGGGTTAAAAAGTTTACACAGCCATGGCCTCCTAATTCTTAATGAGTGATTATTTTCATCTACAGCTGATGACTTCTTTGTGCCCATATAAATATGGCTTATTTAACTTATGCCTAGTTCACACTACACGATTTTTGCCCTGATTTTCGCTCGGCGACTGGTCGGCACTAGGTTTGCCCACTCAGGAGCAACTCGGCGTTCGGCGACCGAAGCGAGATTTTTAGCTCGTCAAATATTTGAATCTGAGTTGCCCGACTGTCAGCGAGTGCTATGTCGAACAGCCAATGAGAACGCAAGATACGGTGTGAGGGGAAATGCAGGGGAGGAATTGTAAAAAGGTGGGAAATAATATAGAATTTATATCAGAATACATTGGCACACACAAGTTTTACAGTATTTCTGACCTGATCGTTCTCTACAAAACATAACACCAACGTTGCATTGCAAAAAATATTTATTAACCTCCAACTCACTACAGAACAATCCATGCTGCTCGCATAGCCAAATCCACTCAGATTCATTTATTTTTCCTCCTTGATTTTACGCTGCACATCAGCACACAAAATGTGCATTACGTGCATTTTTGGACGTGGTATCATTTAACCTTTTGTCACTTCTCGCGTTTGTTTTCGTGACAAAACGTAGTTTGGGAGACCAGAGAAGCTCGCCTACAATTCCAGTTGGTGATAGATGGTGTAGTGTGAACCCCCCTATCACCGATCAGTCGTGTAGTGTGAAAGCCACACCGACTTGAAAGACTCCCGATTACAAGAGATCCAGTTGTGTAGTGTGAACTGTACAGTGACCTGACGACTTGGAAAGTCGTGTAGTGTGAACTTGGCATTAGTCTTTGTGATCAGAAACAAACTTCAGACAAACTTTAAGGTGCTGCTTTCTATATTCTTGCTGGCTGTGGTAACAAGACCACTGTTCTATGTACTTTGGGCACAGAGAGGTCAAAAGCTGTAGTTATTTATAATCAGTAATGAGAATTAGGAGGCCATGGTGCAAAGTTAAACGACTTGCAAGCATGTGTGGCATAATGATAAGAGCCATCAAAAGGAGGGGTGCATCAGGAAGGGCATCTAATGGGTAAAAGCTGTGCCAAGTCGAAAATATGGAGAAATGATCTGCTGTGGCAACACAACAGGAGCAGCCGAAAGGAATCATACATACATACAAAGTTAAATGACATAGGAATTTCTTCACCAACACATTCATCATCTTAGTAGATGTCTCTATATTTTTGACCCAGCAGTTTTTTAGAAAACCCACAACAACAATAATCTGTTTGTCTAAACTGTTTACCTTAACTCAGTGTGGCAGATAAACTGTTATTCACCTGCTGCATAAATCTAATGCGAATGATGTTGAAGTCATTAGCACCAGGTACTTTCTTTTTATTTCGATTAGCTAGATTAGTGTCACAGTCTTTGCTAGAATTGAGAAAAGCACCAACTGAACTACAGGAAGGTCAGGCGGAGAACAATAGACTGAATGTCTGAGAGCTTTGGATTTCCTCATGTCATAGAACCACATTGTATTTCCATGAAGCTTCCACAGCGCTGTGTGGATCTGACCTGCACTGTTTAATACTCAGTGATTTTGTCCGCTCCAGCTCGACTTCATAATCCAACAACCACCGCCCAATTTTTCACTCCAATCAATAGAGGCTAACAGGAAGGAACCCTGTTCCTCATTTCCTGTCCTGAGAGGAAGTTGGCTCTCATATTCACCGGTGTTTGTAAATATTGCTGCATCCTTACAGTACCTGCTAAAGAGCCCATGCAGAAAAAAAAAGGAAGCTCTTTTTCATAATCTATTGTTTTAGTGCACTTATTTCCGAAAACCATCAGCTGGACGAGCACTTATTGTGTATTTTGAGGGGGGCAAGTGAGGTAAAAGAGGGCAAGTGGGTGAAATCAGGTCAAGAAACAGTGGTGTGAAAAAGTAACCACCCTCTTTAAGATTTCTTCTGACTTTGGACATACAGCGGAATCACCCTGAGATATTCTGAATACCCTTTAATCAATACTTTGTAGAGGCCCTCTTGACCAGTAATTACACTCTTGGATGCATCTCTAGAAGCTTTGGACACATGGATTTAGGCAGTTTATCCCATTCTTCATGGCGGATCTTCTCAAGCTCTGTCAGATTGGGTGGCAAGAGTCTTATAAGCCTTGCCACAATTTGATCAGAACATCCACAGAGAGTTCCTTCAGGAAGCTGTTGTTACTTACTTAATACAGTCTGCCACTACATAAGGAAATGCAACCTAAAACCAGTTCTCTGGTCTCTATAAAAGCTCACAGCCGAGTTCTGTGGTCCCGAGCTCATCTTAGATGAAGAAGACAGTGGAAACACATGCTGTGGTCAGATGAACCACATTTAAGCCTCTTCTTGGGGAAAACAGACATCAAGTTCTCCATTATCTTCCAAAGATAAAAAGAACCATCCAGTCTGTTGTCAGCAAAGGATCAAAAGCCAACCATGGTGTGGGGTTGCATCAGTGCCAATGGCATGTGTGTGAAGGTACCCTTGACACAGAGGTGTATATTAGGGTTTTAGAGAAACACATGCTGCTAACAAGGTGGCATCATCTTGGTTATCTGTGAGCTTATAAGTACTCCTAAGCATCCTGCTGATGATGGACTTTCTATTTCTCTGATAGCTTTATTTAGTCATGCTGCCGTTTTTATACTCTCCATGTTTATATAATTAGTGACCTGTGACTGAGTTAGGAGTTGACCACAGGATGTTAAAGCTCTGATGTCATGATGTGCCCTTTATGGCATGTTGAGCAACATGCATTTACCCCAACAGTCAGCATTTATGCATCAATCTAAGCAACCAAAAAGAGAATCGAGAACAGGAAATATAGCTGATGGTGTGTTTGTCAAATAGTAAGCAAAATAGTTAAAGATGCATCAGTCAGTTTTTGCTTTTGTTCATTTTTATAAAGGACGTAAAAATACCTAGAGAGCACAATGAAACAGAATTGATGATACGCTCTCACTCACTCACTCACTCACTTTCTTAACCGCTTAGCCAATTAGGGTCGCGGGAGGGGTGTGTGTGTGCTGGAGCCTATCCCAGCTTTTCAATGGGCGCAAGGCACACAGTAACACCCTGGACGGGGCGCCAGTCCATCGCAGGGCAGACACACACACACACACACACACACACACACCCATTCACCTATAGGGCAATTCAGTGTCTCCAATTAACCTGACTGCATGTTTTTGGACTGTGGGAGGAAACCGGAGCTCCTGGAGGAAACCCACGCAGACACGGGGAGAACATACAAACTCAGCACAGAAAGAACCCATACCGCCCCGCCTAGGGATCGAACCCAGGACCTTCTTGCTGTGGGGCGACAGTGCTACCCACCGAGCCACCGTGCCACCCATTGATGATACATTCCAAGACTAAAGATACATTAGCCTTTTGGACCAAAATCTAGAGTTTTTAGAGAAAAAGATCAAGTCAAGAAGTTCTGCCCTCAGCCCCAATCAGGTTCCTATGCTAATTTGTGCATTTGTGAATGCATTTCTTCAGAATTCAAGATCAGAATCATCCTCGTTACATCTCCTTTTGTTCATTCCATTTTGTAAATAACAAAATTCAACTCAGACTTGGCCAACTGTGCCTGTTGAGCTCCCAAATAGTGATGGGCTGATGTACCACCTGAGCACCAGACTTTCACTTTCTTATTCTGTATCATGATATATTCTGTATCAGCAGGAGCAGGTAGGAGCTGGACATGGTTTTGTGGGAGCAGGTGGATACAAGATGAGATTTATAGTGCAGGGAGACCTGGAATAAATAAAGCCGGTACTACTGCATTAAAGAGCAAGCAGGTGCAGGACAGGGTTTTGTTTAGAGCAGGCAGGTGCATGATGGGACATATTGGTGCGTGTGAGATACAGGACAAATAAAGCTGGCACAATGCGGAAGCAGGGTTTGAGGCAAGGTCTTGCAGGAGCGACTGGACGGACAGGGTGCCAGCAGAATTGAAACCTCTATGATGAATCGGTTAAAGTTTGTATGGAATAAGCAGTGTGGGAGTGCATCTAAGTAACAATAGAGCTACACCTGCATCCTCGGAGGAACTTCCTGTTTGGGGTCGGTGGAAACACGTTTAGGAGAGAGAAGGAAAAGAAGAGAAGATTCTCATGAACAGAGGGGGATCCCACTGAGAGCAGAAGGGGGGTTGTGTGAGTTTGACGCAATTCAAAGTCATTGTCGTGTGAATGAGCCACTAATACAGACATCCCGCTGCGGATCATCAAAATAAACCATCTATTGGGAGTTACCAGGAGATCCGTATCATACATCTTTTACTTACTTCCAAGAAAAGGTCAAAATCATCAAACCTTGTTTACCGCAGACAGCCTCACCACCCCTTCAGTTAGAAACCAAGCTGGACTTTTTTTTGCATTACATTAATTACCAGATCTTGCAGATATCCTCTTTACAATATCAGAAAAGGACTTTTTAACCAGCAAAACCACTTAGTATTTAATATTTAAGGTTATAGCTAAATGTAGACTCCATCACCGCAATGTTTATGCACCAGGTCTTTCCTGGTTTATGTTCCAGATTTGTTTGCTCTTCA
Source organism: Trichomycterus rosablanca (assembly GCF_030014385.1). Taxonomy (NCBI): domain Eukaryota; kingdom Metazoa; phylum Chordata; class Actinopteri; order Siluriformes; family Trichomycteridae; genus Trichomycterus; species Trichomycterus rosablanca. The sequence continues at coordinate 7,334,034 of NC_085993.1, read as the reverse complement.
GAATGCTACTGCTTATCTGTTTTACAAGCCACCAAGGTTGTCTGATTTTACTCCTTTTTGGCTTTCTGTTGCAGCCAGGATCAAGTTCAAAACTCTTGTCCCTGTTCTGCAGATCTGATAGGGCTCTGCTCCAGTGTACTGTATCTACATTTCTTCATTCATACCATTCAGAAAAGGATTAAAGCTGCTATGAAGACTAAAGCTGATCCAAATCTGTGCTAGTTTCTTAGACTAAATATATTGTGTGTTTCTTCAGTTATTTTGTCTGATTGCAGTTATCAGTTATTTTGTCTGGTTGCAAGTATACATGTATACAGTCTTTACCACCCCTGCATACCCCTGTCCTCCAAACACTAATACACTATATTAACAAAAGTATTTTCGAATTCATGTGTTACAGCCAAAATAATACTGAATTAATAATTAATTTTTTTAATCAATTATATAAAGTATTGGCTTCCAGCTTTGCAGCAACAGTTTAGGGAAGGCCTTTGTGTCCCTGCACACAAAGCAAGTTCTATAACAACATAAAGAAAATCTTGGTTTAAAGAAACTTTAGTGGCCTGCATGGATCCATGACCTCAGCCAAACTGAACAGCTTTGGAATAACCTGGAACATCAATTGAGGCTTTTTTGAACAACATCAATGTCCAGTCATATCAATGCTTTTTTTTTTTAATTGAATGCATGCAGATTTCCACAGACCTGTCCTGCGAGAAGCCTTCTCAACACCGAAAAGATCAAACAGAGGTCACCGTTTGTTTTTGAAATAGGATGTTCATGTAGCTTTTGGCAATATTGTGTATTTTGGACACATTAGGATGAGGGTTGTGCAGGCTTCTTGGAAAGGACACTCCCGGTGTTTTGGTGACATTTAGTGATGGTTGAGTGGCTGCCACACAGAACAATATGTTCTGTATAGCTGGTTTAATCTTTCTCCTCTCATCATTTGTAGAAAGTTTCTTTCCATCTACCTCCCTAAACCTGCTGACTCAGTAGGTACTACTGTGTGAGTGAGTGAGTATGAGTGTGTTGGCCTGGCATTGATTTGCACTGTTTCTTGGGTGTGTTTATTCACTGCACTCAGTGTCTCAGGTAGTGATGGATCCACATAGACACTGATCAGGATGAACTTAATAGTGAAAATGAATAAACGAAGGACAAAATAGAACAGACTGCATTGTAGTGAAAGGTTTCACATCTAGTTAATTATTTCAATGGGTATAAATACGTATATAATAGTTTTAATGTTGTCATTTGAAGTATGAAGTAATTACATGCTTCCAACTTTGTGTCAGCAGTTTAGGGAAGGGATTTTCTGTTCCAGCATTTCTGTACCAATATACACAAAGCAAAGTTCATAAAGACATAGTTTGACAAGTTTGGTGTGAAGGAAATCCAGTGGCCATTACAGAGACCTTACCTCAGGCAAAATGAACAGCTTTGAGATGAATTAGAATACTGAATGTAAGCCAGGCCTTCTTGTCCTGTGTCAGTCCCTGATTTCACAAATCCAATGAATGCATGATTAGGTGTCTACACATTTATGACCAAATACAGTGTATTTAGTGTTGTATTATCTCTGCGTTGAAAAGTGTGAGGGTCGTGTTTTGGCTCTAGTGTTTACAAGGTGATATCTTTTAACCAGGAGTCCTCCATGTATTAATTTATGAGCAGTACAGATAATACTATAGGGAAGGGCTTTTACCGGCGTGTGTACAAAGTGTCTGGCAGGGGGAATTGCCGTCTCGTGTGCAGAGAGACACGTACTGCCATCCATGATCAGCCGCCCAGTCAACGAGTAAGCAGAGGCCGCCATTGCCCTAGTAATTAGGAACTCTTTTTAACAATCGTGTGTCTGTGTAGGTTTCCAGTCAGTTGATAGTAGAACTGAGATTCGAACCTGAGAGCTCAAGATCTCAGCACTGTAACTGCAGAACTAAGTTTTGCAGCCAGCGTGTTGGTTAGTCATGTACTGCAATGGTTATCAGGTATTAAGATATAATCACGCATGATCTGATCTAATTACGTCATTAAACAGAAATGTCAGATTAACAAATTGCAGTTGGTTTTGATTTTGATAAGTAAATGAAATGTTTTATGTAGTCATATTATTAGATTTGATGAAAACAGCATGTAAACAGATCTCCAGCTGATCATGTGTGCAGCTCATCTGAATCCTGTCATTTCATAAGAGGAAGTGAGTGCATCCTTCAGCTCATCAACAAGCTCACTTCCACTTTTACAGATGAAATATCTAGATCATGCAATTTGTTTACTGTTAAAGCGGCAGTATGGAACTTTGGGGGCAAAACTACAGTTTTGTAATGGGTGCAGTCAAATTAGCCCTACTTATATGGACGCAGAGAAGTCACTAGCCGAATTCAGTGATAATCAGTAGTGAAGAATTCAAAGGTTGTGATGCAAGATTAAATGACTTTATAGAACTTTCTACACAACCAGTCCTTTAATCATTTAGCCACTAAAAAAGAACTAAAATCCAAAAACGTAATATAGTGAACTGTAGCATTGTATAGTAGTTTGTGCTGAATATTAAATCATTGGTTGAAACTACAGTATGAAGTTTCAGTTTAAAAAATGACACCACACATGTTTATAGGGTAAACAAGTGTGTTTTTGTTCTTATCTGTATTGACACATCAGTGGTTGGGCTGTAATCAAATAAACCAGTTTTAATAATTCCTGACTCATTTAAGCCATGTGTACTGAGGAAGTGAGGCCAGATAATTCCTCATTATTAAAAACACACACTGACTGTACACATCATGACAGTAAATGCAAATAAACCAGTGCAATAAGCTTCACCCTGTAATGGAAACGGCTAATGTAGTTTCACATCACTGGTGTTGGTTCCTGACAGAAGAGCCACAGGATTACAATAGAGCTGCACAAGTGTGAAACAAATCTATTGTTTTATTTTTCTCAAAATTGCCATGACAACACATTTTTATTCCGATAGTAATTCTGTGGTGCTGTGGAGTTCTTGTTTCTGATTGGTCAGCAGCAGTGGTGGCATGTCTTGATCTTTATTAAGGCAGTTAAAATACTTCTGTACTGAACTTTAGGGTATTTGTACATTGTTACTTAGAAATATCAACCTTTTTCTTTTTGTTTGTTTTTCAATTGTAAAAAGTTAAAGAATCGTCTCTTTTTCCAAGGTCCTGCATCCCAATTTACTCAGTGTCCTACTAAATAGTGTGTACAAATTAAGACACTAAGTGGTGTAGGTGTTACCGCACATTTATTGGCTAGAATGTGGTTTGGAACACCACCTGAAGTTTACCTGAATCAGTGGATTGCCCTATGTAGTAAAAAAAAAAAAAAGAAATTAGACATATATAAAGTCTTAAAAAATTATTTAATTGGAATCCAGGGTTTGAATCTCCAGCGGCACTGTCGGGCGTTTACATACAGAGAGGATTACTTTTCGGGAATGATTCTCAGGAAACAGGACGCACCATGACTGACATAAATTAAAAACAAATGAAAAATGATTTACAGACTTGTTTTTTGTGTAATTAGCTGCTGTATTATTTATATGCTGTACATTTATTGATCATGCTGTAATATACACTGATCAGCCATAACATTAAAACCACCGCCTTGTTTCTACCCTCACTGTCCATTTGATCAGCTCCACTTACCATATAGAAGCACTTTGTAGTTCTACAATTACTGACTGTAGTCCATCTGTTTCTCTGCATGCTTTGTTAGCCCACTTTCATGCTGTTCTTCAATGGTCAGAACTCTCCCACCACAGAGCAGGTATTATTTAGGTGGTGGATCATTATCAGCACTGCAGTGACACTGACATGGTGGTGGTGTGTTAGTGTGTGTTGTGCTGGTATGAGTGGATAAGACACAGCAGTGCTGATGGAGTTTTTAAATACCGTGTCCACTTACTGTCCACTCTATTTGATACTCCTATTTAGTTGGTCCACCTTGTAGATGTAAAGTCAGAGATGATCGCTCATCTATTGCTGCTGTTTGAGTTGGTCATCTTCTAGACCTTCATCAGTGGTCACAGGACGCTGTTGGCTGGATATTTTTGGTTGGTGGACTTTTCTCAGTCCAGCAGTGACAGTAAGGTGTTTAAAAACTCCATCAGCATTGCTGTGTCTGATCCACTCATACCAGCACAACACACACTAACACACCACCACCACGTCAGTGCTGAGAATGACCCACCACCCAAATAATACCAGTGGTTCTGAGGGGGTCCTGACCATTGAAGAACAAGGTGAAAGCAGGCTAAAAAAGTATGTAGAGAAACAGATGGACTACAGTCAGTAATTGTAGAACTACAAAGTGCTCCTATATGGTAAGTGGAGCTGATAAAATGAACAATGTGTGTAGAAACAAGGAGGTGGTTTTAATGTTCTGGTTGATCGGTGTATATGTCTGTAGGCAGGTAAAAAGTTTTTAGTTATCAAAGCTTCAATTCTCTAAAACTTTTATTTTCCAATGTAAATCACTATTTTAACATGATTGTGTTTATTATGTGTTTGTAGCAAAGTATGTTTCAGTCAACCAATCTTCAACCTCCCAATAGTCCATGAAAGAAAATAACATTGCCTTGTGGAACAGCATGTTCTTCTGAAACAGAATTTTATAGTCAGTATTTGGAAGCAGTGCTGAATCACTTTCACATCAAACCAAAATAAATTTCTCATGTATGTTATAGAACATCACCGTTAATATTTCTGACATCATATCATGTGCAGGTGAAAATCATATTTTTGGCATTTAGCTGACACTCTTATCGAAAGCAACTCACTGAACTCACTGAAGCACTTCCTTCTCTCATGATCTCCTTTTTTTCTTTTCAATTTGTGAAATCCAGTAAATAAACAGTGAATGTTTATTTAAATGTGCAGAGGTGTTTGCTGTACATGTGTTCGATTAAAAAGAAAACACAACGTGAAATTTGAGGTGGGTGTGTTACATTGTACTTAAGACTGTAGGACTTCAGAATACAGACCCTGGACTTGTCAGACTGGTAAAGGTTCCTTTCACCACTGAGAAACAGTAAAAGTGTGAGATCTCACCTTACAAGCATGCTTAGATCTTAGAGAAGAACACACCAGCAGCCCTGAAGCTGAAGATCTGAGCTGCTGTGCAGGTGTGTAGTTTTGAGTGTCAGCTGCAGGGTTAATAGCAGCTTTATATGATTCTGCTCATACTAATGTTACTTTAAACCCGAGACAGGCTCAGGGTGGTGAACGGTGCAATAATAAAAAAAAACTGTTATGATCGAGATAATGAAACAATAAAAATAATCCTGAAACTGCAGCAAACATTAGTAATCAATTTACAGTTTTATTCTGTACACATTTTTCTTCCAAGTTCTGCAAACATTTCAGTTTTTGAATGCAGCCACCAATTCCTTTTTTGTGTTCCTAAAGATTGGAGCTCAGAATCAAGGAAAATGAACACATTCATCAAAAAAATCCAGAGCCTCTAACCTGATTGAAAAGAGTTCATTTAGATTCATAAAAGCCACTAAGCTGACAGGCACTCCACAATGTTTTTTTTTATATATACAGTATATATATAATCCTAATTTTGGAACTCACTGATATTGGCTGATTGGCTGCTGGCAACTGCACACGTGTCGGAGGGGACACGTAATAATCTGCAGCTCTCCTCTGTCAGGCTGGGGGTCTGCAGCAGCGGAGGAAGTGTAAACTGAGGAACTGGATACAACTAGGCTGGGAGGAAAACATAAAAGTGCAAAAATTAAAAGAAAAAATAAATCATTAGAATTTGTTTAAGAAATGTGAGATGGTAAATGTGAAAATCATGCAAGGACTTAAAGTGAATTTAGATGAGTTTTTAGTTTGTTTGCTGTAATGTGGCTGTTTTGTAGCTTGGCTGTTTATTCAGTGTTTTCTGGGTTCACTTGTGGACTGAAAGAAGCTGATCTGTGGTATGAATATGAGATGTGACTCATTTGGCGTATGGACCATATCAGGGGGAATTTACCACGGTTCTGCACCTGGTTGACATTTTCACAGAATACTGATTCTATATAGAGTTGAAAAGTGTTAAGCAGGACATACAGTTTCAGTTTGAATGGGCACGATGCCCCATTAGTAAAATTATCAAAGTTACAGTATATACTGTAGAGCAAAACATGTAAATGAGTTCAAAACAACAACAAAATGATAGTAATGTTATTAATAATAAGCAAATGCATGAACACGTATAACGTCTCGTCAGTATAACGTCTCGTAGAGGCCTTTTACTAGAATTACACATTTGCATCTGATTTGCATAAAATATTCACATTTTACTACAGACTATAAAGGAGATACAATTCCAGCTGAGGCCTCGCCCTTCCATATCAGAAACTTTATTGTCCAGCTATGAATTTACTGTATGCAGTGTGATAAGTGCACACAGCAGAATAAACAGTATTTAATTACATACACATGTATGGAACACGTACATTATCAGGCCACAAGTATGCAGACACCCCTCCGACTATTATTATTATTATTATTATTATTATTATTCAACACTTTTTGCAAAGAGTGTATATGTATCTGCTCAATTTGCCTCTGCACCCTGGTGATCTCTGCCAGCCTGACATACACGTTGGCTGAGAAGGGACAAAAGAAATGTGAAGCCACGTTTCTCTCTTCGAATTCTTTTAAAGACAGTAGAAGTCACTGTTGGAATGACAATGAGGTAAATCCCCACCCCGCCTGCCCTTTCACAGTCACTGCCAATTGTGTCTGTTGAGCGCCCGGCCTGGCTGATGCCACCATTCGGGCTCAAACCTGAGAGTTGAGTCTCAACAGTGGTGGGCTGGCATATTAGACTGCTGAACCATTCGATCAGCTCCCCTCTTAATTATTAAGGTTAAGATGTATTAAATCACTTATATAAATTCAGTGCTTTCAACATTGTGGCAAGAGTTTGGAGAAAAGGAGCTTTCCTGGTCCAGCCTGACTGTATACCCCTGTGCAGTCAGGTCCTGAAAGACATGGTTTGACAAAGTGGTGTAAAGAACTCAGCACAGAGCCCTGAGCTCAACTTCACTAAATATGTTTGAAATGAATTGGAATGTTAATTGCCAGCCAGTCTTTCTCAAGCAACACCTCACGGAAGCTCTTTTAGCTTAATGGGCACAAAGCAGATCCAAAACCTTTTGATCAGTCTTTCAAAAAAAAGTAGAGGGGCGTATATAATTATAGCAAGGGGTGTGATATAATCTTGGATTGTTTAATGATTTCTGCAACTGTTTCATCTCAGGGACTAAATGATTAATTAATTGAAAGAACATAAGAACATAACATACATAAGAAAAATATTGAGTTTTAAAGTGGTTTTTTTAGAACTGTGGGTTTTTAGAAAATATGACCAATTCTACTGGGTCAAAAATAAACAGACAACAGCTCATTGGTTAAAAGTCTTTTGTCTGTTTATCAAATGAAAATTAGATTACAATTTTTCCTGGTACAGTATGCAATCAAAGATGTGAAGCTGCTGTAAATAATGGATCTGTAAAATTCTAAAATGATTGGCTGAGCTACATTACCTTGAGTTCCCTCAACTGCCTTAGTCAGCCATCCACAAGCTTAATTTAGAAACTGTTCCAGTGTGGGTTTTGGATCATTATTCTGCTGGAACACTCAGTCAGATTCTTTCAATATTGAAGAATGTAAGGCCAGCATGGGTTCACCCACTCTGGACTCACATTAATATGAAGACATTGTAGGCTGACTACACTGTGTAGGCTGTTAGGTGGATTCTTACTAGGATTGGGTAAAAACCCAGGTAGTGTCATGTTTTATTATCAAGGTTTAATGTCATACTGATATTAATATCTCGTCACAGCTGGAGCATCTATGTTTTAATCTCTCTGTGGGGGTTTTGGTTTTTGTGCTGGGGACTTTTTTATTTCTGATTTAGCACTTTATGGGATAAAGGTGAAAGATAAAAACACTGCGGTCCAGTGATAAATATTCTGTTTATAATGTTAATACATTTCCATCTGGAGATGCTGAATAAAGAAGTTAATGAACATTACAGAAGTGTGGAAGTCACTTTCCTTGGTCATTTCCGGCCTTGTTTTACACTGAGCTGTTGTTTTGACCTCAGTTCGATGAAGGGGAAGTTTTATTGCTTAATGCTGAACTGAAGGGGAAAAAAACTCCTGAACACCAGTCCAGTCTTGCATTTCTGGCATTTTGGAAAGAGGAAGTGTGATCATGCTGGGATGTTTTTATCACCATGAAGTGCTGACATCCCCTTTACCAACATTGTGGCTAATAATAATGTATTTCTATTTTACTGAAGTTAGATGTTCTCATTGTACCATGTTGGTCTTGGGATATAAAAAAATAGATTTTTTTCTTGGGTCTGAATGATTGGAACAAAAACCTTCTATAAAATACGTTTACAAATTAAATAGATTTTATGTAAAACGTTCTACAATGTCATTAACTTTATAGCATGGTCTTCCTTTTTGTATTAATACAGTTGGTGACTTCCATTGTGCCCATATGAATAAGTCTAGTACATACGACAGTGATCTCTCTTTAAAGGTTGAAAAGACTTCCAAACTGTGGGTGCTATGCCAAGAGGGAATTTGTTGTGGTGGTCAAATGCCATCCAAGAGCTGGAATGTAGCTGTCACTGTCCACAGCAAGCTTTACAGCATAATGATTTCAGAGGCTGTCGTTCAAAAGTAAGCTTCTGCTCCTGTTTAAAGGTGTTGATTTTTAGAACAGGGGCTTCTTTCGTGTTTGGCACCATTTAAACTTGTTTGGATTTCCACTGACTGTCCAAACAAATCGTCAAAGTGTTGACCTTGGGAAGAGACCACTGCTCAGTCAGTGTAGGTTTTTATTTAAATTTCCTGCTTTAGTTCTTGTTGCTTTGATGATAATAAATATTAACTTTGAAATGGCATCCAGTCCTAAATTACCAAAAGATATGTTTAACTGTCAGGATATTATGATTTTGCTTAGCCGAAATGTGAATTGGTGCCATTAAAACTGTATATTGCTGTATAATTCATGTACAGATTAATGTTTATTTTTTTTAGTCTATTCTAAATGTATACATATCTGAGGAACTCTTTAACAACTGGATCACAGCATGTGTAATTTACACCCGGATTAAACTGGGTCCTTGTTGTGTTTTTGTCCTGAAATTATGCCTCCAAATTCCATGTATTACTCAAATACACATGGTGGACTCATAAGCACAGTGGTCAGAGATTGTTGTTACCACATGCTGGATTTTTAATTTGGTAGACCAGTCCTGGCCTGGAGAGGTTTGAGATGTGAAGTTTTTACTTGATCTGCTATGATCTTACTGACCTTGTATGATGTTTTCATTGTAATTAGAAACCAAGGGTGTGTTTGGGGCGGTGCTGTGTTAATGTTATAATGATGATGTTGATCATGATGTGTGTGTGTTTTTCTTGAAAATAGCATTTGCCTAAACGTCGCTCTTTATCAGACATGCAAAACCACTCACATGTCACTTCCCCCAAACAAAAACACACAGAGGTTGCACAAGCTCTTAACAATGGTGTAGAGCAGAGTTGGACATGGGTTATGTGGTGATAAATTATTGTTTATGTCTAATATCAATTCATCAGATTCCTTTTCTATGACGGTCTGTTAGAAAAAAAGCTACACTCAACCTGCACTCATGGATGATTTGTAGGACCCGGGGTCACAACATGTTACGGGGTTTCCAATGTTACATGTGTGCCTCTATCAGAGCCACAGCTGGACTTCAAGCTTTGATGCAATACCTAATATTATAGTAATTTATTACATTTGCTTAGCAACGAATCATTAAACACAATTTCAACACATTTTAAAAATAAGAAATGTGTTTTAATCTTGTAAAGAAATCCATTTTTGGTAGGGTGGTAGGGTGGCTCATTTACAGTACAGGCCAAAAGTTTGGACACACCAGCCAAAAGTTTGGACACACCTTCTCTTCAATGTTTTTTCTTGATTATTTTTATTTTCTACATTGTAGATTAATACTGAAGACATCCAAACTATGAAGAATTATGTAGTGAACCAAAAAGTGTTAAACAAACCAGAATATGTTTTATATTTTACCAACTCTACCTCTGCACAACCCAACTGATGGTCTCAAACACATTAAAAAAGCAACAAATTCCAAAAATTCACTCTAGACAAGGCACAAACATTCATTGAAAACCATTCCAGGTGGAAACCTAATAAAGCTGGTTGAGAAAATTTCAAAGAGTGTGCAAATCTGTCATTAAAGCAAAAGATAGCTACTTTGAAGAATCTAAAATATAAAACATATTCTGGTTTGTTTAACACTTTTTTGTTTACTACATAATTCCATATGTGTTCCTTCATAGTTTGGATGTCTTTAGTATTAATCTACAATGTAGAAAATTTAAAAAAAATTAAGAAAAACCACAGGAATGAGAAGGTGTGTCCAAACTTTTGGCCTGTACTGTACCTACTTTATATATACTTTATATATTGTCCCTGACACCCCCTCTCCCCAGGTCTGAGGTTGGGTACTCTGGGATACAGACCAGTGCCCACCCCCTCAGAAACATGTGAAATCACAAATTGCTTTTTTACACCAGCTGCCCTGTCCAACCTTCACTCCCTCAAACACATCCAACTATATTTAAAACTCATGCTACCTTACTGCCTGTTTTTTTGTATGAGCTTCTAATAAACAATCTCTGTCTTCATGGCGATTACCAACATCCCCTTTCATGTGTTTGGCTGAGCATCACATGAGAATGAGGTGAATGAAAGAACAATTTGTATCACTGAATACAATCCAAGCAACTGAGGATTGCTCTGTGGCTCAACAGTGGCAACATGGCACATTTAGGACTCGTAATCAGAACTTGTACCATTATGAGCCCACTGAGCTACCGTTCTGTTTTTATTGCAGTCATATTTTAATTCCATGAAGATTGTCTTCATAAGAAACGCTATAGTATTATAAAGCACCCTGAGAGAAAGAACTGAGAGGAGCTGTGTTTTCACTTCTCTCTTTAAATGATCCTAGTTCAGTTGTTAATGGTCCCAAATTCAGGATGTTTTCCTTTTTGTTGTGACTGGTATAAACACTTCACCTGGATTTACTGAAGGTCCACATTTAAAAACTAAGTATCAGCATTAATAACGGCAGGTCTTATTTTATTTTTACCACTGATGGTTTTTGCTGGTAAAACTTTGGTTCAGGTGTCAATATGCTGTTGGTCTGGAACCTGGAACTGGTAATAGCATGTTATAGGTTTGGTGTCATTTTGTATCCATGACAGCACTTCAAGTATACCATGTTATTACTGACCATGGAATTTACTGTTAAAGTACAGTTCAAAGTTTTGCAGTACAGTCCAGGGTTTTAAAGCACAGTCCAGGGTTTAAAAGCACAGTCCAGGGTTTTAAAGCACAGTCCAGGGTTTTAAAGCACAGTCCAGGGTTTTAAAGCACAGTCCAGGGTTTTAAAGTACAGTCCAGGGTTTTAAAGCACAGTCCAGGGTTTTAAAGTACAGTCCAGGGTTTTAAAGCACAGTCCAGGGTTTTAAAGCACAGTCCAGGGTTTTAAAGTACAGTCCAGGGTTTTAAAGCACAGTCCAGGGTTTTAAAGTACAGTCCAGGGTTTTAAAGTATGGTCCAGGGTTTTAAAGTATAGTTCAGGGTTTTAAGGCACAGTTTAGGGTTTTAAAGCACAGTTTAGGGTTTTAAAGTATGGTTCAGGGTTTTAAAGTACAGTCCACGGTTTTAAAGTATAGTCCAGGGTTTTAAAGTATGGTCCAGGGTTTTAAAGTATAGTTCAGGGTTTTAAGGCACAGTTTAGGGTTTTAAAGCACAGTTTAGGGTTTTAAAGTATGGTTCAGGGTTTTGCATCACGGTTTAGGGTTTTGCAGCATGATTCAAGGTTTTAAAGCACAGTTCAGGGTTTTAAATTCTAGTTTAGGTTTTGAAGCACGGTTCAGGGTTTTAAAGCATGGTTCAGGTTTTAAAGCACGGTTCAGGGTTTTGAAGCACAGTTCAGGGTTTTGAAGCACGGTTCAGGGTTTTAAAGTACAGTTCAGGGTTTTGCAGCATGGTTCAGGATTTTGAAGCACGGTTCAGGGTTTTGCATCATGGTTCAGGGTTTTGAAGCACGGTTCAGGGTTTTAAAGTACAGTTCAGGGTTTTGCATCATGGTTCAGGGTTTTAAAGTACAGTTCAGGGTTTTGCAGCACGGTTCAGGGTTTTAAAGCACAGTCCAGGGTTTTAAAGCACAGTCCAGGGTTTTAAAGTACAGTCCAGGGTTTTAAAGTATAGTTCAGGGTTTTAAAGTACAGTCCACGGTTTTAAAGTATAGTCCAGGGTTTTAAAGTATGGTCCAGGGTTTTAAAGTATAGTTCAGGGTTTTAAAGTACAGTTCAGGGTTTTGCAGCACGGTTCAGGATTTTGAAGCACGGTTCAGTGTTTTAAAGTACAGTTCAGGGTTTTGCATCATGGTTCAGGGTTTTAAAGTACAGTTCAGGGTTTTGCAGCACGGTTCAGGGTTTTGAAGCACGGTTCAGGGTTTTAAAGCATGGTTCAGGTTTTAAAGTACAGTTCATGGTTTTGAAGCACGGTTTAGGGTTTTGCAGCACAGTTCAGGGTTTTAAAGTATAGTTCAAGGTTTTGAAGCACGGTTCAGGGTTTTAAAGCACGGTTCAGGGTTTTGAAGCACGGTTCAGGGTTTTGCAGCACGGTTCAGGGTTTTGCAGCACGGTTCAGGGTTTTGCAGCACGGTTCAGGGTTTTGAAGCACGATTCAGGGTTATGAAGTACTTTTCAGGGTTGCAGTTAAATCACCTTCAAACATACAAATGATTTGGTATGGTGATGCAGGTGATATAGTGAAACTTTGCCTTGGGTTACTCATTCATGTATAAGTGAATTTTCCATAGGTACTTTGTTGTTGTTCCATAACACAAAATATGCCAGCATGTATGTTGGCTGCCCTTAATTGTCTCCAGGGTGTATTCCTGACTCCCAGTGCCTTCAAAAATGCTTCCAGTGACCATGGTCAGGATAAAGCTAATAAAATAATGTTAATAAAAATGTGGATGAAAAAAGTTGTTCTAAATAAATAAATAAATACTCTATGTCTGTGTATGTGTGTTTACAGGAAGTGTGAAGATGCAGTACACCTCGTGCACTGAGGATCGGATCCAACATGCTCTGGATCGCTGCCTTGATGGCCTCCGATCATCTGAATTCCCTTTTCAGTCCTGGAATTGTAAGAATCTGTCTTACTCTGCCTGTCAACATTTACCTCATACATAAAACACATAAATATTTAGTGTAACACTTAAAAGCTTAATGAATTATTATATTCATTCTTACATTTAATAACAAACAAATAAAATAAGGTTATTAAGCTAGCTGTAGCATGTAGAAGACATTTTTAAGAATATGTAAAAGTTTTATGTTGCTGCTACAAGTTAACAAGAAACATTTACACATTTTGAAGAACTTACCAAACATCTCACAACACATTTGGCTCATTAAGCAAGGAGGTTTGTTAGGAAGTTAGGAAGGGTTTTTGTTTGTTTGTTTTGTGATGTCACATGGTCCACTGACATGACACACACATCCTCTATGAAAAAGGAAGCATTACCTATTTGTGTATAGCTAACTGGTATAGCAGCGACTAAGGATCTGGACTAGTAATCAGGTTCCAGTTCAAGCCCCACCTTTGCTGAGTTGTTACTGTTGGACCCCTAAACAAGGTAATTAACTCTCAACTGCTTAAATAGTATTCATTCATAATTGCAGGTCCCATTGGACAACAGCGTCTGCTAAAAACCACAATTGTATACAGTGGGGCCAAAAAGTATTTAGTCAGCCACTGATTGTGCAGGTTCTCCTACTTAGAAAGATGAGAGAGGTCTGTAATTTTCATCATAGGTACACTTCAACTATGAGAGACAAAATGAGAAAAAAAAATCCAGGAAATCACATTGTAGGATTTTTAAAGAATTTATTTGTAAATTATGGTGGAAAATAAGTATTTGGTCACCCACAAACAAGCAAGATTTCTGGCTCTCACAGACCTGTAACTTCTTCTTTAAGAAGCTCTTCTGTCCTCCACTCGTTACCTGTATTAATGGCACCTGTTTGACCTCGTTATCTGTATAAAAGACACCTGTCCACAGCCTCAAACAGTCAGACTCCAAACTCAACCATGGCCAAGACCAAAGAGCTGTCGAAGGACACCAGGAAGAAAATTGTAGACCTGCACCAGGCTGGGAAGAGTGAATCTACAATAGGCAAGCAGGTTGGTGTGAATAAATCAGCTGTGGGAGCAATTGTAAGAAAATGGAAGACATACAAGACCATTGATAATCTCCCTCGATCTGGGGCCCCACGCAAGATCTCATCCCGTGGGGTCAAAATGATCATGAGAACAGTGAGCAAAAATCCCAGAACTACACAGAGGGACCTGATGAATGACCTGCAGAGAGCTGGGACCAAAGTAACAAAGGCTACCATCAGTAACACTACGCCGAGAGGGACTCAAATCCTGCAGTGCCAGGCGTGTCCCCCTGCTTAAGCCAGTACATGTCCAGGCTTGTCTGAAGTTTGCCAGAGAGCATATGGATAATCCAGAAGAGGATTGGGAGAATATCATGTGGTCAGATGAAACCAAAATGGAACTTTTTGGTAAAAACTCAACTCGTCGTGTTTGGAGGAAGAAGAATGCTGAGTTGCATCCCAAGAACACCATACCTACTGTGAAGCATGGGGGGGGAAACATCATGCCTTGGGGCTGTTTTTCTGTAAAGGGGACAGGACGACTGATCCGTGTTAAGGGAAGAATGAACGGGGCCATGTATCGTGAGATTTTAAGCCAAAACCTCCTTCCATCAGTGAGAGCATTGAAGATGGAACGTGGCTGGGTCTTCCAGCATGACAATGATCCCAAACACACCGCTCGGGCAACGAAGGAGTGGCTCCGTAAAAAGCATTTCAAGGTCCTGGAGTGGCCTAGCCAGTCTCCAGACCTCAACCCCATAGAAAATTTGTGGAGTCCGTGTTGCCCAGCGACAGCCCCAAAACATCACTGCTCTAGAGGAGATCTGCATGGAGGAATGGGCCAAAATACCAGCTACAGTGTGTGCAAACCTGGTGAAGACTTACAGGAAACGTTTGACCTCTGTCATTGCCTTGAACTTTTCAACCTTTTGCCACATTTCAGGCTTCAAACATAACGATATGAAATTGTAATTTTTTGTGAAGAATCAACAACAAGTGGGACACAATCGTGAAGTGGAACGAAATTTATTGGATATTTTAAACTTTTTTTAGAAATAAAAAACTGAAAAGTGGGGCGTGCAATATTATTCGGCCCCCTTGCGTTAACACTTTGTAGCGCCACCTTTTGCTGCGATTACAGCTGCAAGTCGCTTGGGGTATGTCTCTATCAGTTTTGCACATCGAGAGACAGAAATTTTTGCCCATTCTTCCTTGCAAAACAGCTCGAGCTCAGTGAGGTTGGATGGAGAGCGTTTGTGAACAGCAGTTTTCAGCTCTTTCCACAGATTCTCGATGGGATTCAGGTCTGGACTTTGACTTGGCCATTCTAACACCTGGATACGTTTATTTGTGAACCATTCCATTGTAGATTTTGCTTTATGTTTTGGTTCATTGTCTTGTTGGAAGATAAATCTCCGTCCCAGTCTCAGGTCTTTTGCAGACTGCAACAGGTTTTCTTCCAGAATGGTCCTGTGTTTGGCTCCATCCATCTTCCCATCAATTTTAACCATCTTCCCTGTCCCTGCTGAAGAAAAGCAGGCCCAAACCATGATGCTGCCACCACCATGTTTGACAGTGGGGATGGTGTGTTCAGGGTGATGAGCTGTGTTGCTTTTACGCCAAACATAACGTTTTGCATTGTGGCCAAAAAGTTCGATTTTGGTTTCATCTGACCAGAGCACCTTCTTCCACATGTTTGGTGTGTCTCCCAGGTGACTTTTTATAGATATCTTTGAGAAATGGCTTTCTTCTTGCCACTCTTCCATAAAGGCCAGATTTGTGCAGTGTACGACTGATTGTTGTCCTATGGACAGAGTCTCCCACCTCAGCTGTAGATCTCTGCAGTTCATTCAGAGTGATCATGGGCCTCTTGGCTGCATCTCTGATCAGTCTTCTCCTTGTTTGAGCTGAAAGTTTAGAGGGACGGCCGGGTCTTGGTAGATTTGCAGTGGTCTGATACGCCTTCCATTTCAATATGATCGCTTGCACAGTGCTCCTTGAGATGTTTAAAGCTTGGGAAATCTTTTTGTATCCAAATCCGGCTTTAAACTTCTCCACAACAGTATCTCGGACCTGCCTGGTGTGTTCCTTGGTCTTCATGATGCTCTCTGCGCTTTAAACAGAACTCTGAGACTGTCACAGAGCAGGTGCATTTATACGGAGACTTGATTACACAGGTGGATTCTATTTATCACCATCAGTCATTTAGGTCAACATTGGATCATTCAGAGATCCTCACTGAACTTCTGGAGTGAGTTTGCTGCACTGAAAGTAAAGGGGCTGAATAATATTGCACGCCCCACTTTTTAGTTTTTTATTTCTAAAAAAAGTTTAAAATATCCAATAAATTTCGTTCCACTTCACAATTGTGTCCCACTTGTTGTTGATTCTTCACAAAAAATTACAATTTCATATCGTTATGTTTGAAGCCTGAAATGTGGCAAAAGGTTGAAAAGTTCAAGGGGGCTGAATACTTTTGCAAGGCACTGTAAATAATACCTGCTCTGTAGTGGTCCTGTGGAGGTCCTGACCATTGAAAAACAGGGTGAAAGCAGGCTAAAAAGTATGTAGAGAAACAGATGGACTACAGTCAGTAATTGTAGTTCTACAAAATGCTTCTATATGGTAAGTGGAGCTGATCAAATGGATGAGGGGATGTCTCATACAATGAGAAAAAAACACTTTACAAACCTAAACTGCTTAAATATTCTCACCTGAAACTAAACAGCTGCTGAAGCTAATTTGCACTGAAATGTTCAGCTCATCATGAGTGGTGTTTTCTCTTCACACCTCGAACTCAGTTTACAAGTTTCTGCCTCGTGCTCAGTGTTGTACTGTGTGATTGAACCGTGTGTGTGTGTGTGTGTGTGTGTGTGTGTGTGTGTGATTAAAATGTTCTTGTTCTAAGAAAACATGAAGAAGGAAGTGTTTAATTTAACACTTGGTTTGGGGAGGAAGTTGAGGCTCTGTTATTTAATGGGTGCAAGGGTAGCGAGTACACATGCACGCCCTTACCAAACTCACCACCAACAACAACTGAAAATTACTAACAAATAACGAACTAGCAACAGCTACCAAACTCGCCAACAACTACCAACAATTACTAACAACTACCTAACTATTAACAACAACTAACAATTACTAACAAATACCAAATTAGCAATAACCACCAAACTAGACAACTACCAGAACCACAAGTATCTACAACTACCAAGTCATCAACAATTACTTAACACTCCCAAACTACCAACAACTTCCAAACTATTAACAATCACCACCAAACTAGAAATAACTATCAGAATCACAAGTACCAACAATTACTAACAATTACCCAAACTCACTAACAACTACCAAACAACCAACAACAACCAGACGTATTTTAACTTTTATTTATTGATTCATTGAATTTAGCCGCTTTATTCTGGTTGTAGTGGGTCGGGTGCTATCCAAAAACATTGGATTTAAGGCAGAATCACAGATTAAATGTTCATTCATACCTAGGGTTTGAAGCAGCCATTCAAACAATGCATTTTATGGGTGTGTGAAAACTGGAGTTTATCCACATAGACAGGAGACAACATACCAAACTCTGCACACCTACTGAGTGCAGTTTTTTTTAATCCAGATTTCTAGGACCCTGAAACTGTATGGACTCCACAATTCCTGCTTGTCCATCATATCAATAAAAGTGTGTGTATATGTATGACAATAAAGGTTTTCTTTCTTTTCCTCCTTGCCCCCTCGTGTGTGTGTGTGTGTGTGTGTGTGTAGCTGGACGGTGTATGAACCGCTGGAGTTTGGATGAACTCTTAAGAAGAGATCCGGAGAACCTCCTCATCCTCCTGCAGCAGATTCTCAAAAGAGCAAGACAGGTAAAGCAAACACACATACACACACACACACACACACACACACACACATATTGCACATACGTACAAACATACAAACATATTATACCCACACACAATGAGAATCTAAATGGAGAATCAGCTCATTGCTGCTGCAGCAGTGACGTCTACTGTCTGGTGGAGGTGCTTGTATGTGTGGAGAGGAAAACTGAAAGACTATCGTGCTCCTCTGTACTCAGACTGTAAGAATCTTCTTTTGGCTAAAGTTGCAGCCAACAGCTTTAGATAAGTTTGAGCATGCATGTACTGACCTATGGTACTCTATGGCCAGTGAGGGTGTAGTTCATCTAGCTGAGGCCACTACAGTTCACATGGGAATCAAGTATATCCAAAACAGGGAAAGATAAAGCCTAATGAGAATGTTTTTCTTTGATTGAAGCAGTGATGGAGTTAATGAGGTTGTTGATTGTGTGTGTGTGTGTGTGTGTGTGTGTGTATGTGTGTATGTGTGTGTGTGTAGGTGCAGGAGGAGTGTGAATATGAATTGTTGGCTCCTCTCACCAACATGTTCAGGTCGACACTATTACAGGTAATGATCACACACCTGTACTGTTCATAAATCTAGCAAACTTTCATTTCTATTCAGGTCCAGTTGTAGTCAAAAGTTTACATACACCACAAAATACATGAATTTCTTATCTGTCTCTATTTATTTATTGTCGTTGACACATGCTAATTCTAGCTGCTAGTGTTGCTATCAGTTTTAAGAGTAGCATAGATGCCACATAGACAGTCGACCACATCATTCTTGATTGGTAGGTCTGATCCATCAGAGCTTTCATCATTAGAGGCTGTTTTTTGTAAAAGTTGTGTTAGAAACCACAAGTTACAAGTTACAGTAAAGATCTGAGTCTGCATAGCCTGCACAACATTTCACAGTACTTTCTGGAAAGAAATGTAAAGGACAAAAACATATGTACCACACTTTGTTTTAAAAGAACGAGCACAGGGTGTGGTGAGGGTGTGGCATAGGGATGAAAAGGGACAAAAATTTTACCCCCTACAAAAGGATCACTGTCCTAAAACTTTAAAACCTTCTGAGTTATTCTCAAGTTTAAAACAACTTGAACTAGAGAGAATGAGTAGCCTACAAATTGTTTAGCCAATCAGATGAGGGCTTCATGAGGTTTACATTCATCTCTGACCTTTCTCATCAATAAGGGGTTTTGCTAAATAACTTGGGTTTTTTTTTGGAAGAGTTTTCTATAAACTGTAAGTAGTCTCCCATCCTAAACACTGTTCTGTCCAGTAACGGTGCTGTATTATTGTTATGCTTCACCCCAGGCTCCATATTGTCCAGTAGAAAGTGGTCTCCTGATGGAAGCTCGAGAAGTGTTCCACAGTTTCCTGACGTGGCCTGAACCGTACAGTACTGTGTGTCACCATGTTCTAACTACCATACAGCAGGAACTAAAAGCACCAGGTAACACACACACACCTACACACACACACACCTACACACACACAATTAACACTTTTGAAATTAATTAAAACTTTGATTGTAAGCCAAACCCTCTTGTTCATCAGCAGGGCCTAACTTCACAAATGCTGTTTTGATTGAATGGGCACAAATGTCCACAGACACACTCCAAAATCTTGTGAAAATGTTTTTCAAAAGATTGGAGGATATTATAGTATTAAAAAGAAGGTGGAGTGGTTTTTCCATTATAATGCCCATGGTTTTAATAAGATGTCCTCATACTTTTGGCTGTAGAGTGTACAACTATATCTGTTTATAATAATGTCATTGTAATTATTATTGATCATTTTTAAGGAAAACAAAAAAGAAAATGCCAGAAACCAGAGCTTTCTTTCAAACCTTGTAAAGAAAGCACTGTTCCTTTTTACAAAGAAGTCACGGAAAAGAAACTGTTGCAGAAATCATTAAAACCCCAAGACTACCATGACATACACTATATGGACAACAGTATTGGGATGCCCCCATTCTGAACTAAATTCATGTGTTTTAGCCAATTGCTAACAGGTGTAAAAATCAATTATATAAATGTAATTATATGATTCCAACTCACCAGCAACAGTTTAAAGAAGCCTCTGTCATGTGTCCACATATTTTTGGCCATGTAGTATCCATGTGACTAACAGGTGCATTTAAACTTTTAATCTCAGCACAACATGATGTCAAATCAAAGAAACAAATAGAAGGTGTGATGTGATCGAACATTTAGAACATGTTGTTCATACTGGTAGATTTGTGAACACTATGAAACAGATGTTATTCTGGTGAAAGGTGACTGTGCATGATACCACCTATGTCTTGTAGGGATTTCGTACCACCGGCTGGTGAAAGAGGAACAAGGCCTCACCGCTGAGAGTCAGCGTGGCAAAACCATGTGAGTGTTTCAGCAGGAAATCCTTCCTTCCTGTCTCACTTTTTACACCACACTCACAAAACCTTTATTGTTTAATTGATGAATGTTGTTCTTTCGTGACCAAAATGTTCCGCAATTTCAAGATTTGACGCATTTGAGGTGTTACACTCATGTGCAGTGATTTCCAAATTCGTAGTAGATTTCTATTGGATGAAATGATTTGTGTCCAAATTCTTACACAATATTCATGATATTGAGCAGAGGTTGTCAGTTTTTATATCGTATAGTAGTAAAAAGCACCCAGGGTGCTCGGGTGGTGCAGCAGTTAAAAGTGCTAACCTGCCCGAGCTGACTTAATTATCAGGTTCTGGAACTGGTAGTGCTGGCCAGGCACTTGACAGTCACACTTGTCTGTGTGTGAGAGAGGGAAGGCTGAATGGATTATACCAGATTGCTGCTTCCACAGCGTCTCCTACTGTCCAGTCGAGACACTGACACAAGCGATGAAAGACTATGAGGAGAGCAGTGTGTTCCTCTAACATTCAGAGGCTCTCTGTGTGAATCCGATGCTGGTCGGTGTGAAGATGTGTTTATGCCAGCCAGCGTATCTTCTCAACCAGTTCTCTGTTGCCAAAGTTAACAGGAGAGTTGAGTATGTCCAAACTGGAGGGAATAGCATATTTGGTAATAAAAAGGAATAGCTTCATGCTTTACTGGCCAGACCA
Organism: Trichomycterus rosablanca; assembly: GCF_030014385.1. Classification (NCBI taxonomy): domain Eukaryota; kingdom Metazoa; phylum Chordata; class Actinopteri; order Siluriformes; family Trichomycteridae; genus Trichomycterus; species Trichomycterus rosablanca. The sequence continues at coordinate 7,312,772 of NC_085993.1, read as the reverse complement.
ATAATCCATGTGGATGGTGACATCTACAGGTAAAGTTGAGGAACCACACGTTCCACATGATAATTTTGTACAATTAACCTGCTAGTTTACTTTACCCAAAAAAAATGGTTTTAATTTAATAAGATGTTTTATATACAGTATATATAATAAACGGGGCAGTAGTCATGCTCGATTTTAGCTCTTCCTAGATGAGTGGAGCCTGTTATAGGGGCAAACAATGCCCATGGTTTTGGAATGGGATGGTCAAGAAGCTTATGGTCAGTCATCCACAAACATTTGGTCACACAGTGTTAGCCATAGTAGACTAATTTTAAATTAAGTTTTAATATAAGAATAAAGTAAAAGCAAAAACTTGTAACCACTAGAGTCTAACTGTGTGTGTGTGTGTGTGTGTGTGTGTGTGTGTGTGTGTGTGTGTGTGTGTGTGTGTGTGTGTGTGTGTGTGTGTGTGTGCAGTACGGTGTTTATGTTAAACCCGGCTGATGTTCCTTCAGCGTTTCTCTCTGTAGTGGAGCAGCTCAGCAACACCAGCATGTCGAATAGAGACATCAGTGTTAATCTGATTAAACACGCCTTTCAGGCCACTATGGGCACCAAGTACCCGCTACAAGCTATAAGCCTGGCACTGCAGGTACCCACAAACACACTAATATCAAATAAGTTGTAACAGCATGTGTCTTCATTCCTTTTTCTCTTTTCCTCATTACCACTATTACCAGTTTCCTAATTGTGTTTGTTTGTGTTTGTTTGTGTGTTTGTTTGTGTGTGTGTGTGTGTGTGTGTGTTTAGTCTCTAAATGAGAATGAATTATCTCAAACACTCTTGAACGTATCAGAGCTGATGGAGACGGCGGCGTCTATGTCAGACACTAACTCAGCTAGAGCTCATGTGGAGAAGGGCCTGGAGGAACTGTGGCAAAAACTCAATATCCCAGAATGCATCAGAGCAAAGTCTGAAGGTACAAATTCAGAATTTTTTTTCCATGTTTAAATATACATGCTTAGCCATGCTCACACTTCCCTTAACATACACAGTCATATGGAAAAGTTTGCACACCCCTGGTCAAATCCCAAGTCTTGTTTATTTTCTAGGTGAAAATAAGTTAACACACCATCCACAATAAACAAATTGTGTGTGTGTGTGTGTGTGTGTGTGTGTGTGTGTGTGTGTGTGTTACAGACGGGATGCTACAGATCCTGAAGCTACCTACAGCAAAGTGTTACACCATCCACTGGGACACTGATAATTTTGGTCAGTATCTGATATCATACATCATTGTTTCTCATCAAAACATGCATGGTAACATCTACTCTGTAGCAATGGCGTGTGTGAGGGTGAGGGATCTATTAGATTGGTAGTTCCTGTGTTGAATGCAGCAGATCTGATCAGCATAAAGGATCAAGAACTTTGATAAGGACCAGATTGTTATAATCAGACGACTCGGTTGAAGTATCTCCAAAACAGCAATTGCTTACATAGGCAGCCGGGCGGCACAGTGACTAGCACCCAGCACCTGGGTTCGATCCCCAAGTGGGGCGGTCCGGGTCCTTTCTGTGTGGAATTTGCATGTTCTCCCCATGTCTGCGTGGGTTTCCTCCGGGAGCTCCGGTTTCCTTCCACAATCCAAAGACATGCAAGTGAGGTGAATTGGAAACACTAAAACATGACATTAAAATCCTAATAAACAAATAAACATAGGCAGCCGAGGTGAGTACCCACTGACAGCAGTCAGAGGAGAGACAAGCCACCAACCGCCGTCAGATCGTTGGAGGGCCGAAACTCATTGATGTCAAAAGAACAACAGAAAAGACTGGAACAAACTGCTGATGATTTTAAACCTGGTCATGAGATGGATGTGTCACAACACACAGTCCCAGTCAGACTCCTGTCCACTTCCTGCAACACAACTGTAAGACTTTGATAATGGCTTTTTAATGATACAATAAGATAAGATTCCTTTATTGATCCTCATGGGGGAATTTTGAGTGTTACAGCAGCTCCAGTACAGTGTAAGTACAGTAAATAGACTAAATGAAATAGAGTAGAATAAAATAAAAATAAGAAAATTGTAACAAATATTAGCTATGAGATGCAATTACTATTATACATCAGTATGGTAATAACAACTATATAAAAAAACACTATATATTCTATATGTAAATATATACATACTGTATGTGTGTGTAATGAAATGTAGAGTCGAGTGCTGGAAAAAAGGGTGGGCGGGGGCCTCGTCTGTGTGAGGACAGCCTGTGTATTCTGCTATTGTTCTACAGTCTGATGGCAGTTGGCACAAAAGAACGTCTGAAGCGCTCTGTCTTGCTCTTCGGTGGAATTAGTCTATGACTGAAAGAACTGCCCAGCTGCCATAGTTCCTCATTGAGAGGGTGAGAAGGATTATCCAGGATGGCCCTGATTTTGTCCATCGTTCTCCTCTCACATACTACCTCCAGACTGTTCAGCTGTAGACCCACAACAGAACTGGCTTTCCCCACCAGTTTATTTAGCTTGTTGGCATCTCCAGCCTATTCTCCAAATAAAGTGACTTTAAGCGGGAACTCTGCAACCATCCATGGCCAAGGTGAAGGGACATTTCTGTCTCCCCTAATGATCATGTAAACATCAAACAATTTTGAGTGTTTGTGAGCTGATGTGTTTAGATGAGTGCAGTTGGAACCTGTTCACAAGAACATTGGTCTGTAAAAGGACCTGCCACTGGAAAGCTGAGGAAGATTCTTCAGTAAAATCAGATAATTTGGACAGTATTTGTATTTGCTACATGGTGATCTGTGGTCCTCAATGTTGGGCTCATTTTTTATTGTCTTATCTTGTCTCACAAAGTTTCCTTCTCATTTTCCTCCACAGACGTCTTGAAAGAATTTTTAGAAACAGATCCTGAAATCTGCTCCCTCCTGTCTGAAGAACAAACCGAGGTGGAGGAAGTAGACGAAGAGGAAGCTGATGAGTTAGAAGTGGAAGAAGAAGACGAGGCAGAGGAACGGGATGAGATGGACTGTTTGGACCCTCGGGCATCCATGTTCTCCACCACGTCCTCTTTGTCCACCGCATCCAAGGACTCTATGTTGTCCTCATCGTCTGATGTCTCTCCGTTGTCCACCCTGTCGTCGTCTTCTCAGGCATCGGGAACAGACAGTGACTTCTGCGAAGATGTGGAGGAAGACTGTAACACTCTGATGCCAATGGGCAAAAACAAAAGTGCTGGACTGTCTAAGCGTCTTTCACGTCTGTTTAAACCACGTGGAAACTCTCTGTGTCGTGCCAAGAGCTTAGGAAACACGGACTGTAAAGATAAAAAGGACCTTTTACCCAAAGTTCGCTCCAAACGATCCAATTCAGTGCCTCAGCAAACGCTGGCACTAGGGGGGTTAATACCGAATGATAGTGGTCAAACACAGCTGGTACGTTTCAGGAAGCGGCCGATACTGAGCAGTAACGAGGAGCAGGAGGACACCGTTCTCATCAGGGTGATGGTGTTTGGTGCGGATTACATGGCAGGAAAGCTGGCACGGGCGTACAACAGCCTGAGAATTAAAGAAAAGATCTTACCACGATTAACTAGACATTGTGAGATCAAATTCTTCTTTGTTGCCATCAAAAGAGATCAGACCGGAAATGGAGGAGCGAGTCCGTTCTCTGCTAGTCCAGTAAAAAATACACATGTGAGAGCAAAACTCATTTCATCTACTACCCACCCACCTACTAACATACCTACACACCTATTCTATATGGACAAAAGTACTGGGACACTCCTTCTAATCGCTGCATTAATGTTTTTTTAATTTTTTTAGCCACAACAGTTGGTAACAGGTGTAATACATCAATTAAATAAAGGAAATATATGCTTACAACTTTGCAGCAACAGTTTAGGGCAGGCCATTTCCTGTTCCCGCATGACTGTGCTGGACATGAAGAAAATCTCGGTTTAAAGAAACTCCATTGACCTGCACAGAGCTCTGACCTCAGCTTTTCTGAACAGCTTTGGAATAAACTGGAACATTATTTGGGGCTTTCTTGACCAACATCAGTGTGCAGCCATACAAATGCTCTTTTGGCTGGCACAAATACCCACAGACATATTTTAAAGCTGTTTCAGAAGAGTGGCTGTTGCTATAGCCAAAAACGATCACATAGAGGTCAATGTACTATTTGGTTTTAAAATTGGATGTCCAGCAACTTCACGGTCAGATGTCCAAATACTTTTGGCCATATAGAGCACATCATTCAATTTACCTACCGATTTACCTGTTATTTAGCATATCTACAGTCTACATATTTTCAAACCAACCTGTGTATTATGTGGTTATATTTTTCAGTTTTGATTGGTTGATTGAGCCAGTTCCTTCTTTTGTTGTAGCCTTATTTGGTCAAAGCTTCCTGTAATTGTGTACATGTTTATTTACGTTGTGTAGGAAGTGAGCAGTGATGTGTTTGAGTACAGTACACATGATATTGCTCACCTGCTAGGCATGTTGGACCCCTGGTACGAACGAAACATAAAGTGCCTACTGGACCTGCCACTACATGGGTTGTGTGAAGTAAGAATAAACACACACTCACACACACATACACACATACACACAAACACACTGATGGTTCTGCCAGTAATTCTCTCAAAAGTGAGAAACAGTCAGGAAACAACTTTGTGTGTGTGTGTGTGTTTTCACCCAACAGACAACATCCAGATCCGATTTAGATGTAGTGGACAATCAAGTAGAAGGAAAGTTACCCATCATGGCCGACCTGCTGCTGTATTACTGCAGAAATGCTTCTCGACCCATTCTGATACAGCTTTACCAGGCTGAGGTACACACAGACATACATACATACACACACACACACATTTCCACCACCCAAATGTAGTGCAAGCATTAAATAAAACATAATTATTTACAGTTCTATTACAATATGTAGTGACATTCTTGCTGATTTGCATCTGAGCTGCATTTTTATTGGTACAGATGTATTATGTGATTATGAATGAGGTGATCACAATAAAATCAGTGATTTATGATGTAGTGATTACTATCCATGCATCATTCATTTCCAGTCGCTAATTGTTGACCTTTAATTTAAGGGTGCATGTGTGCACAACCCCTATCAGCACCATCGAGAGGAAAAAAAGATGTTGTACTAAAATCTGACTTAGCAGAATTTGTACATATGCACCCGTTTGGCGTGTGTTTAGAACCACACAAGTGTTATGCCAAATTCTGCAGACTTGTAGTCATTTATTGGTTATGTAGTAGAGCAACACTCAACTCGAATTTAAGCAACACACATTTAAGTACACACGGCAGTTTAAATTCAGTTGGGGAATTGGACACGACAAGATTGGGAAGAAGAGGGAAATTGCAAAAAAAGAATAAAAAAATTCAGGGATGTGTTTAATACTCAGGGGTGTAATATTGTAATGGGTTGCTATAAACTTCTCTGTTACATTTCTGTTTTAAATAATTGACTGTGTGTGTCTGTGTGTAGTTGACGCTGGCTGGAGGAGAAACGAGGACTGAAGTATTTATTCACTCACTGGAACTTGGGCACACAGCTGGTACAAGAGCCATCATGGCCATGGGTAAGTGCCATCCTACAGATTGAAATATTTTTTTGATTTTTCCCCCTTTATCTCTCAATGTAGTTGTTGGGTTCTAACACAAAGCCTTATCGTGTACAGAAATACACTCCATACACTGAGCTCCATGAACTTATTGGACATCCCATTTTAAAAACAAATAGTGTGCCGCTCAGGTGGCACAGCGGTAAAAAGACACACTGCAACCAGAGCAGGATTCTGAGTACATCGTATCGAATCCTGCTCTGCCTCACCGTTTCGAGGCTGAGTGGCTGTATGAGCAACGATTGGCCGGTTGCTCAGTTGGGGGGTGGGACAAAAAATGAGATTACGACCTCTGTCGGCTGATTAGAGGCGCCTGCACAGAGATGAGGAATAGTGCCCTTAGGGTGTGTCTCTCCGCATGCAACGCTGGGTGGCGCCAAACTCATCAATGTGTGGGTGGCAAAAATGCATCTTAACTTCTGTGTGTGTGTGTGTGTGTGTGTGTGTTTATGTGTGTGTGTGTGTGTGTGTGTGTGTGTGTGTGTGTGTGTGCGTGTGTGTACAGGAGCAGCAAGTAAGCGGTTTGGTATTGATGGCAATCGGGAGGCGGTGCCACTCTCCCTGGAGCTAGTCTATAACCGGGTACATTTTGTTAAATAAACTTATAATAATTAAATTCCTAAAACCATTTAAATAAGTTAAATATTTTAGACTTAAATCAGAAAATTTTTTAAAATGTAAGGATCCAAGCGACTTTGAATTGTGATGCCTAGATGACTGGGTCAGAGCATCTCCTAAACGACAGGTCTTGCAGGGTGTTCCTGGCATGCAGGGGTTAGTTTTTACCAAAAGAGGTAGATTTGGTGAAAAAGAACATCATGTTAAAACACTTTGCCAACTATAAAGCATGGGTGTGGATCAGTTATGCTTTGAGTTGTGTGGCAGCCAGTAGAACAGGAAATATTGCACGAGTAAATAAAAAGTCTGAGAAGGTGAAATGTGATGCTGCAATTAAACCTGCCAATAAAAAAAGATCTCAGTGGGTAGCTGCGTTAAGCCTGGGAGAATCCAGTTCACATGAGCACACTCCTCACAGTAACACCACATTTCTATTGGAAATATTCTATTTTCTTCTATATTCACAATATTACACAATATTATTGCTCAGGCTCTCTTTTTTTCTGTACAGGTGTATATTAGTGGGCGGAGTCAGAAGTCGAAGGTTGAGAAAGTGTGTACCTCGATAAATCTGACTAAGATGTGCAGGAACCTCGAAGAGCTTGGTGAGTCCTACATTATTTAGACATTTCTTAAACCTTTAACCCACCACAACCCTGACCAGGATCAAGCACTCTGAGTTCTGAGGCAGGTTTATATTTGGAAAGTATTCAGACATTTTGACTTTTTGCACACTTTATTTTGTGCTGAGTAAAAAGCATATGATAGCCCACTTGGAGTATGATAAAGGACATGTAAAACACTTCAAACTGAATTCTTTTGGTATCACTATGCTGGTGAAAAACAGACACTGCAATTCACCTGGGTATTACCATCACTACAGTGAAACACGGAGGTGACAGCATTATGCTGTGGGAGTGCTTCTTAGCAGCAGGGACAGGGAGACTGATAGGAATTGAAGGACAGATGAATTAAAAATGATACAAAAGCATTCTTGAAGAAAAACTCGGACAGGACTAACAGTTTTGATAGTTTCAAGACTACAGGGACCTGAAGCATACAACCAACTGGAGTGACTTTAGGGCAAGTCTCTGAATGTTCTTGAGTGGTCCAGCCAAAACCCAGACTTAACCCTATTGTATATCTGTAAAGAGAACTGAGGGTGGCAGTTAACAGACGACTGTCAACAGGAGTTTAGGAGCTACTATGAAGAATGGGATAAATTGCCGTGTGGAGATGCACCCAAGAAGACATGCAGCTTTTATTGCTGCCAAAGGGGCTTCAGAATTTGGGAAAATGGGGTGTGAATACTTTTGTGAATAACAGAGTTCAGATTTTGATTTTTAATTTATTATTCTGGATGATTGTCATTCAATAATAATAAGAGTACAAAAGAGTACTAAATACATGAACAAACCATATTTATAATTAATAATAACCCAGAATACTGGGTTTAGGATAAGGTATGTGGTAGCACTTTCTACTATGGCTAAAAGGACAGAAAACATGTCCAGAACAATTTCTATATAAAAAAAAGAATTACAGATTGTACATTATTTCCTTTCTTTATATTTAAATAGTTTTTTATGGAAAATAAAATTAAAGTGTTTATTTGCAGTCCAGCTCCAATAACAACCAATTATGGAGCAACAATTTTTTACAGCAGTGATTTGGGTGTTAAATAACTTAAATAAATGATGTTTTACAAATAGTTTTTACCTGAGTCTTCTTTGTGTAATATCACATTTTATTTATGACAAATATTTACCAATCAGGAAGGGAGCGATTACCTTTTCTAACCGCTGTAGATAATTTTCATGACAGGAGCTTTACTACTGTATATACTGTATTTATATATTTTTAAAAGCTCAAGTTAAATCAGATCAGCTGTGAAATAAAAATGCTTGTGTGTGTTTAGATCCTAAAATGGAGTGTCTACAGATGACAGTGACAGAGGTTTTGAAGAGACAAAACTCCAAATCTAAAAGAAACTACAACCAGGTAAATAATAACAATAATAATAAAGTCCTCTACCATAACGTTAAAGTGAGTAGTAGCTTAAACTTTATTGTAAAAGTTCCTAGATTGCTGTGATGAGTGACTGAAAGCTAAGAACATTTCTCATAACCAGTTTATATGAAATAATAATCTGTAGATTTACAGTTGTGTGCAGGAAGGAAATGTGGTTTATCAGTGCAAAACAACCAAAACGCCACCAAACACAAACAGTGGTTAGTTTAGCGCCGCTTGTCACGCTGTCAACACACGCTGCACACCAACAGCAAACCCGTAATCCTGTTTTCATCTCCCGTTTTCACTTTTTGGTGTTTTTGTTTTTGGTGTCAGTGAACCACAAAACTCATCAAGTACTTTCAGTTTGAGTCTGCAGCTTTGCTATTTAGAAAAATAAAAAACATTTCATTTCATTTTATAATTTTCTTACTGTTTTTGCATCCCCAGGTGTGTTACACTATGTTACAGTGAAAAATAATAGAATAAAAGTATAAATATTTACATATAAACTTAATGTATAAGAATTCTAATTATATAAACAGAGGTGTCAGGTAACAACTCATTACAGTTACATTACTGATACCTGCTACTGAAACACACTTTTCATTCACTTTCTCAATTAAAACATTTTTTTTGTGGATTTTCTTTTAATTTGAATAAATCTGCTGGTCAGAATTTTACAGACAGCACATCTGTTAGTAATTCATGTCCCTCAGCTCTTTTAATCTCAAACAGTCACTGCTGATAACTATCAACAAGCTTCTGTAACAATCTGATAAGATCTTCGACCCACTTTACCTGACAGTAAAGTGTAGACAGGGCAGGAAACTTGACTTTTCTATTACAATTTGTATTCTCCTCATTCTTCTTCTTTTTATTATTTCAATTAATATTACTGCCACGGTCATTATTAATATTATTATTGTTTTTCTTCTTCTTCTTCTTCTTATTATTATTATTATAATTATAAATATAGTAACTATCATTATCAATATTATCAATAATCACTATAATAACTATTATCATTATCAAAATTTTATTATTATTATTACTTTATTAGTAGTAGTAGTAATAGTAGTAAAAGTAGTAGTATCAATATTATTATTATTATTATTATTATTACATCATTATCATCAATAGTATTGTTGTTGTTATAATTATTTGTATTATTATCATTATTTTATTATCATAATGTTTATTATTATCATTAATTTTATTTATTTATTTATTTATTCTTTTTTTGATGGCATGTCGACACCCAAATCATATCTGCCTGTTTTTTTAAGGTGGAAGTAAACCTGAGTACTTAAGGGAAATCAGTGCTGCTACAAGAACAACAATGAAATAAAATAAATGAAAGAAAAGAAGCAATGTAATGTTAGACTGTAATCGAATGTAAATTTAATAAGGATGCACCTGTGTCCACATGAGATTTCTCTATGTACTTCATTTTTCTCTCACCCTTTGCAAATGTGCTGAAGGTATATTTGAAGCTCTAACTTACTGCTCATGGATGTGAATGAGTGACTTGTGACACACACCCTTTTTAAATTTTTTCTTGATAAGGTTAATAAAGAAAATATGTTGAAATTGTGAATGAAAAAACAACAAAAAGAATTGCATTTGGTCTTTGTTTTCATTTCGAAAATTTGACTAGTGTTGTTAAATTTTTTGCATAGTCATTTCATATAGTTTCGTATAATATAATATTATAAAATTAATGTACTTGTGTGTGTGTGTGTGTTTCAGCAACTGAGCACCACTCAGGTGAAGGTGGATAAGGTTCGAGTGAGCGGTGCTGATAACACCACATTTGCAGTGTGTTTGGATCAGGATGAGAAGAAGATTCTGCAGAGTGTAACTCGGTAAAAAATCTATTTTATTTTAATGTTCTTTATTTAAAGCTTTATGTGGTGAGGGAGGACATGCATGTGGTTCGTGTGAGAGAGGAGGATACTCAGAACAGTTTGAGAAGAGAAGGATGATCCATTGTGGCGATTCCTAACAAGAACAATTCAAAGAAGAGGATAATTTTAAGCTTTAATATCCTACTTTATAGGATTTGTATGAGTATTAGATGCTAAATCAGGTGTGTGTGTGTGTGTGTGTGTGTGTGTGTGTGTGTGTGTGTGTGTGTGTGTGTGTGTGTGTGTGTGTTTACAGGTGTGAGGTGTCTGTGTGTTATAAGACAGACGGATCCTCTGACTGGTTGAAGATGAGAACAATGTACAGTCAGATTGAACAAGCCTCCTGTTCTTTACTCTGCTTACCCATTTCCACCTTTAGTGGACCCCAACCCTAAATCCCAAAACTGCACACAACCATAACCCGGATCCAAAAATTGCACAACACTGGTCCTGAACCCTTAATTTCTCTAAATCCCAACCTTGAATCCCAAAACTGTACAGCCCTAACCCCAACCTGGACCCTAAACCTGATTCCCAAAATTGCACAATGCCGGTTCTCATACTTTCAGTCCTTACAAACCCTAACTCCCAAAATCTGCACTGCTCTAACACTGAATCTACACATCCAGTGATGAACTGCTAAACCCTAACCATGACGCTCCTAAAGGCAACAGCTGAGATTGTAGGATGTTCTGACATAAAGCCTCAAATCATTCAATTCCAAACATTTAATCCATAAATTACCAAATGACAAACTTTAAACCTCAAAACAGCAAATCCCCAAATCATGAACATTTAAACCATTAAGTACATTAAAATCCGAAACACATCAACTACACCTACACCATAAAGACAGCATAACTTAAAAACCTAGTCCTAATCCTCCTAATTCCATCCGTGATCAATAAAACCAGAAAACCTCAGCTGTAAACTCTTAATCCCAAAAGTCTGAACATTTCAAATCCAGACAAGAAATCCCTAAATAAAATAAACAAATGAAATGAGTACGAAGCTTCAGATCCTTCCAGTTACATTTTTGGCATTTAGCAGACGCTTTTATCCAAAGCGACTAACAGTACTGTGACAGCATATTGTCTAAGCAATTGAGGGTTAAGGACCTTGCTCAAGGGCCCAACAGTAGCAACCTGGCAGTGGTGGGGCTTGAACCAGCGACCTTTCAATTACTAGTCCAATACCTTACCCACTAGGCTACAACTGCCCTCAGGCTGCCCTGTAGCCTCAGGCTACAACTTCCATGCACTTAAGTCCAATTTCATTTCATTAACATCAAGCGCTTTATCCTGGTCAGGGTCACAGCAGGCTCGGTTCCACAGAAAAACACTGGACACAAGGCAGGATCACCCTTGACCGAGTCCACCCAGACATTTGCACCAAAAATATTGTAGAATATTTAATTTACACCTACTGAGGATAAACGTAGGTCATGGAACACAACATTCATAAACAATCCAGTACCAGTTTCACAACCAGTGGATCTCAGTCCTTTAATCAGCAGCAGTGGACACAAGCTGGTATTACTGACTCAACCAATTAGTTTTTTGTGTTGGTTTTTTTTTTTTTTCACTGCCAACCAGACCTGCTTCAGTCCTGTCACATCCCAGCTCACAAATCTACAGAGCTTGCAGCCTGTGTGAAGTGGCCCACAGCTCTGTAGCATTTGTAATGCAGGTTAGGAACATCTCCTCTGCACATGGACTGTGAAAGGCCCCCAAATTTCCGAAAGCGTGTCAAATTTCATGCACAATTTACTTCTGCTTGTAATTTGCTTACTTAACCAGCAGATGGCGGTGGCGCCATATTAAAAATAAATCACTTGAACTTGTGTTACTTCAGGGCCAAACTAGAAATAAATCACTCAATATTGTTGGACTGTTTTTGTAGAGTTTACATGTGGTAGCAAAACACTGATTTACATAATGAATATAATATTATCACATTATTAATATAAAAATCTTTTAAAAAGCTTTACTGAGGATGAAGAATCTCAGTGTGTGCTTTCTGATTAGCAACAGCGCTAACTGAACGTCCCAGGTTTTAAAAACACTTTGTATGTATTTTGTTTAAATGTAAATATATTTTCGATATATTTTAGTATATTAAAGCGCTGGAGTATTAGAGAGGTTTTTATAAATAAAACTGGCATAAATGTAAATGTATTAACTGTCATGAAGAAAGCACAATATTTAGCAGTTGTGTTTTAAAGCCTCTCCAATAACGGTACTTTTTCACTCCTGTGGTGCTTTAATAGTGTTTGATTTTTAAATTATGTGATTTTTAATGTATAATATTTGTTATTGAGTGTAAATATCTAATAAAATACTTTATTATTAATGGTTTCCATGTCTAAATGATTTACTCTTACTTCAAGAACAGCTTTAATCCTACTCTGGCGAGCTTGATTTACTCATGTTCACACTGTCATGAAATAGACAAATCTGGTCAAAGCCACTTTTAGCTGCAGTAGAAACCTAACATTAAACAGTTTCTAGAATAATCTTTGGCATTTGTGCCATTGTGTGTGTGTGTGTGTGTGTGTGTGAGAGAGAGAGAGAGAGAGAGAGACAGAGAGAGACAGAGAGAGACAGAGAGAGACAGAGAGAGAAAGAGAGAGAAAGAGAGAGAGTTTGGCAATGCACTATGGCGCCAATGCTCGGCCTTCTGGTCTGCTTTGTAGAAAACTGTCCTACCCACACACATCATCATCAGAAGCTTTTTCCCTCAGTAAGAACATCAAAAATGAAAGTTTAGAAAACAAACTGCAGAGAAAAAGAAGAGAATTTAGTGAACTATTGAATAACGTGACGAGATTTTAACACACAAAATCCAGCTACGATGAGCTCCAAATGTTCTAATCATATCAAATGTTCTAATCATGCTAGTATTTAGTAAAAGAGGAAACATACTCAACCATGTGAGCTTCTGTCATTTTTCCAAAACATGCCAAGTGGACCACATTAGATCTTTTGTTGGTCTATATCAGATGATTCTTTATATCCTTTGCCATCAATGAGTCTTGGCCGGACAGCAATGTGTCGGCGGAACCCAGTAGACTGGCAATAACAATTTGGTCCCTATCAAAGTCCCTCTGCTGCATTAAACATGTGAACTATGTGGAACTACCATCAGCCATATAATAAATCCTTCACCCTCACATTCACCATACAGTGGTCATAATGTTTTGGCTCTCAGTGTATTGAAATTAATTGAACTATATTTGCAATAAAAAGATTGTGTATTTGATTTTTATATTCTCTAGTTATTTTCCACATAATTTTAACATGTAATTGTAATATTTGTTAGCTTACTGTATGAACTAACTAATTTAAAAGTGTGCAGCTAAAGCATAAATCCTGCAGAAGAAAGATATGTCAATCTATACTGGATTTGTACATTAGGGTTAGACCAAACATGTGAACCCTAAATTCCATAGTAGTACCACCACACAGAGCTGCAAATGTTTGTTCTAATTTCTGTCAGCAAATGCAGAGCTTAAGTTAAATGCAATTAGCCAATATAACTAGATCATGTATTATGTAACTGTATTATGGTGTATGGTACAGCACACGTACCAGTGGTAGCCTAGTTTGGGACAGTGGTAGCCTAATGGGTAGAGCTTCGGGCTATTAACCGGAAGATTGGCGGTTCAAATTCAGGCTCTGCTATGCAGCCACTGTTTGGTCCTTGAGCAAGGCCCTTAACCCTGTCTGCTCCAGGGGCGCCGTACGATGACTGACCCTGCGCTCTGACCCCAGCTTCCAAACAAGCTGGGATACATGAAGAAAGAATTTCATTGCACTGTACACCTGTATATGTAAATATGACAAATAAAGTATATCTCGTATATCTCGTACGTACTGTACTGAAATGTGTGTTTTTTTATGTACAGTACTACTGTGTATTGTTGTTTATTATTATTTATTACAGTATTATCTATTCTACAATTTGAGATTAAGGGAAAATATACTTGCATTTAAAACAAAAAAGACCATTTAAGACATTAGAAAGGTTAGGTAAGGGGGGGTTTGGGAGGTCTGGCACGGATTAATTCTATTTACATTATTTCTTATGGAAAAAATAGGTTTAACTAATGAACATTTTGATTTAAGAACAGCTCTTCAGAACCAATTAAATTCATGTGTCAAGGGTCCACTGTATTAGGTTATAATATCATTGTTTACTTCTGGTCATGTTCTCATTTACAGTAATGCATGAAGGAAAAAAACAGCCCACCGGGTGAGCAGTGTGGTTGTGGTTTAATGTAATGGTCCTTTATTACAGTCATACTTGCTGCAAATGCATTGCTGTTTGAAAAGCTTTTTCTCTTGCAAGATTTATACCACAGCAGCAAGGAAGATTTCAGATACAATGTCTCACATTGCATCCATCACAAAAATAAGTGAAATGTTTAGCCTAATAAAGTTCCTCTCTTTAGTCTGAACATCCAGCACTCGGAAAAAAATATTTGTTTTATAAAGTTTATTGCCTGCTGTATTTTATTGCTTTCTCGAAGTTAGGGTTGGTATTTCCTGTTTTTTGAAATGGCTGCTAAAGAATTCTCCAAATGGAGAAACAACCCTGTAAAAGATCTCACTCGCATGTGTATTTGTTTTATTTTTGGTGATGCAGCATGAAGCTTAAAAAAAGCAGTTTGTCCTTTATTAGTAAAACAAAAATGAATTCATCCTTATAAAACAGAACCCTTACATTTTATACTTTCCCAAAGCCCGGATTATTAAGGAAAAACTAAGAAGATTTACAGTTGGCTTTTTTTTTGGCATTTTAATTAAATCATGTTATAAAATAAACTAAAAAAAAAACACAAAATGATAGTTACAGGTTGTTCTGGCTCGATACCACTTTTTTATGTCTGATACCGATACTGCAAATTGAGTATCTGTCGATGCCGATACCAATCCGATACCATCATTTCTCCTCTCAAACAACTAAGCAATAATAATACACGTCTCAATGCACCATGGTTAATCTAGCTATTTAAATAACAATGCTCAGACTGTGTAACAAATATTCTAAAGGAATAAATACAGAACCTACAACATCACACTTATGCAGAAATTAATTTTATTTTAACTTTTACACAGAACATTTAGCAGCATTTTTGGCTTGTTTAACAAAAGTGTCTACAATTGAAAGATGTGAATGTCAATCAAACAGTATGGACCAATTAGAATTGACGCAAAATTGAGATTTTCTGTTGAAGTTCTGTCACGTTTTTAGATTATTAAAAACCAAAGCGCGCTTATTAAATTTTGATTTTGAAGAGGAAAACGGGAAATGGGAAACAGTGTAGTTTGTTTTATTTCATAACACTAATGGATTAATCGTTGAGTATGTGAGAGATCTCCAAGCCAGGATAAGGTTTTCTTTATCTCAGGTGAGCTATTTATCATTTTTAAAGCGATTTTAATTGTGTTTAAACAGTGTTTTTAGATGTGACAGTAGTAGATGATTTTTAAAAATGCTAAAAGTTTAAGTAGATCAGTGTGTTTTAATTTCTGAATGGCTTTTTTGGATGAGTTGTAGATCAGTGGCACATTAATGATGTTATGATGGTTAATGATGTCATCAAGCGTGAGTGGCAATAAACGGCACTCTGTTGGAACGTATCTTCGTGTGTATTTGCTTTACACACAAACAATGGCCTCATTTACATTAAGTGTTATTTACATTAAGCAACAGTATCAGAAAGGATTACATGTTTTTTCCTTCCGATATCCTATCCAGTGATTTGGGCCAATATCGGACCGATACCGAGTATCGGATCGGTGACAGCCCTATTTACAGGCAAAAATCAGCTTGTTAATCATTCTGTATAAGAGTTAAACAAATATATTTCACTGCATTCTGTTCAACATTGTTTAAATGATGCTTACAGTAACTATCAATTACCATAATAAATAACAGTTTTTCCTAAGATTACAGTATTTTATAATGAATGTTTTATTACAGTTATTAATGTAATAAAGCAGATAAGCAGATGTTTGGGTGTCATGACTTACTTGTCAAGTTGTTTCCTTATGTCTAATGTTTAAAATTGTTTAATAACTTAGTTTATTTTATTGGAAAGATTTGTATATTATCTAACGTTTTTAATCCTGACTTACTAAACCCTGACTGCTGCTTTAAATAATTATCTTTAAAAATGCTTTAATTGTTTTATTGATGTTATCCAGTAATTCAAAGTACCCTAATTACTTTACAAGTAAAGCATAAAACAGGCTGTGTATCCAAAGTCCATTTGGGCCCAAATACAGCCACAGACACAGTTCATCAGGTCTGCAACTTCCAACTTTGAATTAATTTTTAACTTGTATTGAGTTCTCAAGTTTAAGTCCTGGCAGTGCCACTGGCCATGCACTCAACAATTACTATTTCACTTCCTTAGCCACTGCAATAGTTGCTGGTTTGAGGCGCTGGCATGAGCAGTGGAAGAATACAGAGTATTGTGTGGTGTGATTCTCTACATGTCAAGACTCCCAGTAGAAATCCACCACTGGGCGGTGTAAAGATGCAACGGTAGCTTAGCAGCTAAGCCACTGAACTAGTAATCAGAAGGTTCCTGGTTCAAGCCCCACCATTGGCAAAGTACCACGGTTAGCAAGACCTCTAACCTTCAGTTTCTTGCACTGTATCAGCTGCTATCTGCTAACAGTGTGTAGTGATGTGGACCTCCTTAATCAGCCAGGGTGTTGTGCAAAGGGCACAGAGAAATTAAGCATATACAAAGCTGGGATGTAAAATATACATCAGACCATTTCTGCAAAATATTGGACACCACTTCAACTATGCCAACCTATCAATTACCCTTTTTTGTCAATTAACAACATTTAGTATTTTAATCATTTTGTAGTAAGATTCTATGTTGTACATAGAAACATCTGAAAAACAGGTGAGTTTCAGAATTGCTGGGTTGAGGTGTTGAAAGTCAAACAAGGTAAAATTTTGTCAGGAGGGTGTTTCCTGTAGAATATTATATATATGTAAATATTTTACTGTACAATACCATTCCAGATACCATGCTGTATAACAGGTTTAAGAATACCTATTTTATGCATGACAATGTATAATGTATGACATACTTCAAATTTTTTGGTATGGTACACAAGAATGTGACTGTACTGTGAATAAGTCCTCAACCTAGTCTCAAACATTATTACTCAACATCACTAATATTCAAACTTACTACTGAGTTTGTGGCTAGATTTAAGCCTATTCATTCGGTCATTTTCAA